>NC_137799.1:25288294-25685794 GCF_963383645.1 Muscardinus avellanarius
GTCAACTGCCCTTTGGGGACCTATTATTCTCTGGAGTATTCTGCCTGCGAAAGCTGCCACCTGGGCTCGTATCAAGATGAAGAGGGGCAACTCGAGTGCAAACTCTGTCCACCTGGGACCTCCACCGAGTATCTCCATTCACGAAGCATTGCTGAATGCAAAGGTAGAGGTTTAGTGGACTTTTTGAGCAGAATTTTGTATTCAGTTGTAGGGGGAGAAAGATTTATTTTCTACACCCATCATTTGGTTCATGGCTGAGGCTCCCACAAGCAAAAGACAGATCAACAAGAGAAGAACATACAGATTTATTGAATATAAGTTTTAAGGAGACCCAGCAGCCTTCAGAAACAACGAGCCACAGAAACAAGGAAGCCTGTGTATGTTTATGCTGAGTCTGAGGAAGAAGTGGGTATTTTGTGGAGAGTATGAGTGCACAGAGGGGTGTGGCCTCCTGGTAATAAACTGGAGGTCACTTAGCAAGGCCTGTTTATCCAGATTCTTCCCTATGTCCCTGTGTCTTTGGAGATAAGGACATTCCTTTCCTCTGGACTTAGGGTGGACATCTCTCACATGAGTGTCTTATGACCTTCAGGGGAGAAAAGCCGGGGAAGGTTAGAGAGGCCTTCCAGCATCTGCAGTTTTTCTCAAATTCCTTCATTTCAGGATATCGAGGTATCATATCTCAGAGCGTTCTGAGCCCTGTCACAATTCAGTAACCTAAATGGCAAGTTGGATGAACTAAGAGCATAATCGAAAACAATTTTATTTATTAATTTGTTCTTTCACTTATAAAATATTACTTGAATATTTCCCCATTTTAAAGAAATTCACGCATCCTTCGTTTTACAAATGCCCCATTCATCAGTTAGCCTGAAACCTTTTGCTTAAACATCACATTGATCAGTGGAGAGGACTTTCGTGATACTTGCAGTCACTAGATTGTTTCTTGCTAGAATACTATTTGATAGGACAAGATAAATTCTCCCTTTACCTGGAAATGAATTTCTACAGGTGCATGTGCACATATTTTTGACAAAAAGACAGTCTTTTCAAAATATTTCTATTCTTCTCAATTGGAGTTCCTAATCGGAACATAACTGGAACATTTTGTTTCACAATTAAGGTTACTGAACACACATTTAACATAAGCAGTTTCAAAATGGTGCCTCTTTGCCATGTTTGAAGATGATGCAGGTGTAGCTATGTGATGAGAAATAGAAACGGCAGGGCAGTGCCAGGTGATCAGACATGCACGAATAGCATTAGCAGTGCCAAAATGAGAGTCATGTGGACAACGACAGCAGAAGGAAAGACATGTCCTGGGAATCAGGGCATCTGGCCCGTCTTTTTCTGTTATACCAGCATTACCAGTTTCACCTCTCTGGGCATTATGCTTTGACTACTTTTATTTTCTACTTCCCAACAGACCTTAAATGAACCAGTGTCTGTAGATGAGAGGATGCAGCAGGGCCAGTTACATGTAGAACAGCAAAGGTGCAGAGTGAGTAGAAGGCTCTAACATAGTTTGGGGTCTCATTTCTGTTACTCAAGAATAAAATGTCTAAGTTGAGCACGTCTCCATGAATGAGTTCCCCAGTGTACAAGCTGTTCTATGATGTGCATTTTCAACTTCACTCAACAACTGTGTATTGCACATCACAATATGGGTCAAACAAGAAACAATATAACTGGAAATAAGTTTTTAAAAAACCTGAGTATTGTACAGAAGCATGGGGGCGCTCCAATGTGTATACTTGACTAATAGGAGGAAGAGTTCTCGTCCCCCACCTTCTGTCCTGTATTCAAACGTAGAAAGCCTTGTCCCATACACAACTGATTTCCTGCAACTTAACATCATTGTTATTAATCATGGTACATTTTTCTTTTTAGCTCAATGTAAACAAGGGACCTACTCATTCAATGGGCTTGAGACTTGTGAATCGTGTCCGCTGGGCTCTTATCAGCCAGAAGTTGGTTCCCAGAGCTGTCTCCTATGTCCAGAACCTACCTCAACTGTGAAAAGAGGAGCCGTGAACATTTCTGCTTGTGGAGGTTGGCAAAGCTTTCTTTTTTCTTTTCCCTTTTGGTACTGAGTATCAAGCCAGGGGCATTCTGCCTCCAAGTTACGCCCCTATCCCTAATTTACTTTTACTTTGAAACAGGATCTCACTAAGTTGTTAAGGGTTTCACTAAATTGCTGAGGCTGGCCTTGAACCTGCAATCCCTTTGTCTCAGCCTCCCAAGTACCAGGATTTCAGTCATACACCACCACGCCTTACTATCAAGGCTTTAATTATTGGTATTTCTTTAAACCTAGTAGGTTCTGTGCATGGAGGAGGGGAATCGTTTTAGCAAAACTGTATGCCTAGTGTATGCAAAGAGTAGAACTGTCTCTGCATGGAGAGCTCCTTTCTATTGAGCCAGTCAGTACCTCGGTATAAATACTGAACTAGTGCTATTGGGAATACAAAAACACAAGAATGAACCCCTAGGCCTCAAATTATAGGAAGCATGTGACTTCACACTATGGTAGAAACACATCTAAAGTAGGAACTTAGTTTTCTCATTTATTAAATGATGCCCTAACTAGTGATCCTTGGAACTCTAAAAATAGGTTCTTCTATGAATTCTGACATTTTATTTCCTATGGTTTTCATAAGTGATTATGTACTCCAGCTGCACATTTGAACCAATCTTTAAGTTTTATAGTACATAAGTACTGTAAAAATGCCAAAGCCAGACCTCCGTTCCCAGAGACTCTGATTTAACTTGTCTGGGATAGAACCTGAGCATTCGTGTCCTTTTCAAGTTCCTCCCGGTGACTCTAGTATAGTAGGAAGAGTGAAGAGCCATGGACTTGGGTTCTCAACTGAGAGCAGAGGGCTTGTTAGAACCCAGACTGCTGGGCCCCATCTCCAGAGTTCAGATTCAGGAGGTCTGGGAAGGGACCTGACATTTGACATTTCCAACTAGTTTTCAACTAATGCTGATTCCGCTGATCCAGGAACTACATGATAAAGACCACTGGCTTAAGTAGAAATAAAAAGATTAGCATTTTGATTCGTAAATGTTTCTGACTAACATCCCTCCTAAATAGAGTTATCTAACCCAGAATCCCTGAATATGTAAATAAAAATAAAATATGAAAAGTTAAAATAACAATGAAACCAAGGACAGTCAAGTCAACTTGCTGCCAGGACCTCCAAGACCTTGCAGTTACTTTGCAAAGGCAGTGGTACTGGACTAAAAAGAAAACACTGTTGGCCTACCTCTGCTGTATCACTGAAGACGAAACAAACATGCCTCAAAGATGAGTTTAAAAAAGAAAACTGGTATGCCCTTCCCATTCTCTACATGATGAATTAAAAACCTAAGGTCCATGGCAAGCCAACGATCAAGAAACCGTTCCTTCATTGAATGACGTCTTAAAAAGCCAACCTGCCTCTTCCCCACTTCTCTAAGCTACCCAGAGACATATATCCACACCTCAGACCCATATTGCACACCAGCCACATTTACAACGGCATCCAATCTGAGACTAATATCCCTGCGGAGGAGGTTGTGTGTGGTGATTGGGAGGGGGCGTGGCCCACATTGCATCCTGGGAAATGTAGTCCTCACAAGTAAGAACCACAAGGAGAATGGGAAAAATACATTGAACTATAGGGTTTGTTTTGTTGTTTTTGTTTTATTTTTGTGACACTGGGAATTAAATCCAGGGACATCCTACCTCCAACATACACTCCCAGCCCTTTTTTGGTTTGTGTTTTTGAAGCAGGGTCTTGCTGAGTTGCTGAATGCCTCACTAAGTTGCTGAGAATAGCCTCAAACCTGCGATCCTCCTGTCTTAGCCTCTCAAATATTGGAATTACAGGCGTGCATCATACCTGGTTAAATTATGGTTTTTTTATGTATTACACTTAAACTATTTCAGTCTAGTAGAATCATGGTAGATGAGAGCCTTCGACCTAGGGAATTCAGTAGGTCGGGCTCATCACCCTAATGTTTCACTGAACAGTTAGGAAAAGAGTTTTGCTAGGACCCACTTGGAACTCATTAACTGTTGCTATTGTGCAAAACGAGCCTGAGATTCCTTTTATTTAAAGTCAAACAAGGCTACACATTATGGTTGAAAAGAGCTGCAGGAGATTCTTTTTTATTTTTTCAGTATACAGATTTAATTCTGGAAGAAAGTCTGCAGTAAAAAAACAAAACAAAACAAAATCTGCCCCCCTACTCTCTCCAACCACAGAAGCAACTAGGATTTTTATAGTGAAACAAATTTATATTTGACAAATTTTTCTCTTAAACTTTGTAAAAGAGCCTTGAGGTTTGTCTAGCACCAAAATTGTAATTAAGCAGTTATAATTCCCAGAAAGCCTCTAAAATTCTGGTAACTGCCTCCATTTCTCCTAATGTTTCTAGCACAAATGTAACCACATTCTGCTTGTTATGAGTAGGAATTGGGAATAACAAACCTCAACACGCCTACAGTGCTGGAGAAACACTATTTTACTTTAAATTTAAATATGTGTGAGTTCCAAAAGGGTCCCTGATATATTTGTTTGGCTTTCAACTTCCTTTCCTTTTCTTTCCTTTCCTTCTTCTCTCCTCTCCTGTCTGTCTTTCTTTCCTTTTTATTTTCTTTTTGTGTTGAGTTATTTTTTAAGGGCATAGCGTGCAGTTCATCTTGTTTTTTTTGCTAAGATATTTATTTTTGTATTCTTGGCATGTAGAACATAAAATATTATTAATATATTAATTATATGTAAGTACATTACTATGTCAGAGTAATATATTCTCCATTCTACCTTTTATCACATCTTAGGTCATTACATATACTTTGATTTGTGAGCTACAAACTCAAGAATCTGAAAGTTTTGCCTTTTTTTTGAAATACTTTTTGTTTGAATAAAAATTTTGTTTGAATAAAAATTATTCAGCAGTGTGGTTGCTTCCATAGATTACTTTTGGACCTGAAGAACACCACCTCTTTACCCTAACCCTCCAGGATGAAGCCAAAATCAGTATAACTGAGATCTGACTTTGTCTATGAAAGCCTAGTAATTTAATGATTTTATACTTATTTAATATACACAATACGAGATTTTGATAATGGAAGTAAAATGCTTATTATAGTCAAGCAAATTAACATATCCTATTATCTCACAGTTACCCCAGTTTTTGTGTGGAGCAAGAACCTGAAATATACCGTTAGCACATCTAGTACAATATTATTAACTTTAGTCAGGAAATCTATTTAAATAAAAAAATCTCTTTAGCTGCAGGGCTGTATGTTTCTTTTTTTTTTTTTTTTTTTTTTGGTGGTACTGGGGACTGGGGTTCCTGGAAACCTTCTACCTCCGGGCTACACTCCCATACCTATTTTTATATTTTTATTTGAAAACAGGGTCTCTTAAGCCAGCGCGGCTGGCTTCAAACCTGCGTGATCCTCCTGTCTCCGCCTCCCAAGCGTGGGGATTACAAGCGGGCGCCACCACGCCCGGCTGTATGTTTCTGTCTTTAACAGCATTCAGAAACTGTACAATTAGGGTAACATTTGTCCCCGGTCAATTCAGTGCACTATTTTGATTTCAGTATCATTTTGATAGGAAATGAAATTTCTCCCCATTTGTCTCATGACATTAGTCCATTAGGAGCTGGTATTGTGTGGTTAGCACTCTATTAGGTACTTTAGAGTGCTTTTCTGTAAACATGTCTGTTAATACATGTGAGTGTATATATGCCACTGCATATATAAATATCGATGCTCCTTGGTTTACAATCAGGTTCCATCCCAAAAAGTCTATGGTAAGTTGAAAATATTATAGGTGTAAAATGCGCTTAGTACACCTAATCTACCAAACGTCGTGGCTTAGCTACACATACGCTATTGACTAGAGTACCGATTATGTATCCTCACAACCATGTAGCTGACTGGGAGGTGCAGCAGGCTGGCCGGCTTCACAAGAGTATTGTGTCGCCTACAAGTAGCCCAGGAAAATGTTCAACTTTAAAAATTAGAATCATCGTTTCTACCAAATGCACTATCATTTTTATATCATAGTAAAGTCCAAAAAATCAAGCCATTGTAAGCCTAGGACTGCCTATAATGTATGGACGTCACGTGACTACCCCTTGTCTGCCCTGAAATATAATGTAAACTGATTTTTATGTGAAATTTTATTTTGTACTTTTTATACCCAAAAGTAGAGACATCAGAATAACGTGTTCATGATTCTAAGAGGCCGACAGTCTTATTTATTGTTCTCTTCATATTTTATTGTTATTATGCCTTTATATTTGGCATTTTTTCAGTTCTCGGGGCAAAATCAGTAAAGGGTACAAATCTTTTGGTGGCATACTTGGAACAGACATGTTTACCCGTTTTTGTCTTGCCTGTTAATTGTTTAACTGCTTCCACTGAACAATTAATTGAATCATTAATTTTTATTCCTTCTTATATAATAATGAATTAATACCAGGTAATGGATTTAGCGACAAAAACAACATTACCATAGTCACAGATGTTTGATGATATTAATTATTATTTTGTTTGATATCTTATAAATAATATAAATTATATTGATATTTTTCTTTGACCTAATTTGGGGGGAAGGAAGATAGCTTAAAATGTATAGTTTTAGACTATATAGTATTTATTAAGCTTTTATTAATTTCTATTTTATCACTTAATAATCAAATAATTTACACTACTCATTCAATTACTGCTTTCTGAAATGTATTAAGATTTTCTTTTTGGTCAAATATATATAAATATATATAAATATATATATATATATATATAAATACCTCACTAAATGTTGTCATAATATGCTCCTAATTCACTCTTAGTTACATACTATAAGTTTTCTTTGTCTTTATTGATTGCCTACTTGCTCTTAGAAAATCTAATGAAGGTGTTACAATCTTCAATAAAAATCATATTTCTTTAATTTCTCCCTGTGAGACATAGGGTTAACTTCATGTTTTAGTGCTGTTATTTGATGACCAAGTTTTATCATGACTAATTTATGTTCCCTGTGGATTTTGTAATAAAAATAACCCTTTTCTTCCTCTTTGAATGCTCTTTGGATTTGAATTGGCTTTTTTTTTTTTTTTTATACTAGGGATTGAGTCCAGGAGCATTTTTCTACCTCTGAGCTCCACCCTTAGTCCTTTTTTTTTTTTTTTTAATGTGTATGGTACTGGGGATGGAACCCAGGGTATTCTACCTCCGAGGTATACCCCCAGCCATATTTTTTATTCTGTATTTTAACACATGAGTTTCAAAAAATGAATTGCAAAGGGCCTCACTAAGTAGCTGAGGCTGTCCATGAACTATGATTCTATTGTCACAGCCTTCCAAATACTGGGATTACAAGCATGCGCCACCACACCGACTCTCAGTTCTTTTAAAAAATTATTTATCTTAAAATTGGATCTCACTAAGTTACCCAGGCTCCTCCTGTCTCAGCCTCCCAAGTACTGGGATTATAGGCATGAACCACCACACCCAATCCATATTCGTAACATATAAAATAACCAAAAAAAGAGCCCCCAATAAATAATAGAGAATCAAATGGAAAACTTTTAACTTACAGTAAGTATAAAAATGGGACAACTTAGTTTATTAGCAAAGTACAAGTTAAAAGAGCAGTGTGATTTTATTTTTACCTCAAACTTGAAAAGAAAAATTAATCATTATTAAGTCTGTTAATTCTGACAAACATGCAATCAGAAGAACAATTTCATATATTGCTGAAAAGTATCGACTTCCGGGAAGATGGCGACTGAGAAAAGCGGGGCTTAAGAGCCCCGCTAACAACCAATCTCCATTACCACAAATTCAGCGCCTTTCATAGCCAGAAAACACCATCACCAGAGAAACAAAAAAAATCACCAGGCTCCAGAGAGAAAGTGGACTGAGAACAGAGCTCAGAGCCACAGAGGACATACACTGGCCTCATGCCCGAGGACACGGCAGCAGCGCCATACTGCCTGCGGCAGCGGCGAATTCACCTGAGAACGGCACAGCAAGCCGAAGTGAGCCACTGCGGGACAGCCAGGCGGGATTTTTCAGCTCCCAGTGGCTGAGTTCAGCACACGCTGCGAGGACTCAGAGTGGAATTCAAAACCAAGAAGAAAAAAGCCAACCTCACGGCCGAGGGCGTAGCAGCGGCACCATATTGTCACCGGCAGCAGCAGCAGCGAATTCAACGAGTCCAGTACAGCTACATCTGCATACTCAAGAACACTGAGTCAAATTGCGGGCCACAGAGGAGAAATACCAGTACTGTACTTCCTGGGACTTGACCCAGTGGGGGAGTGGCGGTGGCAGAGATATCACACCATAGGAGAACGTGCAACCTGGCACCCCCCATAGTTTAAAGCAGCCTCTATCGACTCCCTGGGTCGGAGACTCTGTGATACAACCCAGTAAAGGAGTAGTGGGGTCTGAGATACTACTGACTCAAGATCCAGAGCACCTTAAGTGAAGTCATAGTGACCCAAGGGAAGAACCCAGAGAAGGCACAAACTTCTGAAATCATGGGAAAGAGGAATAATACTGGAGCAATGAATGCCCACAACCCCACAACATCAGAACCCGATAAAACAGAAAATCAGAGATTTCTAGAAGATCAAATCAGGAAAATAACTGTAGAAATAATAGAGGTGCTTCGAAAAGAACTCAGAGAGAGCCAAAAAGAGATAAAGGATGCAATTAATGAAGTAAAGGCCTCAATTCAAAGCACAAACAACCAATTAGACCACATGGAGAACAGAATCTCGCTCTTAGAAGATGATCATTCCAAAAATGAACGCATAGTTTCTAATCTAGGAAAAAATATCCGACAGCAGGAATCTGACATTGAAGAAATATGGGCCCATTTTAAGAGAGCTAACCTAAGAATAATTGGAATAGAGGAGGGAAAAGAAAGTGATACCAAAGGGATCAACAATCTCTTCAAGGAAGTAATAGCAGAAAATTTTCCAAACATAGAGCAAGAGGTTGATACACAGATCCAGGAAACTTATAGAACTCCCTTTAGACAGGATCAGAGAAGAGGATCCCCACGCCACATAATTGTCAAAATGACCAATGTGGAAGCCAAGCAGAGAATCTTAAAGGCAACAAAAACAAAGGGCCAAGTGACATTAAGAGGCAAGCCAATTAGAATCACTCCAGAATTCCCAAACCAAGTCATGAGAGCCAGAAGGGCTTGGAGTAACATATTCCAAATTCTGAAAGAAAACAACTTCCAGCCAAAAATTTTCTACCCAGGAAAACTTTCTATCAAATTAGATGGAGAAATAAGAAGCTTCCATGACATACAGAAACTGAAGGAATTTATGTCTTCAAAACCAGCGCTAGAGAAAATACTCAAAGAGATTAACTACAAAGAAGAAATAGGTAACACACACCAGAACCAGAGAAACAAGATTTTCCATCCAACAGACAACTAAGATTGGTTATCTGCGGAGATTCATTATTTATGTTAGTCTTTTACCTATATCTAAATTGTATTGTTTGCCTTTATTGTTGTTAATTTTTAGGATTTCTAGTTGGAATATTAATATACCTTCAGATATAGCATTTGGAAATATTTTATCCAATTCTATTAGTAACTTTTAACTCTGTTTACATTGTCTTTGGATATACAATATTTTTTTTTATTTTTTAGGGAGTTTGTATACTCTTCTGTTGCCTGTGCCATTGAAATCATAGCCAAGAAATCACTGCCAATTTCAATGTTGTGAGGTTTTATGACCCAGATTTTCTTCTAAAAGTTTATAGTCTTAAGATTTATATTTAGGTCTTTTATCTATTTTGAGTTAATACTTGTATATGGGATTAGGTAAGGGTCCAACTTTATTCTTTTCCATGTAATTATTATGTTTCAACAATATTTAGTTAAAAGATTATTATTTCCACCACCAAATGTTCATGGAAACCGTGTCAAAAATAACTTGATAATATAGGGAAGAATTTAGCTCTAGGCTTTTATTTAACTCCAATGGTTTATATATCTGCCTTTAGAACAGTACTACACTGTTTCAATTATTGTAGCTTTTTTGAAATCAGAAAATATATATCTTCTAGCTTTGTTCTTTTTCAAGATCGTTTTGGGTATCTAGAATCCATATTCCATATTAGGATAGATTTTTTTCTGAAAAATAAATATATAAATATATGATAGTTTCACCTAAAAAAATAGAAAAAAATATTCTCTGGTAAGAAAGAAAGCAAAAAGAAATATTGAAATGTTATCTTTAAGTCATCAAAAGCTTGGTATCAGACAAATGAAACTGTTATGTGAGACTATCATCTTTAATTTTGGATAAATTGCTATAATACTAGATGTCAACCACTAAGCCAAAAATGGGAAGGAGGGATGGAGAGGGAACGGGGTGGGGATTGGGTAGGGGCTAACTGGGCAATGTGTGCATGTATGTCTACAAAAGTTTGTATCCCACTATGATGTATGAATACAGTGCACCAATAAAATATATATATATATATATATATATATTTATATATATATAATATAAAAAAAGAAAAGTATCATTTGGAACTATTTTTAAAAATTATTTGGCATTACATATCCATGGCCTAAATTTTTTCCAAATTTTAAGTCCAACTATTTAACTCCTCAAATTTGATCATTCAAATCCAACATCTCAAACTTATCTATTATTCCAAGGAAATAATCAGGACTATAGGCAATGATTTGTGTGGGAAAATTTATTTCAACATTATTTATTATCAAAAACAAGTAGAAACAAACTGAATATTGAATACTGGAGGGAATTAGATCACTTATGGTCTATCAATGAGATACAGTGTTTTATTATTTATTAAAATCATGTTGTCAGCCGGGTGTGGTGGTGCATGCTTGTAATCCCAGCATTCGGAGGTGGAGACCATAGGATCAATCGCAGTTCCCACACAATCTCAGCTACTTAGTAAGAACTTTCGCAACTCAGTGTGACCCTGTTTCAAAAAAATAAAAAAGACTAAAAGTAGGACTGGGGATGTAGCTCGGAGGTACAACAATGTTCCTGGGTTGCATCCCCGGTACTGAAAAAAAAAAAAAAAAAAAAAAAAGAATCATGTTATCAGCTAGATGTGGTACTGCACGCCAGAAATACCAGTATTTGGAAGGCTGAGGCAGGATGATCACAGGTTTGAAACCAGTTCTTAGCAACTTAGTGTAGTCTTCAGTAGCTTATACCCTGTTTCTAAATAAAAAAAATCAAGTTTTGGCTGGAGGTGTAGCTTGGAAGTTGAATGTCCCTGGGTTCAGTCTTCAGCACCAAAAACAAAACAAACAGAACAAAAGACCCACATATTTTTAGCGGGCTGTAGTGGTGCACATTTGTTATCCCAGCACAAGGGAAGCTGAGACAAGAGGATTGCCAAGTTGGCAGCCAGCCTTAGCAACTTAGCAAGGCCCTCCACAATTTAGTAAGACCCCATTTCAAAATAAAAAAATAAAATAGAGCTGAAATGTGACTCAGGGGTAGAATTCCCCTGGGTCCTATTCCCAGTACCACATACACACAAAAAATAATGTTAGTTAATGGAGAATTATTTGGAAAATGCTTATGATATGATAATAAGCGGAAAAAATAAGAATGCCAGTATGGCCAATTCCAATCTTCATTGAATGAATTATGTCATTAAAAACAGGAGGGAGCTGGGCATGGTGGCTCATACCTGTAATCCCAATGCTTGGGAGGCTGAGACAGGAGGATTGCAGGTTTGAGGGCAGCCTCAGCAAGTAGTGAGACTCTCATCAACCTAGCGAGACCTTCTTTCAAAATAAAAAAAATATGGGTGGGGGTATAACTTGGAGGTAGAATGCCTCTGGGTTCAATCCCTAGTACCACAAAAAGTAAATAAATACAAAGACAGGAGGGCCGGGCGTGGTGGTGCATGCTTGTAATCCCCATGCTTGGGAGGCAGAGACAGGAGGATAGCGAAGGTTCCAAGCCAGCCTCGCTGGCTTAAGAGACCCTGTTTCCAAATAAAGATATAAAATACCCTGTTTCCAAATAAAGATATAAAATAAGTCTGGGAGTGTAGCCCGGAGGTAAAAGGGTTTCCAGGAACCCCAGTACCACCAAAAAAAAAAACACCAAACAAACAAAAAACAAAAACAAAAACAAAAAAAAACCAGGCGGGAACACACTTACTTAAGTGATAATATGGTCTGGGTATTAGCTATCTAAAAGGCATTTTATTAAAAATGTCAGCAGCTTCCTTACAACCCAAGGTTAAGGCTGTTCTTTTAACTGCAGAATGTGAATGTGTTGCTTTCTATGCATAAATGATTCTTTTCTTCTTTTCAGTACCTTGTCCAGTAGGAGAATTCTCTCGTTCCGGGTTAATGCCCTGTTACCCATGCCCCCGAGACTATTACCAACCTGATGCAGGCAAATCTTTCTGCCTGGCTTGCCCTTTCTACGGAACGACGACAATCACTGGTGCCAGGTCCATCACAGATTGTTCCAGTAAGTGCAGAGAGCTCATTTCTTACAGATCCAGGTGGGAGACTTACTTTCACATGTCTCTGTGGTTGTTCTAAATATCACTATTTTCAGTTGTTTGGGGCATCTGGATTTGTTAAGTTACCATTTTAAGATCTTTTTGATGACAGTGGCTCAAAGAGCCATTTTGGAAACTTTGATAAGTTCCAAAGTCTTTCTAAATGTCTAGGACTCAATGGCGTGCCCTCCATTGCTTAGGATTACTACTGAAGCATAATCTCATTCTGACAATCAGAATCTTAGCCAGCGTATTTAGAGAGAGCTACTTATTCTCAATATCTACCACGTACTGATATGCTTTCTTAATGTTTCCTGTTAATTTTTTTAGGTTTTAGTTCAACTTTCTCAGCAGCAGAGGAAAGCATAGAGCCTGTTGCCTCTCCTGGAAATATCCAAAAGAAGTATGAAGTCAGTAGTCAGGCAAGTTCACTTTCTACACTCAAAATGTTCTAAAGTGAAATGCTTGAAAAATAGTTTGTCACTTTCTGTGTCACAGAGAGGGAAACGTACTGGGGTTGCAACTTTAAGTAATCAAACACTATAAATGAATAATTGTATTTACTGGTGACTCTTAAGAAGAACTTTCAATAAGCGAAATACTGGAGAAATGTCCTAAGTACCAGAAATGGGAGATTTTCCCAGCATTGTCTGCCCAAGAATGTGGATGTGGGAGCGTCTGGAATCACTAATAATTAACACTTGCCACAAGTGCGGCCCATCATTTGACAAAGGGTATTTGGTTTAGCCGATGGCCTTTTCTGGGTGACAGAAAGAATTGCTCAACTTTTATGAAAAAGTATTTACATACTTTTTTGCCAGAAAAAAAATCATTTCTTGGAATAAGAAGTATTAAGAAACATAACTCATGGATACAACCAAACCAATTGCTTTCCATTTTTCTTTAAAGACTGATTGTTAAGCTTGGTTATTTTGGTAGATTCTGTCATGACTAACTCACCATGCCAAATGTCATGAGTTCCTTGGCTTTTTTAGGATAACAAAGTTATATTTCTTATTTCAACTTCCTACAGCCTAGGGCTTTATCAGTCATGTTTAAATCTAAACCTATTAGACATAAAAATTTGTAGGAACTGCCATAGCAGGACCTCTCAAATCTGTTGGCTGACTTTTAAAAATAATAATATACAGACTCCACTGCCAGAAATTCTGATTTAGCTAGCCTAGGTTGGGGGTCCAGTCTTTTGTATTATTTAAAAACATCTCAAGTGGATTCTAACATGCAGCCGGCATTTAGGAATACTACTACTTGGATTTACCCAAACATCATTCAAAAATAATATATATCATCTGTGCTCATCTGTCATCTGTCACCAATGTTATTCCTCAGTGGTCCAGTTTGTTTGAGAGAATCCATCTAAAAGCAGAAACCAGATGTCTGATGTTACAACCTCCTGACTCCCTGGTCAGGTTTTCTTTGAAATGAACTGAGTGCCTTGTCTCTGATAGATCTCTTTTCTGTCTCTTGGTAGGTTTTCCACGAATGCTTCTTAAATCCTTGCCACAATCATGGAACCTGTCAACAACTTGGGCATGGTTATATCTGCCTGTGTCCACATGGCTATACAGGTAAACACAGAAGAATGAAAATTTTAATATATTTTCATATGAAATCTTAATATCTTGCAGAATCAAACTTTGGAATACTGAAGATATATTATGTAAAATGCATTAGACCATCTTAGTATATTTGACTTGATACTGAAAAAAATTTTGATTAAACAAGGTAAACCATTAGATGACAAAAGTCAATAATCAGAAAAAAGATATATATATATATGTGTGTATATATATATACACATCTATCCCACAAACGAGTTTTTTATGTACTTTGAAGAAAGAATAAAGAATCCTGTTCTACATGAAAAACTCATATTGTAATTCATAATTGAAATTGAAAGACGGTTCCAGGAAGCAGGTCCAAGTTTTCATTCTAACACAAATTAAATGCATGACACTCAATGTACACAGATTGGCCAGCATAAACATTTTTAAACAAACCCCTAGTTTCATTTATTACATACTAATGGAGGTTCTTTTGAACAGCTATAATTTGTTGCTTTGTCTCTATCTTTCTCGAAGCTGTGCTTAAAAAACAGTATGGCTCTGAACTTGATTATGTAGGAACTCTGAAAGAATTATATTTTCTTGTAGTTTGGTTCACGTTACAGCTGACTCCAGAAACATATTTTTTAAGGAGAAGTGAACTATAACTTAAAATGGCAATTAATTTAAAATAACTCCCTGTTTTCTTCTAGACAGTTTTTTGCATTTTTAACAAGTGTTGCACAACCAACTTGAAAGTTTTAATGAGAAAAAATGGGATTTAAGTAAAATATTCAGTATAAAATGACAAAAGGAAAGTTGGAAAACAAAATATAGACAAGAGCTAACAAAATATCAACATTCCACTTATTACAGCTAGCGTGTATGTGTGAGTGTGTGTGTGTGTGTGTGTGAATTTTTGTAAAAATGTTTGCCCTGAAATTTCACAAGGAATAATGGATCTTGCCTGAGAAGTTTTTCAATGAAGGATAATCAGAAGAGTAGGTATAGTGGTGTTAACTCAAATTTTAATGTGTGCCAGAATCATCTGGAAGGCTTGTTAAAGCACAGCTTTCTGAACCCCAGTCCCAGAATTTCTGATTCAGTAGATCTGGGGTACAGCTTGAGAATTTGAATTTCTATTATATTCCCAGGTAATACTGATGCTTGTAATCCAGGGATCACATTTCGAAGGGATCATGCTGGTTCGAAGCCAGCCTCTCTGGCTTAAGAGATCCATTTGCAAATAAAAATATAAAACATAGGTCTGGGAATGTGGCCCGGAGAAGGGTTTCCAAGAACCCTAGTACCACAAAAAAAAAAAAAAAAAAAAAAAAAAAGCCTGTGGAAAACACCAAGCCTGGTGGTACACACTTGTTATCCCAGTGGCTGAGACCTGAAGATCACAGGTTCAAAGCCAGCCTCAGCAACTTAGTGAGACCTTATTTCCAAATAAAAAATAAAGTAGGGCTGGATATATAACTTGGAGGTAGAATTCCCCTGGATTCAATCTCTAGCACCAAAAAAAAAAAAAAAAAGAGGGAAGAAAGGAAGGAAGGAAGGAAGAAAACAAGAGGGCAGAAGGGAGAGAAGAAGAAAGAAAAAAAGAAAAGAAAAGAAAAAAAAAGAAAACCTGTGGAAAGATGCAGTCCACCCTAGGGTGCCTGGCAGAGGAGCTGAGGTCTGGCAGGATTCAGCCCCATCTTCACCCCTTGGCCAGGTGACCTTGGTAGCAAGTATATATGACTTCTTACTGTTCACCTTGTGATTAATAGACATCCTGGCTCTGGTTTGCACTTTTAGACTCCCCTCACCGCAACATACTTCTAATTTAGGATCCTTTGCTATCTTCTACATGTCTTTAGGAGGTATCTTAAATCTGTTTAGAAACAGGTAGTACCTTCACTAAATACTCAACAGTAGCCCTTTTCCCCTCTCTTATCCCCCTAAATTTTAAATCATTGAGATGATGAATGTTCTGTTTCTGCTAATCCCACTCTTTGATTGTCCTTCGGTGTCTGGTTTGCATTTCAGGCTTCAAGTGTGAAATAGACATCAATGAATGCAGCTCAGTGCCTTGCCTCAACAATGGAATTTGCAAAGACCAAACTGGGGGATTCATTTGCGAATGTCCATTGGGTTATACAGGTAAGGGGAAAATTCTTTGTTTTGTAAACCTTAGTCATTAAGATTTCATCACTGAGGTAAACTTAAAATGTATTGTTAGGTTACATTGATAAAGTAGAGCCATGCCCAAAGGGCACATTTTCTATTTTTATATACATTGGGAAATAGTTTTTATTATGCTGTCATGTAAGGAGAATAAGGTATCAATTTGGCAATATGAACTTGATGGAGGTTCGTAAAACAGGCAGACCTGGTCCCATCTTTTCTAACTAGATGGATGGCATTGAATGAACCAGTTAACTTCTCTGGACCTGTTTCTCATAAGTAAAAATGGACGTTAGGAAATGAGAAGTGTGTGAAGACTAGTACAGTACGAGACAAGTAGTAAGTCCTTCCCTAGCTTTTCATCAGTAGCCTACTGATAGGAAGTGTGTGCGTCCTTATTTCCGTGTGCTGAGTTTGTGTGCCTATTTGAATGCATGTGGATGTGATTATCACTAACCATAGAGTTCGGTCAATTTTATTCATAGGAACCGTTCTCTCTAACTGAAATGATGCGTACACTTAAATGTGTATCTTAAATCAGAAAGGGAAAACTTCCAACACCCTCCCCACAAAAAGTTCAAAAACATTGACCTTCCTGTTAATTCCCTTGTTCAATTACTTATGATTATTGCTAATATAATCTTTATAAAATATAATATTATCCTATGTGTAGTAATAGCCTCATAGTATTGTCACGGAGTACACTGAATTCGTCTTGACCCATTAATACTGCACTTAACTCATAAAATGATTATCATACTAAAAGAATATCTACGTGGTATATATGTGGTATAAAATTTTCCATATTTTGGTAAGTTCAATAAAATCCTTAAGACATTTCAAAAGATCCAGATTCTAGCCAGGCGTGGTGGCACAGGCTTATCATTCCAGTACTTGGGAGGCTGAGACAGGATGAATGCAGGTTCACAGCCAGCCTCAGCTACTTAGTGAGGCTCTTCACAACTTAGCGAGACCCTGTTTCAAAATAAAGAGTAAAAATAGGAGAATGAAAGAAAGAAAAAAGTTAAATTTAAGCTGGGCATGGTGGCACACACTTGTAATCCCAGCATTTGAGAAGCTGAGACAGGAGGATTGTGGTTCGTAGACAGCCTTAGCTACTTAGTGAGGCATTTTGCAACTCAATGAGACCATGTTTCAAAATATATAATAAAGAATAGGGCTAGTGGTAGCTCATAGGTAGAATGCCCCTGGATTCCATCCCCAGGACCACAAAAAAATTTTATAATAAAAGATCTAGATTCTAATAACTATGGCCTAAAAACAATTTTTATGAAGAAATGAAGATAACCTTCTATTTGATTGTAGTAATCATTTAAACAAACATATCTCCTTTCTCTATTTTGAATATATCCAACAATGGTAGATCTAGTCATATGAGAAGATACATTGAGTTTACATTTTATCTGAAAGTTTAATTGAAAACTTTGTATGTAGGGGATGGTTAGTAAGCATTCTCACTGCTGTGGCCCCAAATGCCTGATTATTGCAACTGAGAGGAATATTTATTTGCTCACAGTTATGGAGATTTCAGTGGTTTCAGTTCATCTTAGGCCAAGTCATGTGTGTAGAACTCAGGGCATGGCAGCAGGAAGCACAGAGAAAGAGAAGAGGGTCCATGGACACACACACACACACACACACACACACACACACACACACACACACATATATATATTCTCCTCCACCTGTCCCCTATTTGCCTAGGTTATACCCAATAAATACAATATAGTGGGTTTATCCACTAAAAACATTAGAACCTCATAATTCAATGATATCACCTCTGAACATGAGGGATATAATGTTTTTAAGGACATTCTATATTCAAATCATAACAAGGGAAATTATAGTCAAAATAATTCTTCAAGATCCCTCTATTTAGCTCTTAAGTAGATAGGACAGGCATGCTATTTTTATTTTCTATTTTATTTTATTTTTTGTGGTATTGGAGATGGAACCCAGGAGCCCTGTACCTCTGAGCTACACCTCCAGTCCTACTTTTTATTTCTTATTTTGAAACAGGGTGTCACTAAGTTTCGGAGGGCCTCACTAAGTCACTGAGGCTGGCCTCAAACCTGCATCTTTCTGTCTAGGCCTCCTGCTAATTTTTTTAATATGTCTATTTTACCTTAAATAAATAGATAATTTTAGTCTCATGAACATTGGATAAAATAAATGGCTTGCATTTAAAAGCCATGTCACATAAATCTTGAAGCAAATTACACTCAGCTGAGATGCCTAGAGATGCACAGGCTTCTGAGGCCAGTGGAGGCAGCTGCCAATCTACATACTCATCACCCCATGGAGGGCTTAATCCAACAGGTGGACCCACAATCAAATTGTTCACTGTTTCAATTTTCTTTCCCATGTTCCCTCCTACTCTTTTATCAGGGACATCTGTTTGTACTTCTTCATAATGTATAAAATGATGCAATTCTATCATGCATTTTCTTGAATTTTCTAGAAGTCCATATCTTGTGTTATTGACCCATAGAATTGAATCCTAGTAAAAGCTTGTGGGCAGAATGCAGATACATATAATGAAAAAAAAATAGATTCAAGCTTCTAAATAAAATATATGTATTTATTAGAGACTAAATATATGTACTTTTTACTAGACATTAAATTTGTTATGTGGATTTACTGTGAGAAAAAAAGTGCTCATTATGGTGTCCATGAATGTGCAGAACTTGATAGGTTTACTCTTCTTGGCAACAGACGTTTGTGTGTGTGTGTGTGTGTGTGTGTGCGTGTGTGTGTGTGTGTGTGTGTGTGGTACTGGGGTTCATGGAAGCCCTTCTACCTCCGGGCTACACTCCCAAACCTATTTTTTTATATTTTTATTTGGAAACAGGGTCTCTTAAGCCAGCACGGCTGGCTTTGAACCTGCGCGATCCTCATGTCTCTGCCTCCAAAGTGCAGGGACTACAAGCGTGCGTCCCCACGCCTGGTGGCAACTGACTTTATTGGTGAAATTTTCTTTTAACCCATTTCTATGTTATAAATAATAATAATAATAATAATAATAATAATAAGAAGAAGAAGAAGAAGAAGAAGAAGAAGAAGAAGAAGAAGAAAAAGAAGAAGAAGAAGAAGAAGAAGAAGAAGAAGAAGAAGAAGAAGAAGAAGAAGAAGAAGAAAAAGAAGAAGAAGAAGAAGTAATACTGCTAACTTAACCCAGAGCATTTTACCTCTGAGCTACACCTTCGTTTTATCTTTTTTATTTTGAATCAAGGTCTCACTCAGTTGCTGAGAGTCTTGCTAAATTGCTGAGACTGGCCTTGAACCCGAGATCCTCTTGTCTCAGCTTCCCATAGTAGTGGGATAACAAAAATGCACAAATATGTTCCCATATAAATCATTGAATGTGTTACATAATCCCATGTATTGAAAATTAAAGCATCTTAAGCTCTTCAGACCAAGGATTCTGTACATACGTTCTTGAATTTGAATTTCTATGGTTCTAGGCTCATCTTTGTACTTATCCCTGGTAATGTCACAGGCTTCTTTGAGTTTCCATTTATAGGTGTAAAAAATAAAGGATAAGAATTTTATCAGGCTTTCTAAAATTATATTTCTACAGAACATGGGACATAAATACCAAAGAGTGAACAATTAGAAAACAAATGATATAAGAAAAATATTAAACAAAATCACAGTTACCTTCCTAAGTTAAAAACGTAGTCAGATAATCATGCTTGTCATTATCTATTATGTGCTGACCATGTCACATTTCATGGTATATATTATTTTCAATTCAAAGAACAGTATAAAGCTTTTATTTGAACATATTTGGCAATAAACAAAAGTTTATGCCAGCTTATTTACGGTGATTTCCAATTCCTCAGTTCTTACATACAAACAACTTACTTGAAAATTATTGGTCGTAATGTCCTTGCAAGTTTTCCCACTCAAAGATTCTATCGTTCCTTGCAGGCCAACTATGTGAGGAAAATATAAATGAATGTAACTCCAGTCCTTGCTTAAATAAAGGAACTTGCATTGACGACTTGGCTGGCTATCGCTGCACCTGTGTGAAAGGATTTATTGGTAAAATGTTCCCATTCTCCTCTGTTGTCTTAAAATCCTGTAAAGCATTAAAAATGAATACATTTACTAATGTAATGTATATTATTTGATTTTATCAATGTACTGTGCGATGTATCTCAAGCAGTTCAGAAAAATAGTAGTATATTCGTGTGTGTGTGTGTTTAGTTATGACAAACTTTCAAAAGAGAACCAGAGATGAATAATGTAAATACTTACAAATGGATGCAAAACAGTATATTTTACAAATAGATATTAACGGGACTGAAAAATAATATCGCTAAAAAATCCTTATCCTTAGTTGATAAGGAAGAAGTCCAAGAAAGAAAATGACCAGTGAAGAACAAAGACAAGGTCAAACAAAACAAAACAAAATTTGAACACAATGTATTAATTTTACTTTTTAACCCATTGTGTTAGATGTTTGTACTTTACTTTCAGAAAGAAGATTAAATAAAGGGCAGATTAGTAAAAATTCAGAGTCCTAAAATGGCTCACAAAAACCAGAGCTTATTTATTACAAAAAAGGTCTTGAACCAGTTTGCTAAGCCAGTGGCTCTGAGGTCTCCATTTCAATCCTTTAAAAGCAACATCCTCCAAGAAGTCAACACAGCGATTGCAGTTTACCCTGGGAGGCTAACCATTTGGGGTCTTTCTCGTCCTCATTCATCCCTAGGCCTACACTGTGAAACAGAAGTCAATGAATGCCAGTCAAACCCGTGCTTAAATAATGCAGCCTGTGAAGACCAAGTTGGGAGGTTCTTGTGCAAATGCCCGCTTGGATTTTGGGGTGCCCGGTGTGAAAAAAACATTGATGAGTGTCTTAGCCAGCCATGCCAAAACGGAGCCACATGTAAGGATGGTGCCAACGGCTTCAGGTAAAAGGCCACATCTGAATTTTCTACTATATTTATTGTCTTAACCGTTGGGCAATTCTGCAATCATTCTAGAGTATTATTTACTGTGAGTCCCAAGTCAGCTATTTTCAATTGCTGGCCCAACAAAAACCTACAGGGTGATCTTCTCACAACCACAGGAGGTAAGGCTGTACTAAGCCTGGACAACAGCCTAGAAGTTTAAAATATGCAAACCATTATATTTAAGTTTCCCAAAGGTTCTGATGCTGAGTTGGGTTTGGGAACCTCTGCTCTATGCTTGAGAAATCATAAAAGATGAAAGGGACCAGGTGTGGTGGCACATAATTGTAATCCCAGCATTGGGGAAGCTGAGACCAAAGAATCATGGGTTGTGGACAGCCTCGGCTTTTTTTTTTTTTTTTTTTTTTTTTTTTTTGGTGGTACTGGGGATGGAACCCTTCTACCTCTGGGGGTACACTCCCAGACCTATTTTATATTTTATTTGGAAACAGGGTCTTTTAAACCAGAGAGGCTGGCTTTGAACCTGCTTGATCCTCCTGTCTCCGCCTCCCAAGCACGGGGATTACAAGCGTGCGCCACCATGCCCTGCCAGCCTCAGCTATTAACAAGGCCCTTTGCAACTCAGTGAGACCCTGTTTCAAAAACAAAAAAGACTAAAAAATAGGGCTGGAGGTATAGCTTGGCAGTACAAAAATAAAACAAAATAAAAAGATGAAAGGAAATTGACCAAATGATGTTATGTGTATATACGGCTATGTGGCAATAAATAAATACCACTGTTAAGTATCCATCACATGATTATACCATAACTTCTTTTCCAGTTCTCCTCTTCAGAGACATCTAGAATGGTGCTGCTCTGGAAATTTGTTACATAGGTTTTTATGCCTCTTGCACAATAATCTAGAGCAGATAACAAGAATTGGATAAATAGGACTCTGGGAATGCGAACCATAAACTCTATTTGGCATTCTCAAATTGTAGTACTACTCGCCATTTGAGATTTCCTGTTTCACAACAACCTTGTCAGCAATGGTCAGCATCAGATGTATTTTCCATTCTGGTAGGGCTTAAATGATTTGTTACATGTCATTCACATTGGCACACTGATTAAGAATGGGGTTCAAAAACCCCACTCCCTCGTGTAATAACGACAGGACTTAGACAAATTGCTTCACCTCACTAGTTAACTCATTTGTAAAATATGAATAATGCTAGTATTACCTTATTGCTATAAAGATTGGCTATATTCACAAACATATCAAAGCCAACCACTAAGCCAAACATGAGGAGGGAGGTGAAGGGAATGGGGAGAGAACTGGGGAAGGGCTAAATGAGTGATGTGTGCATGTGTGCCTCTACCACCTTGTACCCCATTAAGATGTATGACTACAATGCACCAATCAAAAATAAAACAGATTGGCTTAGTTCATAGACAGGCATCTAAACTTTCTACATTTTGCAAGAACATCTATAAGGAGAGAATCAATCATATGTAAATAATATCCCAACCAGATTAGAACAACTTATCATTTTATTTTTGCTACTACAACATGTCTAAGACATGCTATAGTAAATAGGTTTAATCAAACAAATTGGTACAACTAACTAACAAAGCACTCTGGATATGAAAAATGTTTCAACATTTTGTTGAATAGTTTCGTATCCAAGTTCATCAGAGATATAGGCCTGTAGTTTTCCTTCCTTGAACTGTCTTTATTTGGTTTGGGTATTTGTGTGATGTTGGCTTCAGAGAATGTGTTTGGGAGAGTCCCACTTTTTTCTATTTCACGAAATAGTTTGAGGAGTATTGGGGTTAGCTCTTCTATAAAGGTTTTATAGAATTCACTCGGAAAATCATCTGGTTCTGGGCTTTTCTTTGATGTTAAGCTCTTTATTGCTGTTTCAATCTCTTTGATTGTTATCGGTTGGTTTAAGTGTTCTATATCCAAATACTTTTGAGACAAGGTTATCAGAAATGGGAGATTCCCTCTGAGGTTTTTCTACCACAGTTCTGGTTTTTACAACCTTTGGTTTTGTTTTGTCTCAGGTGCCAGTGTGCAGCAGGCTTCACAGGACCTCACTGTGAAGTGAATATCAATGAATGTCAGTCGAACCCGTGTAGAAATCAGGCCACCTGTGTGGATGAATTGAACTCATACAGTTGTAAATGCCGGCCGGGATTTTCAGGCAGTAGGTGTGAAACAGGTATATATGAACTCAGTGTTATCAAAAACAATACTAAAAAATAGTAACATAATAAGAACATCAATTTTACCTATACCATGTACTGCCTACAGTGCCAAAGTCTTTATATATATTTAATCTTCACAATCATCCAATAAACTAGGTATTGTTATTTAATATCCCCAATAGCACAGATGAGGAAACGTGTAAAATTATAAATAAGACATGGTTAACCTGGACAACCATTGGTGGGAGGGGGGAAGGGAAAACAGGGGCGGGGGGAGAGGGCACCAAATATAGTTTAAATGTGTACTATTTATGTTCAATAAAAAATTGTTAAAAGAAAAATATAATAAATAAACTATATTTATCTTTAAAAAAATGTAAGGGGGAAACAGAGAAAATGTAGTGCAGCAGAACTTTATTCTTTGTGTTTAGAACTAGACTTTGAGGAGGTGAGAGTTCATGGACATGGTTGAGGATCAGTAGATCGATACCAGTCTCTTCTCCCAGGAGCCTTATAGCCATAGGACTTTTGTCTTTTTGAATAGGTTTCGCATATTTGGGGCAGAGCTGAATTGCCCATGAAACATGGAAAGGCCAGAGCCGTTCAAGGGGCAGGTTGTTGCCCTTGCAGTTCTGCCTGCTTCCTTCCTTCAACACCAGTCCCTTCCTCTCCACTCATCACACAGACACGCATTAGCATCTCAGCTTTAGTAACACTCCAACCCCACCTTTCCTGCCAAGGACTTTATATTTCCTGCTGCTTTTCACTCATTTTTTTCTATCTTATATACTCACTGGTTATTGTGATTATTGTTTGTGTGTGGTACTGGAGATTAAACTCAGTACCTCTGAGCTCCACACCTAGCTCTATTTTATTTTGAAACAGGGCCTCACTAAGTTTCAAAGGGCAATGCTAAGTTGCCAAGATTGGCCACAAACCTGAGATCCTCCTGTGTCAGCCTCTCATGTGCTGGGATAACAAGCATGCTCCACCACACCTCGCTTAGTAAATTTAAAAGTATATGCTATTTTTTTTGTGTGTGTGTGTGGTGCTGGGGATTGAACCCAGGAGCATTCTACCTCTGAGCTACACCCTCAGCCCTATTTTTTATTCTTTATTTTGAAACAGGGTCTCACTAAATTGTAGAGGGCCTCACTAAGTAGCTGAGGTTGTCCTCGAATCTGTGATCCTCCTGTCTCAACCTCCCCAGTACTGGGATTACAAGTGTGTGCCACCATGCCCGGCTATTTTGTAAAAACTTTTTACTTAATTCTGAAACCGCTCCTCAAGTAGTCATGCTTTCTGAAAGGCAGCTTCTCTGACAGTCATGCTGCTTACCTGTGGCCTACTTCAGACAGTTGGAAATGCTTTATAAGCACCCATCTGCACACGTCTCTTCTTTGTTGCAGAACAGCCTATAGGTTTTAACCTGGATTTTGAAGTTTCTGGCATCTATGGGTATGTCATGATGGATGGTGTGCTTCCGTCCCTTAACGCCGTAACCTGCGCATTCTGGATGAAGTCCTCTGACCTCATCAACTATGGAACACCCATCTCCTATGCGCTGGAAGGTGACCGAGACAACACCTTCCTCCTTACCGATTACAATGGGTAAGCACAAGGGTCAGGATGGAAATGCTTAGGACCTGCCGTGGCAGCTGTCAGAACAGGGAGGGTCAGGAGCTGCATGAGGACAGTATCACTAGTCCATGTCCATACAAGTTCTATAAGGAAAAGCTTTGTTGCAATTGCACAGATACCCATCATGTTTTGCTGCTCACCAAGTATTTTAATTGTCTGGCTTCATTTGATAGACACAAAGACAGGAGCAATTGGTGCCCCTTTGTACAGATAGTAAAACAAATTTTCAGAGAGACTCAATGATTTCACCCAAGTGTCACACCCTGGGAGGGGCAGAGTTAACTCTCAAACCCAGACTCTAAGACTGATCCTCTTTCTTTACATAGAAGGACTTCCAAAGCTTAATGGTTTTCAGTGGTATTGTTGACCCATGAGAGACAGGCAGAGTGAGCCTGAACCAGCCCACAAACACAATATGCAAGATGATACTTCTCTATTTTATTAGAATCAGTTAATTCTGACTCCAGGGCCCCCTCCCTCTGCACTGTCAGGAAAGTCCCTTCAGTTATACCCAGGGTTTTGCTTAAGAGCCACAGACTCAGGCAGGACCTCCATCCTTGGTAATCTGTCTACACTTCTTACCGTTGAGCCGCTCATTGGCTTGGCCTCTCTGCTCTCTTCCGCATGTATAATTCTGGACAAGTCTGCAAGCCCACACCTTCAGTCTGGACAGCCCCTGAGGAGCACCGAATGGCCTTTTCCCTCTGCTCCACCCACATGGCTGGCCTTTTAGTGAGCAGGATGCAGGCCCCAGAGTCCCCCTGAGCTCTCTGTCTTCTCTTCCAAGCAGAAAGCCTCACTGTTCTGGTGGAAATCTTCCCATTCTCAAATAATATTTTTCTTGGTAGAGCTGAGCTTTCAGAAAAAAAATTCAAGAAGTTTGTAAAAATTCTCCCTGAAGGTAAAATGTGTATAAAGTATGAACCTATTGCCTGCTTGGATAGGGAAAAGAGAATTGAATACAGAAAGAGAACAATATTATGAAAATATTACTTTTGCATAAATGTCTTTGCATAGGGTTTGGGTTTAAGAAGATTTTGGAAAGGTATTAAATGAATGTTTATCTTTCATATCAATGTTCTCTAGACATTTCTTTTTCCTCTTTTGTTTTTGAAGATTCTTCGTTTTGTTTATTACCTTTGAATTTCTCCAGGTGATGTGATTGTTGAAAACCTCTTTCAGTTGGCCACCCTAGTTTAGTTCCAATAATTCTTTTTTTTTTTTTTTGGATTTCTGTACTTTGTTTATCATGGGACTACTTCTGCATGCAAATGTCTTAGCCCATTGCAGCTGATGTGACAAAACAGGTGGCTCATAAGCCACAGAAATGCATTTCCCACAGTTTTGGAGACCGGGAAGTCTAATTTGAGGCACTGGCAAAATTGGTATTGGCTGTTACTTTCTGATCCATAGACAGCATGTTTTTGCTTTGTCTTTAGATGGTGACTCAGCAGGGGGTTCTTTTAGGCCTCTTTTATAAGTACAATAATGTTATTCTTAGAGGCAGTCCCTTACGACCCAATCACTTCTCAAAGCCCCCACTTCCTAATACCATCACACTAGTGATTAGGTGTTAATCTATGAATTTTTAATATACCTTTGTTGATACATTGCAGTCACACACAATATTGACTTTCAGAGTGATAGGGACATCCATTCAACAGCACTTGGTGAGCTTATCCCAGATCCCTCCCCTTCTGATGTATGATACTGAGACTGGCACTGGTAATTATATATGTTAGGCTCTATATAATTATTAAATATATATATAGTATCAATTGAAGTATTTTCTCTAGCAAGTTACTCCCCCCTGAAGCCCCTTCCATTGTCCCACTGGTGTATATCTTCCTTTATATGGAGTTCCTAGTTTCTCCCTAGCTTCTACATATGAAAGAAAGCATATGACCCTTTACTATATGAATTTGAGAGAATACACATATTCAACCCAGCACAGCAACCATAGTTGACCTTCCATGGGATATCTGAAGCTTGTTCTTGACCTCAGAAAATGTACATTCTAGGGGAAGAGATATCATTCTAATATTTATGCAACTCTCAGTCCATCTATTCTTTGTGCTGTTGGGGGGGTGGGGTCTGGGGATGAAACCCAGTGGCATTCAACCTCCAAGGTACACCCCCTGCCCTATTTTCTATTCTTTATTTTGAAACAGGGTCTCACTAAGTTGCAAAGGGCCTCACTAAGTAGCTGAGGCTAGCCTCAAACTCCGATCCTCTGGTCTCAGCTTCCTGTATGCTGGGATTACAAGCGTGCTCCACCACGCCCGGCTTCCATCTTTTCTTAACTCTCTCCAAAACAGACTTGTGGAGAATTGTCTTAAATTAGACAACCCTCTTGTCTCATCCTAAGACTTTTTCTTAGCACTCAGTGTTTAAGAAACACAAAAATGGGCAGTGAGCTACTATTAAGTAGCATTAGTAAAGCAAATCTGCTTCTATGAAAAATGGCCAAATGGAGAAAAAGAACTAATGGGTATACACGAAGAAGAAAACACATGGCCCACAGAAAGGATTGCAACACATAAGTGATGACTTATTCCGGGGACGCTCTCTCCACAGCTGGGTTCTTTATGTGAATGGCAAGGTAAAGATAACAAACTGTCCCTCAGTGAATGACGGCATTTGGCATCATATCGCCATCACGTGGACAACTGCCGGTGGCGCCTGGAAAGTCTACATCGATGGAAAGTTATCCGACAGTGGCACTGGCCTCTCTGTTGGAACGGCCATACCTGGTATGTCTCAGCAAAACATGTCTGATTCCATTAGACTCCAGAGATGGTGTTGCTTAAGTGACCATCAAGTTTGCTGGCTCTGTTGTCCTTGATTTTGTACAAAGATCCTCAGGTATCTCTTGATGAGCCCAACCAGAAGCTATGAGATGTGTTTTCCTAGCTGAGCTGTGTGACTCTGTGTAAGAAATGCCTTTGAGAAATCTATGTTAATACTACCAAGAAGTGAGTTTAACTAACAGGTGGTTGTTAAATTCTCTTCCAAGAAGGAAAGTCTTTGAGGGTTTTTTTGCTTGTTTCTTTTAGGGATTTTTGTTTTGTTTTGTTCTGAAATCAGTCTAAAAGCTGGAGGACTGCTAATAGCTGTCTATATTTTATGCTCTTTTTTTAAATAGGACTAAATTCCTTCTCTAAAAATACTTTAAAATAAGTATTCAGAGAGATTTAGTCAAAATAATGCAAAAGTATTACACAGCAATTAGCTTGCTCTATCTAGATACATCTACAGAAGGATTATATATTTAAATTTTTTACATTAGTCATTTATTTTAGATATTAAAAATGGTGGCCGGATAAAAAAATTAACCAAAAATAATTTAAAATACTAAAAATTGACTAATATGAACAAGTTGTATGAAACCAAGATATAGGAATAAATCCAGTACAAAAAGAACTAATCCTGATCAAACCGTGATGAGAATAGATTTGCAAAGCCTCTAAACAGATCTTTATTTTATTTTTTAGAAAAGTTTTGCCCCTGCAATCTTTAACTTTAAAGACTAAGAGACTCTACAGGGATCAAACTAAAGTTGGTTTACTTATGAATGTAAAGAATATATGCTGGGCACCGCCAAGGTGGGTTAGGCACCTGTGTGAGGCACCAATGGTGAACCAAACCTGTGAGATATTGACCCACGATCGTACTAAGCGATTTGCCATTCACACTGAGGCAAGCCGTGTAGATGGAGGAATGCAACCCTTCTCTGTGATATCCCTTCACCCAGGAGCTGGTTGTGGAAGGAAGAGTCCAGGAAGGATGGGAGAGGTGTTTGAGCTGAACTCTCAAGGAGATTTGAAAGACCTAGAAGAAGACCCATGGATCTGGAATGTAGGCTGTAAGAGGGAACAAGAGGCATGCAGCTAGAGCAGAAAGTCAAGGCTCCATCATGTGGGTCTTGCAGGACAGGGAAAGGACTGAGACTCTCATGGTAAAATCATTGGAAGTCACTGAGGGGTGTTTTGATGGATGACTGGGGGAGGGGGCAAATGGGAGGGGGATGACCAGGTCATTCCTGGTGTGAGCAGAAGGAACCAAGACGGCAAATGTGAAAAGCCCTAAGCAGCACCGTCCTCTAATCCGAGGACAGAAGGATGTCCAGGTGACAGGGAGGCATAGAAAGATAATATCAAAAGTGATAAGAGGCATCTTCTGCTTTTCTACTGGGAAACAAACTAAGGACAAATGAAAAACAAAGGAGAGAGTAGCTCTCCTCTGAACACCCTACAGTAATTGAAGAAATTGATGCAACACACGGGGAGGCCGGGCTGTGAGTCCAAATACGAAGAAGCATCTGTCAGGGGCCAGGCCAGTCGACGAGGGCATGCAGACATGAGAGCCTCAAGGGCAGCTCTAGCAAGAAAGACAGGGCAGGGTCACCTGGATTTTGTTGTGAGAAGAGGAGAGAAAAGGAAGCTCATGGGTTTAGTGAATTTAGACAGGGAGGATGCTCTGTAAAGAAAGGGATAGGAAAAATTAGTTTGAACGGGAGGGAAGTTTGCAGGAAGCAGACAAACAAGTAGCATCAGACAAATGAAGTGGGAGCCCTGGGAAATCAACAAAGAAGCTGCCTTTGAGAATCATGTGAGTGCCTTAAAAGATTAGTGCAGTGTTTAAGGTGATTTTGATGAGAGTACTCTCAATACATTTAAAATACCTTGATTCTTTGTAAAACATACTTGAACAAAAAGCTGATATAAAAGCCAAAGCTTCCTTGTCATCCCTAAAGGTACCCAGGGTAGGAGTCATTGCCAGAACTTAGGTAAATCTGTTGGGATGAAGCAGAGCCACTCAACTGGGATAAAGCGGCCACTCCCAGTGATTTGCCTGACCGTTTAGGAGTAATAGACCATTGGGCCAGTTTTCCTCCTGTTTTCTCTCTTTCTCTTCAGGTGGTGGTGCATTAGTTCTTGGGCAAGAACAAGACAAAAAAGGAGAGGGATTCAACCCCGCTGAGTCTTTTGTGGGCTCCATAAGCCAGCTCAACCTCTGGGACTATGTCCTGTCTCCACAGCAGGTCAATTCCATTTTCAGTGTATGACAGTAATGAGATGCAAAGGTACAAACCTAGTTAATATGTGAACAGCTTCATGGTGCCGCCTCTTACTGCAAGCTCTTGGTTCTCAGAATGTCACCAATGTCACTGGATGTGACAGCCAACCTAGGCAGAAGTTGTCTATGGTTATTTTCACCATGTTTAGTTTCCTGGTGAGGTTCTGAAATTTTATTGGAAATGAGTGTATTTGCGACATCTTGCCGTTTCAGCGCTAGAAAGAATTCTAGAGGCTAATACTTCATATCTCTTGCATTAAACTCTGGGAAACCAGGTTGTGCAAGATCATCCCTAGAGAGTGAGAGTTAAGTTAGTGGTAAAAGCCAGTATGGAGTCAAACAGCCTGGGTTCAAATCCCAGTTCACCAGAGACTTGCTGGGAAGATTTTGAACATGTTTCTTCATCTCTCTAAGCTTCTGTCTTCTTACCTATAAAAGACAGAAAAGTAGGACTACATTGCAGAGATGGATAAGCATTCGCCCTTATAATGATAGTGGCAGGACTTCTGTGAGCCTCAGTTTCCCCAAGTCTACATCAGAAGTTAGAGACATAGAATGAGGCAGGGGGAGGCTCTACAATCCCTTCAACTCTAAAACTTTAGACAAGAAGCCCCATGCATAGGATTTCAAAGTTTCAGGCAACAGCGAGTCTATTGGGATAAATATTTGGGAAAGGAAATGGTGTGGTGGGGGGTAGAAGATGATACCATGCAAAAGCCCAGTTTCCTTCACCTCTACCCCTCAAAAATCCACAGATGTTTTAATTGGGACTAAATAAAATAACTCCCTCTTAGTGGCATAGCAAGGCTTATCTAAAATGTGTTTTTAAACTTTCAGGTGAAATCACTGGCTACCTCCTGCCCAGAGGAACTCAGTAGAGGAAATGTATTAGCTTGGCCTGACTTCTTGTCAGGAATTGTGGGGAAAGTGAAGATCGATTCCAAGAGCATATTCTGTTCTGGTGAGAATTTTCATCTTCCATTGACTTGGCCAGCTCTTAACTACCCTGGGGTTTAATAGTTTAAAGGCAAAAGGAGATAATTCAGAATTCTGTAGTGGTCAAATCAGGTATGACAGTCAATCTACACTTTAGTAGTTCATATTTACCTTATGTTCATCCAAAGGATTTTTTTAATGTTAAAATACATTCTGTATAACAAGGCACAAATTAATTGGAATATTCAGTAATTCAGAATGAAATGAGGAAGATAGGGTGAGAGGGGAGATGTGGTTACTTTTTTTTATTGCCCACCAAAGTCTTATGCTCCTATTTGAGATGGTTTGTTTCTATATTCCTTAGCATCTGTCTAGGAACAGGTAAAATAGGGAGAAATGCAATGAATCTTGCCATCTACTCACCAACAAACTCTGGATGATTAAAACTGTCTCATAAAATCAGAAGTATTTAAAGCCCAGCATGGTGGTGCATGCCTGTCATCCTAGTGCTTGGGAGGTTGAGGCAGGAAGATCGCAGGTTCAAAGCCAGCCTCAGCAATTCACTGAGGCCCTCAGCAGCTTAGCAAGACTGTTTCAAAATTTTAAAAATTTAAAAAGGGAAAGGACTTGGGATGCAGCTCAGAGGCAGGATGCCCCTGAATTCAATCCCCAGCACACATCACACACACACACACACACACACACACACACACACACACACACACACATTTTTTAGAATGTTCTAAGCTGGGTGTGGTGGCGCTGCTTGTAATCCCAGCACTTGGGAGGCTGGGACAGGAGGATTGCGGTTCACAGACAGCCTCAGCTACTTAGTGAGGCCCTTTGCAACTCCGTGAGACACTGTTTAAAAATAAAGAATAAAAAATAGGTCTGGAAGTGTAGTTCAAAGGTAGAATGCCCCTGGGTTCCATCCCCAATAGTAAAATAAAAAAAAAAGAAAGAAAAGAAAGAAAAAGAAAGAAAGAAAGAAAGAAAGAAAGTTAGTTCTAGAATTCATGGCTTTTGAAAACTTATAAAAGCATTTCATTTATAAAACAAAAATATTATTTGTATCTTTAAAAATATTCTGCAGACTTCACTTGAAAGGTGAGACATTCTGTGTTGACTCAGTTTTCTCTAACAGTTTTGCTGGCCAATGGTCGGGGTATATGATAAGTTGTTTTAATCGCAGGAGAGTGGCTCTCCCACTCTGACACAAAACGGGATCTGAACCTCGTGAGCTGCTGCGTGTCTGACCAGCTCTGCACCTGTGTTCTTTGCCCTTAGATTGTCCACCTTTAGACGGAGCAGTACCTCATCTACGAACCGCAGCAGTAGATTTTAAGCCAGGAGCCAGAGTTAGCCTGCTTTGTGACCCAGGCTTCCAGCTGGTGGGGAACCCTGTGCAGTACTGCCTGAACCAAGGACAGTGGACACAGCCTCTCCCTCGCTGTGAACGTAAGTTGCCTTTGGAGAAGCCACCTCAGTGGCCTTGAAAAATACTGAAACCAAATGAACCCTTGTCAGGAATGCTCCACAAGAGCTCAATACCTAATAGTAGCAAATACAGCCAATCATTTTTGGAGGGAGGGGCTGATGATGACCCTAAGACACACTTGCAAATTCACCCAGGTGACAGGAGGAACTGGGGAAGAGGGAAATAGACCTTGAAGGCCAGAGGCCCAGAGGGAGCCGAGGCTTCCCAGTGGGGCAGCTGGAGGAGGTCTCTGGGGCTGAGTGCACACATTTATTCCATTAGTTAGCAATCTTTTAAAGTGTCTACTATATTCCAGGCACCGCTCTAAGTTCTGAAGATGCAGCAGTTCCAACAAAACTCTCTGTTTACAGCAGGGCGTGGTGGCGCATGCTTGTAATCCTAGCATTCGGGAGGCTGAGACAGGAGGATTGCAGTTCGCAGCCAGCCTCAGCCACTTAGTGAGGTCCTTTGCAACTCAGTGAAACCCTGTTTCAAAATAAAGAATAAAAAGCAAGGCGTGGTGGCGCACGTTTGTAATCCCAGCGCTTGGGAGGCTGAGACAGGAGGATTGCGCAGGTTCAAAGCCAGCCTCGGCTACTTAGTGAGGCTCTCAGCAATTTAGTGAGACCCTGTTTCCAAATAAAGTATAAAATAGGTCTGGGAGTATAGCCTGGAGGTAGAAAGCCTCTTGGTTTCACCCCCAGAACCACCAAATAAATAAATAAATTAATTAATAATAATAATAATAATAATAAAAGAATAAAAAATAGGGCTGGGGGTGTAGCTCAGAGGTAGATACCCCCAGGTTTCATCCCTAGTACTGAAAAAAAAGAGTGCTTCTGTTTACATTTCAAGTAGGAGAGACAAAAATTAATAAACAAGCAAATACAGTAAATAATAATGTTAGGAACTAGAAAAATATATCAAGGTAGGGAAATCCAAAGTGAGAATGTTGCCTGGAGGCAAGCCTTCTCTTCCAGATAAGAAAATGCGCCAGTACCTCCTGGCCTAACACATATTTACCTTCTCACCGATCTGCCTAACCTGACAGTATGCTCCACAGGGCAAGAGACCTGTCTCTTTGGTTTGTTGTTATCACCACCTAGGAGAATGTTGGATGGATAGTAGGACCTACATAATTATTTCTTTTTTTAATTATAAAGTTGATATTAAAATTGTTTTGAAATATGTGCATATATCCTTTGTAACTTTAAAACATATCTTCCTCCAATAGTGAGATGTGTATGTAAAATGTTTCACTTTTATTTATTTTGATCTTTGTTATGAATTTACATTGAACTAAAAATGATTTTTTAGAAAACACACATCTAGCTGGGCATGGTGGCGCATACTTGTAATCCCAGCATTTGGGAGGCTGAGACAGGAGGGTCACGGTTCGCAGACAGTCTCAGCTACTTAGTGAGGCGCTTTGCAACTCAGTGAGACCCTGTTTCAAAATAAAGAATAAAAAATAGGGCTAGAGGTATAGCTCGGAGGTAGGATGCTCCTGGGTTCAATCCCCAGTACTGCAAAAAAAGAAGAGAAAAGAAAAGAAAATATTCATCTAGAATTCTTTTTATTTATTTATTTATTTTGGTGGTACTGGGGGTGGAACCCAGGGGCTTTCTAGCTCCAGGTTATACTCCCAGACCTATTTTATATTTTATTTGAAAACAGGGTCTCACTAAGTTGCTGAGATCCTCACTAAGTAGCTGAGGCTGCCTTCAAACCTGTGCCATTCTCCTCTCAGCCTCCCAAGCGCGGGGATTACAAGCATGCACCACCACGCCCGGCCTAGAATCCTTTAAATATCTTAAACATCATCTTCTAAATGTAGAGCAGCTTTGAATAGGCCTATTAGAGTCTGTTGCCTCCAGCTATTGTTTCTCTTTGATTTGGACATTGATGGTACTTTATTTATATCAAACTTATATCTTGCTTCTTTTTTAAACTTTTTATTGGTGCATTGTAGTCATACATCTCAGTGGGGTACAAGATGGTAGAGGCATACACGCACACATCAGTCATTTAGCCCTTTATGACCGAGTCACGTGCCTGTTATGAGCTACAGAGTGTGCTACGTGCCGTGGCTGATGTGTGGCTGCTAACACTCCTAGGATATTCTCAACCCAACGCTGATGTGAGAGAGAAAAATCTGTGCTCAGCTGAACTATGACAGCACTAGGTTAGTGTAAATAAGATGTCATTCTGTGCATTTTGCTCACAGTGAGGCTGTGTTCTCTCTGGCCCCACTGCAGGCATCAGCTGTGGGGTGCCTCCCGCCTTGGAGAACGGCCTTTATTCAGCTGAGGACTTCCATGCTGGCAGCACAGTGACTTACCAGTGCAACAATGGCTACTACTTGTTGGGTGATTCGAGGATGTTCTGTACAGATAACGGGAGCTGGAATGGCATTTCACCATCATGCCTCGGTGAGATGAATGTTGGCAGTTACCATGTGGGTTTACTCGAGCTCTCCGGGAAACAGCTAGCGCAGATTCCTGCGGCCCCAGGGGCATTTCTTTGTTAACTTCACCTCATCCCAGTAAACTCTGGGCAAGCCGTAATGACTGAGCAGCCGTCCCTGGAGGTGCCAACAATGTTCTCAATTTTTGTCAGGCTCAACACTTTCTCTCTCCCCCTCTATCCCTGTTCTTCTATGTGCCCTCCTATAAACTAGAAAAAAAAAACCTTTTATTGTGTATCTGTAATAGGATTGAGACTAATATGCTTAAATTTTATAAATACATATAAAGCACTATGGTAAAAACAAATGTATGATACATAAGACACATGAGTCAAGTTGAATATGTGCAAGCTGTCTTTATTTTAGATGTTGATGAGTGCGCGGTTGGATCAGACTGTAGTGTGCACGCTTCCTGCCTGAATACCAATGGGTCCTACATCTGCTCGTGTATCCCGCCATACACAGGCGACGGCAAAAACTGTGCGGGTAAGTAATATAAGTGTGGCTGCAAAGTCCTATTTCAATTTTACTTTATATGTTTATATAGCATATATTTACGTAATATATATGTTACTTATTTTAGGAGTATGTTATCTTATAATAAGTCAAGAGTTTCCAATTTAAAGGCATATAGGTAGATGGAGAAGAAAAACATAAAAGATATACAAGTAACAACTAAAGTGGTTTAAGTTAGCAATGTGCCTCTCCCAACTTATCAGCTTCTGAATAACAAAACTTAGAGCCAACTACATGATTACATTATATATACAATATGTTATACATTGCCAGGGTATTGAAGAAATGTCTACACAGTCCAAGAATAATAAAATGGATTTAGAAATATAATCAGTGGTCTCATGATCTCTCTGCCAAGAAGATTCTTCATAACATCTTTATTATGTTCACGTCTTTCCTCTGTTTCAGTCACAAAAACATAACACTGAATAAAATAGACATCTTGCCTTACCAGATATCTGTATTTTATAACATGGATTATTGCAATCCATCTCTTACCCCATTCATGTCTTTTGTTGTTGTTGTTGTTGTTGTTGTGAAGAGTAACTACCAGAACTTAGTAAGATAGAAAGTAAAGAGGAATTTGAAATAGTAGGTCAAACCATCTGGCTGTTGGTCCTCAAAGCAAAGTTCTGCAATGAGAGGGGGGGGGGAGAGGGAGGGAGGGAGGGAGGGAGGGAGGGAGGGAGAGAGAGAGAGAGAGAGAGAGAGAGAGAGAGAGAGAGAGAGGCTCAACCCAGAGGTTATACATGACAAAGAGATCACATTTCCCACAGCAAAACACACATACACACACACACACACACACACACACACACACACACAATAAAAGCAACACTAACAACCAAAACAAAATGTCAGTGAGTCAGACAAGAGAAATGGAAACATAAACTATATTAAGCTAGTATATTTCTTTGTTAAACAGAGAATTTGCATGTTTATGCACATACATCACCCTATTCTCATGCTGAGAAATCCTTGCGCTCTGCATTATTTAAGAATATATCACAAAATTTGCCTGTGGAAATGCCTGTTTAGATACATTCTTCTGTTTAAAGGATGAGACAAGGAGACACCACTTACTTCTATTAAAAATCTATAGAGCTGGTCTGGGGGTGCACACCTGCGTCCCAGTACTTAAGAGGCTGAGACAGGAGAATTGTGGGTTCAAATCCAGCCTCAGGAACTTAGTGAGGCCCTGTTTTCAAATAAAAAATAAAAAAGGACTGGGGGAATAGCTCAGAGGTAGAATGCCCCTGTGTTCAATTCCCAGCACCATAAAATAACTTTAATACAAACCCATCAGGAGAAAAAATGTTAGGATGAAAACAATATAGAAAGGCAAACACTATAGAACTAGAGGCTAGTACATCAGTCAGTGAGCTCTGAGACCAATTGACCACTGGGTTTATCTAAAAGAGATATTCTGACTACAATGTACCAATAAAAAGTTAAAAAACAAAATAAATAAATATATTCTAAATTTGAGTTGAAATTGCACTTAGTCCAGAGTGGCAACTGGACTCCAGTTTGTGCATAGGAGAAGTTTATGATTGACTGTCTGTTTGGAAAGGGAGACTAGCAACTTCTCTGAATCTGCTAATATACAATCTTTCCATCAACTTGAGACCAAGTAAGTCTCTTTTTAAAAATGGTGTGAGTTTGGGGTGAGGTTGGAGGGTTAAAGCCCTCTGAGCTATGCTCTGATGCCATCGCTACTTCCCAAATTAACAACTACCTTTTAAGCCAAATAAACCTTGTGTATTTTATTAGTCGTTCTTTTTCAAAGTATTATCGCTTAAATGCCTACTAACTATATATTCTGGCCTAATGTCCCATGCGTTCCTGGGTTTCATGTGTCTCCCAGGGATTTTCGTGGCTCCCTTAACTGTAGCGGAATTGTTTTGCTGTGAGACTTGGTACGGTTGTATGACAGCCATTTATTGTTTCACGAAAACACTCTCTGTTTCAAGAACCTATAAAATGCAAGCCTCCAGGAAATCCAGAAAATGGCCATTCTTCTGGAGAGACATATACAGTGGGTGGCAAAGTCACATTTTCATGTGAAGAAGGATACCAACTAATGGGAGTAGCCAAAATCACATGTTTGGAGTCTGGAGAATGGAATCACCAAAGACCACAATGTGAAGGTATATGGAATAAATTTCCCGGGTTGTTTTTTTTTTTTTCCATTGTGTTTAGCAATCCTCGCAAGGTAGGATATAGGCATGTTAAATATGTTTTTGTTTATTATTTTACTTTATTTTCACATAGTGAGTTTCTAATGATGACAACTGAACTGATTCAAAACAGAAGAAAGTAAAGCAAATTTTGCTCCTTGGTAATTGTTTTATGAAAACAGTGCCTAAGCCAGGTGTGGTGGCGCACGCTTGTAATCCCCGCACTTGGGAGGCGGAGACAAGAGGATCATCGTGCAGGTTCAAAGCCAGCACAGCTGGCTTAAGAGACCCTGTTTCCAAATAAAAAAAAATATAAAATAGGTCTGGGAGTATAGCCCTAAGGTAGAAGGGCTTCCAGGAATTCCAGTACCACCAAAAAAAAAAAAAAAAAAACAGTGCCTAAGACCTTTTAAAAGCTGGTAAATATTGTTGTGTCATTATTTAATACTTATTTTCAAGATAATTGAGAATTCCTTGTAGATGGACGTGACCATTAAAGGGCAATGTTATGGATCCTTATGGTGACAGAAGTGTTCCTTAACTCAACCATACCAATTTTAATATTTAGTTTTCCATGTTGTATTTTAGTTTTAGATAATACCTTTGGGAAAATTTAGTACAGAATACATAGGATATCTCTGTGTTATTTGTTAAAAGTACAAGTTAATCTAAAATTATATCAAAATTAAAATTTTAATTTAAAAAGCAGAAGCTGGACATGGTGACACATTCCTTCAATCCTAGTACTTGGGAGGCTGAGACAGGAGAATCACAGGTTCAAGGCCAGCCTCAGCAAATTAGTGAGATTTTTCAGCAATCTAGGGAGACTTTCTTTCAAAACAAGAAATTATAAGTGGGATGGAGGTATAGCTGAGAGGTAGAATGTCTCTGGAGTCTATCCTCAGTTCAAGGATATCTCAAATATTGTGTTATGTCAGTTATTCTTGTCTTGAAACCCAAATGTTAAGTTCATGTTTCCACACAACAAAGAAACATAAAAACAAATCTAGAGCTGTTTCTAAAGCTTTCAGAGATATTTTTTTTGCACAGTGTCTCAGAAAAGGCCACGTGTTTTGCTTTTCTTCCTTTCAGCTGTTTCCTGCGGCGCACCAGCTCTTCCAGAAAATGGTGACATTGATGGATCAATATTTACTTATGGCAGTAAAGTGATATATAGGTGGGTGTCTAAAATTAAAACTACATGGCAGAAGTTGTTGATGACCTGCCAGCAGTGGTATAATACTGAAAGAAAGGGGGGAAATAACCCCAGAGGATGTTTTTAGACTGTTTTTAGTATGGATTAGTATGATGTGAAGAAATCTAATCCAAGAATCTAATGATGGTCAGAATCCTTAAATCCTCTGACCAGTAACCCATAGGCCACCAGCACCCTCTTGAGGCACCTCCAGGATGGACATTGTGAAGGGAACTCTCCAAGCGAATGATCAGTCTTGATCTTCACTCTTAAGCCAAGAATTTTCTTTTGCCTATACTAATCCATGACACAAACTAGAGGCCAGCCAAATTCTTAAATCTGTCCCCTATTTATTACCCAGCAAGTTTATTATGGGGAAGATAAACAGTACTCAAACCTGAAAAAAAAAATTAAGCGTTATTTCTATAGGAAAAAAAAGAAAAAGAAAAAATCCAATATATGTAAATTCCCATTTTTTTTTGAAGTTCACAGTAAGATAAAATTATGCATTCTAAAGCAAGTGACGTTCTGAAATTTTCCTCAGGTGTAATAAAGGCTACACTTTGGCTGGTGATAAGGAATCATCGTGCCTTGCTAATGGTTCTTGGAGTCATTCTTCCCCTGTGTGTGAGCTGGTGAAGTGTTCCAGTCCTGAGACCATAAACAATGGAAAATACAGTCTGAGTGGGCTGACCTACCTTTCTACCGCATCATATTCATGTGAGAATGGATACAGGTAAAGTGGGTGGACACCAGCCCAGCTTCCTAACACACACTGTTACTCATTATCCGCTCACTAGGTTTCTTTTGTATGCAACTCGCTAACTTCAAAAATGAACTTATTAATAGAAGGAGAATCTCAAATTTGTCTGCTTCCCAGAGCCTAGTTATAGTAAATGCCCAGAGAAATATTCAATGTAACTGTGACTCTGGGAGTCCTTTATAGTTCAACTGCTTAAGAATTTAGACTTCAAATATGGAAGCAAAAGTAGTTTAAGAACCGTAGCACGATATCTGATAGCATATCTTTGATTGTTTTTTTGTTGCTGGGGATTGAGCCCAGGGGCATTGTAACTCTGAGCTATATCCCCGGTCCTATTTCACTTTTTATTTTGAAACAAGGTTCAAAATATTGCTGAGGGTCTCATTAAGTTGCTGAGGCTGGCCTGGAACCTGCAATCCTCCTGTCTCAGCCTCCCAAATGCTGGGGTTACAGGCATGCACCACGACACCCACTGACGAGATAACTTTGTGATTAATTTTTTAAATATAAACAGTTTACCAAGTTTTACTCTACATCGCATAGGGTGTTGTAAAACACCAGGCCAAGGTGGTGTTACTAGGGCCTAGGCCAGAGGCTGTTGTGGTCCCAACTACCTGGATTTGGTCACCAGCATCAGAAATAAGAGAAAATGATACAAAAAAGGAAAATTAATTTAATTGCAGTTTTCCCAAAATTGGAAAGACAGCATATTTACTTTCCCCTTTCTACAGAGATGTTACAATTTATAGGGACAAAAGGCCAGGAAATTATATGCACCAGGCAGTGCCAACCCAGAGAGCTGTCACAGTTTCAGTCTTCTGACCTGTGTTGACTTTGGGGCTTGGGGCAGGGCAGTGCCTGCTTCCATTCTCAGCATGAGATGATGGCTTACAGGGAGCTGGGGGGAAGAGAAGAACTTCACAAACAGGTTAGCAGGAAATAGACACTTAAAAACAATTTGGGGGGCTTCCAATTTTATATGGAAGCCATTAGAATTTCCCCATCTTGTTCATCCCTCCCTCTGGAGGGATTTGGGGCCCCCTGTTGTCTGTGTTGCTGAAGAATTGGTATATAGATGGTACCAGGCCTCTGAAGCTTACAGCCAAGTGTAAGGAGCCAAAGTCCAAAGATACAGAGCCATCTAGTGGAAGGTCACTATGCCTAGGAATCTTCCCTCTGGAAGCTCTGGGCCCTCCTGATTTTTGGTAGGGTTGACAAGTGACTTTGTTTGGATTTTGACAGCTCTGAGTGATTTCCCCTGAAGACAATGCTGATTTCCCAGCAATGCTTTGGTCCCACGTCCCCAGGATGGACTTGTTTCATACCTTGCCCTGATCTGGTCCAACGTTGAAGGGAAAGTGGAAGGCTGTGAGTTCACTTCCAGAGGCACTTTTTATGGTCAAACTTGAGCAACAAATGAGGCTTAGAAAGAACAGTTTTTAGACTTAAGCTTACCTAGAGTCCACTGTTAGGTTTAGCAAGTGATAGCTGACATCTTAAAACGTTAGAAGTTGTACTCAAGTAGAATTTTGACGAGCAAGGAAAAATAACCATTTATCTGTAAAGCAAATATCATCCTGTAGGAGCTCCATTTAAAGAGCGCTTGTTGAGCCAGGAGGTGGAGCACACCTGTAATCCCAGCGTTTGGGAGTCTGAGACAGGAGGATTGAAGGTACAAGGCCAGTCTCAGCAACTTAATGAAATCCTCTGCAACTTCGTGAGAACTTGTTTCAAAATAAATAAATTTATTAATTAAAATGGCCAGGGTTGCACTTGAAGGTAGAATGCCTCTGGGTTTGATCCTTAGTTAAAAAAAAAAAAAAGTCTTGTGACAGTCCTTCTTAGGCAAACCAAAGTGGATTACTAGTTGGGCACAAAGCACATAATTTTACATTTGAGGTTAAGAATTTCCTCTTACAATTCCCCAAAACTGTATTTTGAATACAAACTACAAGAAGTAATACTTATTTACCAATTAAGAACATCACAAAATATGGACAGTACTACTGAAAAATACTTCCTTAAAATAGCCAGAAATATACAGTAAAATATTTAATTTCAGGTTTGTTTTGAGATGGAGGATGAACAAAGAAAGATTGTCCCTGACTACAGAGATATGGCTATCTAAAACCATTATAAACAGTACATAGTATATTATTACTATATGAGAGTTTAGTAACTATGCAAAACAAGCTAGTTACCTGGATTAGGACAACACTCATGATAGACAGCATTACACCAGGACTTTAACACTTTAGACAATTTCAGAATATTTACATTAATGGAATATGTCATATATTATAAAATAAGTAATAGTTCATTTAACCAATTATACACTAATAAAAGAAACATTAAACAGATAGATGTGTAAATAAATCCTAACTCTTAACATTTAATTCCTCTAAGCAATCAAAAACTAAAAAATATAAGAAATTACTTTGATAAAATGCAAAAATTTGTTTCCTTAAAGCTGTTCTTAGTGGGGCGTGGTGGTGCACGCTTGTAATCCCAGCATTTGGGAGGCTAAGACAGGAGGATCAGAGTTTGCAGATAGTCTCAGCTACTTAGTGAGGCTCTTTGCAACTCAGTGAGACCCTGTTTCAAAATAAAGAATAAAAAATAGGGATGGGGGTGTAGCTCAGAGGTAGAATGTGCCTTGGTTTAATCCCCAGTACAAAAAAAAAAAGGCTGTTCTTTGTAAATTTTGCTAAGAACACATCAGTACTTTAAGAAATCATCATTGGCTAGGCGTGGTGGGCACGCTTGTAATCCCCGTGCTTGGGAGGCAGAGACAGGAGGATCACGCAGGTTCGAAACCAGCCCCGCTGGCTTAAGAGACCCTGTTTCCAAAACTAAAAAAAGCATAACATAGGTCTGGGAGTGTAGCCCGGAGGTAGAAGGGCTTCCAGGAACCCCAGTACCACCAAAAAAAAAAAAAAAAAAAAGAAAGAAAGAAAAAAGAAAAGAAAAGAAAAAGAAAGAAAGAAAAAAAAAGAAACCATAATTGTTTTGAACATAAAGAACAATAGTTTCATATATCTATGATTAATTTTTATTTTAAAATCCCTGTGAATAAATTCTTGTTACAACCATCTTATTTACAAACCTCATATAATAGCTTTCTGTGCTAAACATTTATCTTTGAATCTATTGGTCCTAGCCAGAGCATATTTAAATGTTTTACATGAACTATATTTATGTGCTGAAAGTACTACTAGAATTTATGATCAATTTACAACAAAAACATAATTTTAGCTCTTTATAAAATGATGTAATCCAGAAAATCAGAAACAGAAAACACACATATCTTATTAGCACTTTTTATGTACTTTCATTGGTGCGTTATGGTCTCACATCACAGTGCAGTTCAGGGAGACACACGTGCACGGCACTGATGAGCTTCACCCCAGCTCCCTCCCCTCCCCTGTGCAGGATATGGAAACTGGCATTGGTGATTTCACATATGTGCATGACATCAGTGAAAGTATTATTAGCACTTTTAAAACATCTGTTGTTTCCTTTGGCTTAGCTCAGGCCTGGGACAAGGAAAGAAATACCAAATAAAATTAAATTCCCTGAGCTTAAGAATTTTGACAATATGTTTTAAATAACACTTATAAAAGCCAGGTGTGATGACGCACACTTGTCATCCCAGTACTTGGGAGGTTGAAACAGTAGGATCACAGGTTCACAGCCAGCTTCCGCTACTTGGTGAGACTGTTGGCAACTTAGTGAGTCCCTGTTTCAAAATGAATAATTTAAAACAGGGTTGGGGGTATAGCTCAGAGGTAGAATCAGTGCCCCTGGGTTTAATCCCCAGTACCACATTAAATAAATAAATAACCCTTATAAGCTTTTAGTACTCTGTCAATTCCTATAATTAGCATATAGACTCATATAGGAATTCCCAAGCTCTTATAAAACTTTAAATTAACATTTATAGCTAGCCAGGCATAGTGGCATACGCTTGTAATCCCAGTGCTTGGGAGGTTGAGACAGGAGGATTGCATAGGTTCGAAGCCAGCCTCAGTTACTTAGTGAGGCTCTCAGCAACTTAGTGAGACCCTGTCTCCAAATAAAGTATAAAAATAGGTCTGGGGGTATAGCCCAGAGGTAGAAAAGGCTCTGGGTTCCACCCCCAGTACCACAAAAAATAAATAAAAAATAAATTAACATTTATAAATTCATATCTATATGCCAAAAGATGAATGAAATATATAAAGTAAAAGTATTGTACATTAATCAAAAGACAATCAACAACAAAAAACACACACAGCACATTTGAGGTATGAAAAGCCCCACATTTTGCCTTTGAATTTTGCAAGATTTTCTTGTAAAAACAAAATTATTTTAAAAGCTACACTTTCAAGAATTTAATCTAGGCAGGACTGGACAGGAGAGGAAGCCTGCAAGCCCTCTGATTATCCAGTTGTTGTCCTAGACGTTTGGCATTAGGCCCCATAAATAAGCATGCCCAGTAGACCAGCTGAGTGGCATCCATCACCTCTATTTGGAATAGCCTTTATCAGTGAGCCTTTGCATTAAAACAAAGGATTTTTTCAGGCTGACTAAACATCTATCACTTATATTTACCCAGTTTTTCCATTTTAATAGCTAATTTTTAGATTATCCATGGAAGTCATGCATAGTTAACATTTTAAGTCAAATAGTTAGTTTACCAAAACCCTAAAAGTGACTTCACATCGCCAGGTATGATGGTGCACACCCGTGATCCTAGTATTTGGAAGGCTGAGACAGAAGGATCACAAATTCAAAGCCAGCCTCAGGAACTTAGGGGAGGCCTTCAGCAACTTAGTGAGACCCTGATTAAAAATAGAGCCAGGGGTGTAGAGCATAGAGGTAGAATACCCCTACGTTCAATCCCTAGCACCACCAAAAAATAAAGATAAATAAATAAAAAGTTACTTTACATAGAAAACAATGAATTTTACACCTCAAACATTTAACAGTAACAAATATTTCTAAATATTACCACAGTTGGTTAGCAGGTCTGAAAGCTAGACAAAAATATATACTAACAACTTTAAAGATATATTTATTCTTATCTCACTAACAAGTTTAAATCAACCCATTTGTTAATGTCTTATGAATCAAAGGCATTTTATCTAACAGTCTTTAATGTATGTGAGTAACTAATCTATAAACCAATTTGGTAATATATCAACAACATACAGTCACAAATATGCATGTACAAAAATATATAAAAAAGTTAACAAAAAACCCACAATTTATTTTGGGGGCTTTAATTTAGATTTATCATTTGCCAGTTTTTAAAAGCTAGACTGTTGCCAGATGGGTGGTCCATGCCTGTAATTCTAGTCCTTGGGAATCTGAGACCGGAGGATCACTGGAGACCAGCCTCAGCCACTTAGGGACGCCCTCAGCAACCTAGCCAGGCCTTGTTTCATAACAAAAAAATTTTAAAAATAGGCTGGGGGTGTAACTTGGAGGTAGAATACCCCTGGATTTAATCCCCAATAACACACACCAAAAAAATAATAATAATAATAAAATAAAAGCTAGACTGTTGATCTGATTATCTTCTCCATAGCCCTAAGCAGTCCTTAAATCCTAAACCTACATTTTCAAAGGTACAAAATAAAGTAAAATATATGCAAATCAAAGAGGTAGAGGTTATGTGCGGGGCGGGGGGTATAGGGAGTTGAACTCAGGAACAGTCTACCTCTGAGCATATATCCCAGCCCTATTTTATTTTTGATTTTGTATATTTTTTATACTTTTTCAATTGTTTTGTTTGTTTGTTTGTTTGTTTTTTATGGGGCTGAGGATGGAACCCAGAGCTCTGCGTATTAGGCAAGCGTTCTGCCACTAAGCCAAATCCCCAGCCCCCCTATTTTATTTTTGTACTTTGAAACAAGATCCCTTTAAATTGCTGAGGGCATTGCTGAGATTGGCCTCAAACCTGTGATCCTCCAATCTCAGCCTCCCAAGTACTGAGATTAAAGGCATGTGCCACCATGCCTGGCTCAAAGAAAGGGAACTGGATATAAACATTGAAAAGGACTTAAATCTAAGTCCAACAATCTTTTTTTTTTTTTTCTTGTGGTACTAGTAATGGAACCCAGGGCCATTCAACCTCAGAACTACACCCCCAGCCCTATATTTTATTCTTTATTTTTAAACAGGGTCTCACTGTGTTGCAAAGGGCCTCACTACGTAGCTGAGACTGTTCTTGAACCACGATCCTCCTGTCTCAGCCTCCCTAATGTGGAGATTACAAGCATGTGTTACCATGCCCAGGTCCAACAATCTTGAATAACATTTTTTTTTGTAGTAGAGGAGAAAAAAAAAACCCATATTGATAGCCAAAAATCTCCAATCAGAAAAACACAAAACCATAAGTCATTTGAGCAAACAGAAGCAAAATGTGAATTCACCAAAGGCTCCCTGGGGAGCAGGAGAGGTAACATGAGCTCAAAATAAAGTGACCATACATATCTGAGCTAGAGTTATTTCCAAAAATTTCAAGGAATGCTTTTCCCAATGTCTTACAGCCCTGTCTGGGATTGGAGCAAGGGTCAAACTCAGGAAGTGTTTGAGGTCAATATATGTGCTCTTTATAGGGATTTCTTCCTGGTGTGTCACCTACAGGATAGAGATCCTCTTTTATGGTCTGGAAAGTCCAGCACACCAAAGGATGTAGGGTTGTTTAAGGTGTGGGATAACCACGCCCTTGTAAGTACCTCCCGGATGAGCTCTTAGGAGTCCCTTCTAGTTCCAGAATATGGCATGGTCTCATGCAGTGAAGTCCTCTAGGAGACCAGAGTCACCCCAGTTGAGCCAGAGGGAGTGAACATTGGTCTCTGATCTTTGGAGTCTGAGGACTCCCCTGTACTTTCAGTGAGGTCTTTCCTGTCAAGCACTAGATTTTGTGTGTGTGTGTGGTACTGGGGTTCCTGGAAGCCCTTCTACCTCCGGGCTACACTCCCAGACCTATTTTTACATTTTTAATTGGAAACAGGGTCTCCTAAGCCAGCGTGCATGGCTGGCTTCGAACCTGCGCGGTCCTCCTGTCTCTGCCTCCCAAGCGCAGGGATTACAAGCGTGCGCCACCACGCCCGGCCAAGATTTCTTTAGCTTCTGTGAAGCCAATAACCGAATCAACAGAGGTCACATAAAACTGAATTGCATTCAGTTGGAGTGCGCTTTCAGGTATATGAGCTGTACTATACCACAATAATGAAATTGCATGATCAGAATTTCTCTGAGGAGCTCTGGAATAGAAGTCTTGCTTTTCAGTTCCAGGTAGATCGCACCAGATCTTTCCAAATATGCTCCTTAGTAGCCATAGGACTCTTTGTTTCTTCCTTACAAACTGACACCAAAACAGACACAAATCCAAGTTTGTCCATCAGACAAATGGCAAGGTACAAAGTAAGCCCCAAAGATGGGGCCAAATTTCCCTGCCAGGCAAATGGTTCAAGAACCTCAAACTGATTCAAGAACCACAAACTGGCTAAAAAAGCCCCAGAAGACAGGGAAAAGAAAGAAGAAGGGTCAGTGTGCAGTGTCAGCACAAACTTGCCAGGGGTCAAACAAGCTTTGGGCTCATAGATGGCTAAAATTTTCATTTTTCCATTCTATCCAGAGTATAAATGGCATCAGCACTGGATGAAGTGAAAGAGGCAGCCAAACACAAAGTTTCAAGGCTGCAGGGATGCTTCTTTCCCTTGATGCAGGGCACACTAACCATGTGTGAGGCCACTCGGAGCCTCTTATCCAAATAACTCCATCAGAGGACACTGGCCCCATGAGAGTCGCCAGTTCTATTACTGAGGCCCAGGCTGATAGCCACTGGGGTTCAGTCACCCGTCTGCATCAGAAATAAGAGTGAATACAATAAAAAGGAAAGATGAATTTAATTGCAACTTGTCTCAAAGTAGGAAGACAGCTGATCTGCCTCCTCCATCCTACAGAAATGTTACAATGCAATGGAACAGAGAGCCAGGAAGTAGACATGTGTGGATTCAGCCATGCTGTGTTGGAGCAGAGACAGGTTCCAGTTCCAGTTTTCTGATCTTTATTGGCTTTGGAGCAGTGGGGAGGGCAGTTTCGCCTTCCATCCTCAGAGTGAGATGATGACTCGTAGGGAACTAGGATGGAAAGAGGAGCTTCACATCCAGGTTAGCGGGAAATGGAGGGGAAAAACAATTCGGGGCTTCTAATTTTAAATTAGCCTGGTTATAGCAGGGGCCTGGGTTCTTAGTACTATCATAGATTGATCTGGTTATTGGTGAGTATGTTCAAATAGGAGGAAGAGCAGGGGAGCTCAAGTGGTGATCGGAAAGATGGTCAACAGGATCTGAAGTGAAAGAGACAAGCAGGCAGGAAGTCCAGTGGAAAGTATGGCCACTAGAAGCTTGTTGGCAGCACAGGTGAATAAATACGCCATGATGCAGGGAGGCGAGGTTCAGAAAGTTGAAGAAAGACCAGGAGTTCAGAGTCAGGAGCAGCATGGTTCCAATGCCCAGGCTTATGACAAGGACAGTGCCTCTGACCTCACACTCATTACCTGTGTACTCAGGTAGGTGACTCCTTTCCAGCTGCATCCTAGTAAGCCTACTAACCCTTCTCCTCCAAGTATTCTGCTGTTCACAAGGTGTGCAGTGCCCTGCATCACCACCCATAAGCACATTAAACTTTTATTTTGCACCAGTTGGTTTGGTTGTTTTAACCCATTTGTTGTTTTAAATGGTGTATCGCCTGTTCAGATTTCCTTTGTTTTTATGCAGAGCGATGAAATGTGTGAGCATTATTTTTATGGAATGAAACTCAGTATCTTCTAGTTTTTTTTTTTTTCTGAGATTTTCTAGTGCGTCACCAGAGCAGTAAATGATTATGCGGCAGTGGGGTGACCAGGCCTCCTTCTTTTCTATAGCTTACAGGGTCCTTCCCTCATTGAATGCACAGCTTCAGGCAGCTGGGACAGAGCACCACCTACCTGTCACCTCGTCTTCTGTGGAGAGCCACCTGCCATCAAAGATGCGGTCATCACTGGAAGTAACTTCACTTTTGGGAACACTGTCACTTACATGTGCAAGGAAGGGTAAGTACAGCGCGTGAGAAAAGGAATCTTGAGAGGCGAGGGAAAAGACCCTGCCACCTAAAGACAACTCACTGGACACAAAAGTACATTTCCCAGAACCCAAAGCCAAAGAGAGCTTCATGTTCTTATTTTCTGACAGCAGAGGGAACATATTTTCCTGTGGAAATGATGTTTTCCTGGAATTAATTAAGCCTTGAATAGCAGATAATGAGGCAAGGTAGTAGAAAACATCTTTATACTTTCAACAAAATTGCAGACAACATAATTAAGCGGGCAATGGTACGTGTATCTTCTGCAAAACCCAAGCCAAGACTTTAAGTCACAATCCAAAGTTGACACATCTGCAGGAAAGCAGAAAAAGACAAAGTTGAGGTTTTTACATTTCTGATGATCTGACTTATCAATTCAATGTTTGGAAAAAACAGGGAGCAAATTGCAGAGGACGTCTATACTCACTGTCTCATTTGATCTTTGGGAAAGCCGTACAGACCCCCCTGGGATAATCTGCGTAGGGTCTAAGGCAGCTAGTAAAGTACTGGGAGGAGCTTAAATCCCAGATCATCTGACTCTCATTTCATTGCAATTTTCGATGCCTCTTCATTAATATTTTCACCATTGATAGTGCTTTAGGCTCCAGACAGGCTGCAGTAGCTCTTCATACATTTGGAAGCAGCAACGGCAAAGGGCTTGCCTTCTACTGGATTTATATCCCAGTTTTCCCTTCACTAACCCAGTGGCTGTGGGGAAGTGGTGTGACTTCTCTGTGCCTTGATTATTCATCTCTATAAAAGGAGTCCATTGCTTGCAATCCCTGTATTTGGGAGGCTGTAACGAGAGGATTGCAGGATCGCAGCCAGCCTCAGCAACACAGTGAGGCCCTCTTCAATTTAGTGAGACCCTGCTCCCAAATACAAAATAAAAGCAGGCTAGGGGTGTAGCCCAGAGTTAGTATGCCCCTGAGTTCAATCCTCAGTACCACCACCACAAAAGAATGAGTTAATTAAATGGTCATAATTATGGATAGTACAAGGAGTAAAATCACATAATGCATGGCACATGTAGGAAAAGAAGCCAATAAATAGAACACACTTAGCCATTATCATACAAGGAGCGCTGATGCAAGGATACAGGTCCTGTACTCACAGAGAAGTTGCATTTCACTTGTGTGGATACTTCATGTAGATACTCACAAGGATACAGGTCGTCTACTCACAGGGAAGTTGCATTTCGCTTCTTGTAGACCATCCCACTAACACGCCAGCAGGTGGAGACAGTAGCATCTTTTAAAAAGATTTTTGAGAGGTATAAATAGCTGTCTGGAATTTTCCTAGTTCACCCTTTTAGTGAATGTCTTTCTAGGATGTAGATTTATTCCAGAGGCTTGGCGATTACTCTCTCATTCAACTCCACTTTATTATATTTTATCAAGTATTATGTAGAGAGAGTTTTCAGACTACATGAGAGCCGGAACAGGAGTCAGCATCATCGCTTCTCTCTTTACTCTCTTTCCAGTTCTTCCCCAAAGGGTGGTTTGGCATAAGTCACACTGCCCTGTGTCTTGTTCTATTCAGGGGTAGCATACTGTGTTCAAGTCGTGGCTTTTCTAGAATGGACTTGTCTTGCTATGTCTTTCTACTTCTAGAGAATTTGATGACCTTATAAGAAGATTAGAGGTAGCCGAGCATGGTGGTACACACTTGTAATCCTGGTACTTGGGAGACTAAGATGGGAAGATTGAAGATTTGAGGCCATCCTAATGACTTAACAAGACCCTTAGCAATAAGAGCAAAACCCTTTTTCAAAAAGAAAGTAGGGTTTGGGGTATAACTTGGAGGAGAACACCACTGGGTTCAATCCCCAGTACAATGAAAAAAAAAAAAAGGAGGGGGTAGGAGAAGGGTTAGAGTTTATTTCCCTCTCCAGTCTCAGTTCTGTGTTTTCTCTGCCCAGTTCACCATGTAACCCACCAGGCATGTGCATTGAACATATACACACACATTGTTGCTTCTATCTCGCTGGTTTTCCTCTTACACTGGTGGTGTGCTTTCGTCAGCTTGTCCTTGAATTGTGGGAGCAAGATCCGCTCTCTCTAAAGGGAGAGACTTTAAGAAATCAAAGTAGGGTGATGAACGCTAGCAAAGAAACAAGAATTCTTGTTTCTGTATCCTTCCCTAAACTTGGCCTTCAAAGTTCATCTTTCATCAAAACATTTTTTCTTTTTAAAACTTTTATTTGGGGGAGGGAAGATGATATTAAATTCAGGGGCATTCTACTTCCAAGCTACACCCCCAGCCCCATTTTATTTTTATTTTGAAACAAGGTCATGCTAGATTGAGGAGAGTCTCACTACTTGCTGAAGATGTCCTTGAACCTGCAATCCTCCAGTCTCAGCCTCCCAAGTATTGGGATTTCAGGCATGTACCACTGTGCCTGGCTTCTTTTTAAAACTTTATCAGCTGGGTATGGTGGCACACACATGTAATTCAGTACTTGGAAGACTGAGACAGGAGGATGGTAGGTTTGAAGCTAGTCTCAGCAGCAAAGGGAGGATCTCAGTAACTTAATGAGATCCTGTTTCCAAATTAAAAGAAAAAAAAATCCAGTGATATAGCTCAGAGGTAGAATGTTCTGGGTTTAATCCCTAGTACCACACACACACACACACACACACACACACACACACACAAAACAAAACAGAAAAAACAAGAAATTTTTTATCAAAGCTCCCAAACATCATTTTCAGTTGTTTGCACAAATATATAAATGGCCATTTGTTTCTCATTTTTCTTCCCATCCTTAGGCAGACTCCTCGGTGTGAAATTCAGAGAGGCGGAAGAATTATTGAGGTCATAAAATGCTAATTAAATGTTTCCCTTTTGATTCTTCTCAAACATAAACTTCTAAGTGCAGTTATTGGCTGTGTTAAGATAAAAGCTTTGATCATTGTTAATCATTGAAAACGAGATCCATTACTGATGCATATTCACGCTATTATTCTTATTAACTGCAGCTCTTGAATGGGCTGTTCCTCTCTTTAGAAGAGCTCACACCCCACTTGGGAGCCCTCTTGTTAAGCTCCGTAGTCATGTGCTCATTCATAAGCTTCCATTCAGAGTGTCAATCAAACTGCTGAAAACTACATCGTAAAATTACTCTCCCAGTTTCCAAAGAGTTTCTGGTTATTGCTTCAGAAACATGAAAACACATTCTATCCAGTTCATCGTTGGCATGTTCTTCTGAGGCATCAGTGTGATAGCGATGGACCATTTTTCCTTGGACTTAAGGAGTAAAACAGTTTGTTTCAGAATATATATGGCCTGGTTTTTAATAAAACTCTGCACAAGCATCCCAGTGCCTCTTGAATGAGAAGGCAAAATGTTGAACAGAATTTAACTATAAATTCCTTCATTTTAGATTTGTATCAGTTCCAGTTTTCTTGCTCTGATAGTCAGCAATTATATCTCACCATCTATATATAGCTTATCGTCCCATCAATGATTTTTAATAAAAATAAGTGGGTAAAATATGTTATGTAAATCATAACAGGCCTTCAAATTTCTAATAAAATTAAACAGTGCAGCAATTTGACCAGAAAACAGTTCCAGTGCTACCTGAGCAATAGGTAATAACTAATTCTTCTTTTGTGTCTTTTGAAAAATATATCCTCCTTTATCATCTTTGGATGATAAACATATATCTTAGAAGATATTTATTTTCAGTAAACCTCTATCCTCATCTTTACTCAATACATTCTCCAGTTATCCAAAGCCTGGAGCCCCTATCATTTAGGAAGTTACAAAGGCTTAGGGAGATCTGAGGGAATGGGGCAGAGATCAGATGTATTTCTTATGATGTCCCACAGCTCATGAAGGCCTCACCCATCCTCCCCCACTCACCATCATGGTCACTTGGCCTGGGCCTTGCCCCTCCCTTTTCCAGGTGTCCATTGGTCCCTCCTGTGTGTAAGATCCCTGCGAGTCCCAACCGCACTCTACTCCCATGGCTTTGCTTGGGCCACTTGTCTGCCCGCTTGACTTCTGAACTTTCCTTCTCTCCTGACTCCCCTCAAGAGCCATTACATCTGTGGGGCCCTCCTCCCCTCCCCATTCCTCTAGCAGGAACAGACTCTCCTCCCTTAATCAACCACGGGAGGTGTGAAGGGGTTTGGGGTGAGGAGACTGAAGTACAAACGAGTAATCTGGGGCTTGGTGACTCACGCTTATAATCCCAGTACTTAAAAGGCTGAGTCAAGAAGATCACAGGTTTGGGGCCAGCCTCAGCAACTTGGCAAGGCCCCCGGCAACTTCTTGAGACCCTGCTTGAAAATATAAATAAATAAATAAATAAATAAATAAATAAATAAATAAATAAATAAATAAATAAAGCTGGTGGTGTAGCTCAGAGGTAGAATGCCCCTGGGTTAAATCCCCAATACCAAAACAACAACAAGTAAACCCAAGTAAATGTATTAATTGCCATCTCACCTATGAACCAAGGAAGCAGCTCTGTCACCTGTCACAGGCCTTAAAGGCTATTGTATGAGGAGCTAAGTGTTAAAGTCAGAAAGAAAATTTGAGATTTGAGGTCAGGTCTATCAAAGGAGCTAAGATATTATGGATAGTACTGAAAATGCATTCCTTAAATGTATTTATTAAAACTAATTTAACATGGTGATGCATGCTTTTAACCCCAGCATTTGGGAGGCTGAGACAGGAGGATCCAGGTTCATGGACAGCCTCAGCTACTCAGCCCTTTGCAACTCAGTGAGACTCTATTTCAAAATAAAGAATAAAAAATAGGGCTGGGGTGTAACTCGGAGGTAGAATGCTCCTGGCTTCCATCCCCAGTACCGCAAAAAAAAAAAAAAAAAAAAAAAAAAAAAAAAACTATGTATTTAGTGATAATTCCATTAAATGATAGAACAGCTTTGCTACCAGGGAAAAGTAGTCAGTGGAGAATCTGCAGAAGATCAGGGGTTTAGTCCTAACAGCATGCTGCCAAATTGTGCCAATTGTGTCTTGAGGACACAATTCCTGTGTTCTCTGGAGACTGTGAAATAAGGATTCTGCTGGGACAGATGCTTCCTCCTTCCTCAAAGCAGCTCGTCTTGTGACATAAAGGGAGAATTTTATAGATGGCACTATGGGATTCTTATAAATCCGCAATATCCAAGGCTCTATGAACTTTAGCCAATGGAATATGCTGGCAACATCAAGGGATCCATGAACCTAACAATGCACATTTCAAAGTATGAAAATGATGCAGACCATGCTGTAAAACATCAGGAACCTCCAGAAGTGGAGATTCCTGACCTGGAGCATGTGTACACTCAGACCACGAGAATGTTTTTTTAATAATAAAATTAGCGGCCGGGCGTGGTGGAGCATGCTTGTAATCCCCGCGCTTGGGAGGCTGAGACAGGAGGATCGCACGGGTTCGAAGCCAGCCTCAGCTACTTAGTGAGGCTCTCAGCAACTTAGTGAAACCCTGTTTCCAAATAAAATATAAAAAATAGGTCTGGGAGTATAGCCTGGAGGTAGAAAGCCTCTGGGTTCCACCCCCAGTCCTAGTAATAATAATAATAATAATAATAGCATATTACCTATGTATACTTCACTGAATCCTCTAAGACAGAAGCCATCTAAATAGGTGTTAAGTTTGGAGCCTTATACAAAGAACTGAGCTTATCCAACACAATGAATTGCAGTACACCCTCCCTGGAGACCCCACTCAGCAACGGGGCACATTTATGAGTATTTATGTAGAGATCGCTTTTATGCGTTGTATGACACATAACCTTAGGGAGGGTCCATGCATATATTTCTACTGATGCCCTATTGTTTTATTTGTTTGGGGCTTTGTGTTTTGTGGTAGTGGGCGTTGAACCCGGGGCCATTCTACCCCTGAACTACACCCCCCAGCTCTGTTTTATCTTTTATTTTGAAACAGGGTCTCACTAAATTGCAGAGAGCCTCATTAAGTTGCTGCGGCTGGTCTCAAACCTGCGATCCTCCTGTCTCAGCCTCTCAACTACAACACACTGATCTGTCTGCCCCCTATAGATTTCATAAATACCACCAGCTAGGACAAAGAAATTCTAACCTCTATATAATAACTGATATAAAACTAAAAGGCATTTCAGACTCATTTTTTTTTAGTATATAATGACTTTAAGAATCTCTGCTGACATGGCAATAGAGTTTCCATAAGACACTCACAAAAATTATGATCTCACCTGTTTTGTTTTAAGGAGAGATACAGAGCAGTATTGTAGAAAAGGTGTAAGTGCCAGACTCTGATCAACCAAATTCAGGTACCAGTTTTGCTGCTTACTCTGCCGTGTGACTTGAGGCAGGTTGCTGAGCCTGTCTGTCACCATCTACAAAATGAGCCAATCAGCTTGTCTAAACAGGATTTCATTAAATAATCTGCTTCTTTTAGTCTCCTTCCCCTTCATCAGTATCAAGGTGACAGACTGATCAGGTGGTAGATAATCTTTAAGAACTCTCTGACATCTTTTTCTTCAACCAAAGAGAGATAATGAGAACAAGAATGACCCAAATGTAACTACTCTAATACTGCGTATCCTAATATTTCACTCTGCTTTATTAAGGCAATACTCAAGAGAAATTTAAAACTTTGTACATTCTCATATATGGGTAAATACCTGTGTGCAAGGAAAATCTGAGTGCTATTAAGCAAAATTTATTCATACTGATTAAATAGCAAAGACATATGCAAAGCACAGCTTTTAACTCTAACCACATGGGTAAAGGTTTCTGAAGGCATTGGAGACTGAATTTTTAATCACTGTTTTAAAGTTCATTGAATATAAGTGTGTAACTGTCTGAGTTAAATATGGAGCCTTACCCCAATATGATGTATGAATATAATACACCAATAAAAAATTTAAAAAATTTAAAAAATTAAATATGGAGCTTGTTTCAAAGACTCATGCTAAAATCCATAGACGAATGCCATCTAAATACAGATGGAGTTCCAATTTTCAGTTCAGTCAAATAGGACCATAGCATACTCATTTTTATTTTAAAAACATATAACAATTTTTAGAGTTCTTTAAGTAGCTAAAATTGTACATCTATTTCCCTGCTAACCACTATTATTATCAAGATGTATTTGCATATCTGAAATGAAAGTCACTTGATCAATAAGCTCAATACACAAATCATACTTATTATTATTATTATTATTTTATTATTATTATTATTTTATGGTACTAGGGATTGAACCTGGGGGCATTCTACCTCCAAGCTACACTCCCATCCCCAATTTTTAAATTTTTTTTTTTGGTGGTGGTACTGGGGTTCCTGGAAACCCTTCGACCCCTGGGCTACACTCCCAGACACCTATTTTTTATATTTTTATTTGAAAACAGGGTCTCAAGCCAGCATGGCTGGCTTGGACCCTGCGTGATCCTCCTGTCTCCGCCTCCCAAGCACAGGGATTACAAGCGTGCTCCACCACGCCTGGCTTTTATTCTTTATTTTGAAACAGGGTCTCACTAAGTTGCAGAGGTCCTCATTAAGTAGCTGAAGCCGGCCTTGAACCTGCGATCCTCCTGTCTCAACCTCCCAAGTGCTGGGATTACAAGTGGGCTCCACCATGCCCAGCTAGCACATGTTATTTTAAAGAACCAAGAAAAAAGGAAAGTCACTGTTGGAAATGTCCAACATACAAACAGAAAAGGAAGTTGAATGCTTTCCTTCTGACTTTGAATTCGCTTAGCTACCGTGTCTTTCCCTTCCCTCTCATAGCTACACCCTTGCTGGTCCTGACACCATCGAATGCCTGGCCAGTGGTAAGTGGAGTGGAACTGACCAACAGTGCCTGGCCGTCTCCTGTGATGAGCCCCCCCACGTGGACCATGCCTCCCCAGAGACCGCCCATCGGCTCTTTGGAGATGTCGCGATCTACTACTGCTCAGATGGCTACATCCTGGCAGATAATTCTCAGCTCCTCTGCAATGCCGGGGGCAAGTGGGTTCCCCCAGAGGGTCAGGCCATGCCCCGCTGTATAGCTCATTTCTGCGAAAAGCCCCCATCCGTTTCCTACAGCATCTTGGAATCTGTGAACAAAGCAAAATTTGCAGCTGGCTCAGTCGTGAGCTTCAAGTGCATGGAAGGTTTTGTGCTCAACACCTCGGCAAAGATTGAATGCATGCGAGGCGGGCAGTGGAACCCTCCCCCCACGTCCATCCAGTGCATCCCCGTGCGGTGTGGAGAGCCGCCGAGCATCGTGAATGGCTATGCCAGTGGGTCCAACTATAGTTTTGGAGCCGTGGTGGCTTACAGCTGCCACAAGGGGTTCTACATCAAGGGGGAGAAGAAGAGTACCTGCGAAGCCACAGGACAGTGGAGTAGCCCCATACCCACCTGCCACCCTGTATCCTGCAGTGAGCCCCCGAAGGTTGAGAACGGCTTCCTGGAGGTAAGAGGGTGGTTAGCAGATGGTCCATGACCTCTCACTCAGGGCCAGCCCACTGCGGCTAACCCTGGTATTCAAAGCACAGCCAGGGAACAGATCACTTGCTGGAAGCCAGAAGTGGCTAGAATCTGTAGGTGGTGAATATTACAGAAAAATTAATCAGATAATTGTGAATTGTTTTACTCTGCAGCTTTCTCTGTTTTACTAGTATATAGGTATTGTACCCAGTCCGTGAGAAGCTGAGCCAGGACTGCAGGTCCAAGACCAGCCTCAGCAATTTAATGAGACCCTGTTTAAAAAAAATTTTTTTAAAGGGCTGGTGGTGATGAAGCTCAGAGGCAGAATGCCCCGGGTTCAATCCCCAGTACCAAACCAAACCAAACCAAACAAAAAACAAGTATTAGAGACATTCCAAGTACATTATAGGAATTTCTCAGTAAGAAATATGAAGTTAGAGGAAGTCTATTTTAGTAAAAATCTGTTTTGCTTCATATAAGTTACTCCAAAATGAATCTATACTTTAAGAAATAAAATCTAAATGGAACCTAGAGAAATTTTTATTATCACTTCTTATTTTTAGACAAAAGATTGGGATAAATTAACAAAGACGCAGTTTTTGCCTTGTTCTTTTAACAGATCTAGGTGCGGTTTCCCTGTCGTGGACAGGGAGTTAAGTCTGTCCAAGCTTGTTCTGCTCTCACAATGATGTTTCTTCTCCATGAGCACATCACCAAAATGGAATGAGGATCTATTTCCCCAATTCAGGGTCATTTTATTTATTTATTTATTTATTTATATTATTTATTTATTTAATTAGTTAGTTAGTTAGTTAGTTAGTTAGTTAGTTATTGGTGGTACTGGGGTTCCTGGAAGCCCTTCTACCTCCGGGCTACACTCCCAGACCTATTTTATATTTTTGAAACAGGGTCTCCTAAGCCAGCGCGCACGGCTGGCTTCGAACCTGTGCGATCCTCCTGTCTCCGCCTCCCAAGCGCGGGGATGACAAGCGTGTGCCACCACACCGGCCTTCAGGATCATTTTAAACGACACTATTCGAAGCTGGCCATGGTGACCCCCACTTTTAATCCCAGGACTGATCACTGGCGGCTGAGACAGAAGGATTGCGGTTTAGCAGCCAGCTTCAGCAATGAAGTGAGACCCCATTTCAAACTAAAAAATAATATAGGGTTAGGGTATAGCCCAGAGGTAGAATGCTCATAGGTTCAATCCCCAGTACCACAAAAAAGGATAATATTCTACTTTAAATAAAGCTTAAGGCACATACATATAAATACTGACTTTTCTCCTCTTTTTTTCAAAAACAGCAAACCGACAGTGAAAGCCTTTTTATTTAAAACTTTTGCATAGATATATAGGCTGCCATTGAAAGAGTGATATAGAGTATACATAGAGAAGCTTTCATAGTTTTTTAATAAATATTTCCAGAGCTCTTACTAGCTTCCAGGCATAGTTAGGAGCACTAGAAATCTAGCCTTTGGCCACACAGATTAGGTCTGTGATAGCATGATATTTATATGTTTATATAAACAATATATAAACAAAATGAATAATTAATTCTAAATACTGCTAGGTTTAACTACAGCCCCAAAGCTGGACTTTACCATTATCACTAGTAAAGATCAATGATAATCTTTTTGAATTTTTAATCATCAGTTCATCTGCCTAAAACTGATCTTTTATTATGTCACATACTTATTTATTTGAATTTCATATCATGGACATTAAATTTCTATTTATTTATTCATTCATTCACTTATTTTGATATTAGGGATTGAACTTGGGGGCATTCTAACTCTGAGCTACACTCCTAGTCCTATTTTTTTATTTTTATATTTTTATTTTGAAACAGTACCTTTCTAGGTTAATGAGAGTTGTACTACTTGCTGAGGCTGTCCTCAAACCTGTGATCCTCCTGTCTCAGCCTCCCAATTACTGGAATTACAAGTGTGCACCACCATGCCCAGTTAAATTGTGTTTTGTTTTGTTTTTTTTTTTGAGGGTCTGGGGATGGAACCCAGGGGCATTCGACCTCCGAGCTACACCTCCTGCCCTATTTTTTATTCTTTTATTTTGAAACAGGGTTTCACTAAGTTGCGGAGGGCCTCACTAAGTAGCCGAGGCTGTCCGCAAACCACGATCCTCCAGTCTCAGCCTCCCGAATGCTGGGATTACAAGCATGCGCCACCATGCCCGGCTAAATTTTTATTTTGAAAGATGGAAGTTTGATTTTTACTCTCTGCCCTTTGTCACAGCAGCAGTATTTTAAAGTATATTCTAAAGAAAACAAATGTACTCTTAGAACATATCCATAAAAATACAAATGAAGTAGTTTTATGGTCTAATGCTAACAAATACATGTACAATTATATGTAGCTTTTCTTTACTGTAATTAAAACAAACACCAAACTGTAGTATTTCTTCTGTCAGCAGGATTTCTTTGAGTTTACCAAGTAACCTATACTTTTTCAGTTTTGCCTCAATTCATCAATCAATCAGTGTGAAGCCTATTGATCTTTTACTTCTTATGGGCTCAGTCCTTGGTAAATATTTATGCAGGAGGGATCACCTCATTTGAGGTTCAGTCAGCATTCTGACCACTGTGACCAGAAATACTTGATGACCACAACTTAGAGGAAGATTTATTTGTTCACAGTTCTGGAGGTTTCAGAGGCTTCAGTCCATGTTAAGTTGGGTCACGTCTGCAGGGCTCAGGACATGGTGGCAGGAAGCAGAGAAAAAAAGGAGAGGGGACCAAGAACGTAGATATAAACCCCAAGGCCATACCCCCAGGACGTGCCTCTTCTAGCCACACCCAGTAATCCATGCACTTACCAATGGATGTATCCAAAAACAGGACTAAGACGTTCAAGGTTCGGTTATTTCACCTCTGAACATTTTTGCATTGTCAATACATGAGCTTTTTCCGGAGACATTTTATATCCAAACCATAATCTTCTACATTTAATTTCTACATTTTCAGTTACTTAATGAAAAAGAGTAGACCTGTTAGAAAAAAACATAAACCCTTTATTTGCTTAAGTCTTTTTTGTGTGTGTGTGTATAGTACTGGGGGTGGGAACCAGGGGCATTCTACCTCTGGCCTATATCCCCCGCCCTATTTTTTTATTCTTTATTTTCAAACAGGGTCTCACTGTGTTGCAAAGGGCCTCACTAAGTAGGAGCTGAGGCTGTCTTCAAACTGCAGTCTTCCTGTCTCAGCCTCCCAAATGCTGGGATTGAGTCATCTTAGTGTAGGCCTTCTGATTTTATTCATTTTTTTTTTTTTACTATTAAAGCATTCGGTCAATTATATTGTTTGTGACATGAACTGCATTCACTTGTTTCCCCCTTGTTATGCAGCACACGACTGGCAGAACCTTTGAGAGTGAAGCGAGGTATCAGTGTAACCCGGGCTACAAGTCAGTCGGAAGCCCCGTGTTTGTCTGCCAATCCAATCGGCACTGGCACAGTGAAACCCCTCTGTCCTGCACCCCTCTCAACTGTGGAAAACCTCCCCTGATCTCAAATGGCTTCATGAAAGGAGACAACTTTGAAGTAGGGTCCAAGGTTCAATTTTTCTGTAATGAGGGCTATGAGCTTGTCGGGGATAATTCCTGGACATGCCAGAAATCTGGCAAATGGAGTAAGAAGCCAGTCCCAAAGTGTGTGCCCGCCAAGTGCCCAGAGCCACCCCTCTTGGAAAACCAGCTTGTGCTCAAAGAGTTAACTTCCGAGGTAGGAGTCGTGACGTTTTCCTGTAAAGAAGGGCACACCCTGCAAGGGCCCTCTGCCCTGAAGTGCTTGCCGGCCCAGCAGTGGAACGACTCTTTTCCTGTGTGTAAGATGGTGCGTTGCCTCCCACCTCCGCTCATTTCCTTTGGCGTCCCTGCTCCTTCTTCTGCCCTTCATTTTGGAAGCACCGTCAAGTATTCTTGCGTAGATGGCTTTTTCCTGAGAGGAGATCCCACCACCCTTTGCCAAGCCGATGGCACCTGGAGCTCCCCGCTGCCAGAATGCGTGCCAGTCGAATGTCCCCAACCCGAGGAAATTCTCAACGGCATCATTGACGTGCAAGGGCTCGCCTATCTCAGCACAGCTCTCTACACCTGCAAGCCAGGCTTTGAGCTGGTGGGAAATACTACCACACTTTGTGGAGAAAATGGTCACTGGCTTGGAGGAAAGCCGACCTGTAAACCCATTGAGTGCCCAAAGCCCAAGGAGATTGCGAATGGCAAATTCTCTTACACGGACCTTCACTATGGACAGACCGTCACGTACTCTTGTGACAGAGGCTTCCGGCTTGAGGGTCCCAAAGACTTGACCTGTTTAGAGACAGGTGAATGGGATGTGGATGCCCCATCTTGCAGTGCCATTCACTGTAACCCCCCGCAACCCATCGAAAATGGTTTCCTCGAAGGTGCCGATTACAGCTATGGTGCCATCATCATCTACAGCTGCTTTCCCGGGTTTCAGGTGACTGGTCATGCCATGCAGACCTGTGAAGAGTCAGGGTGGTCCAGCTCCATCCCGACATGTGTCCCCATAGACTGTGGTCTCCCTCCTCACATAGACTTTGGAGACTGCACTAAAGTCAAAGATGGCGAGGGCTATTTCGACCAAGAAGACGATACAATGGAAGTTCCATATCTGACCCCACACACTCCTCATCATTTAGGAGGTGTGACTAAAACCTGGGAAAATACAAAGGCGTCTCCCGATGCACATCCATCCAACTTCCTATATGGCACTATGGTTTCATGCACCTGTGACCCTGGATATGAGCTCTTTGGAAACCCTCTGCTGACGTGCCAGGAAGACGGAAGCTGGAACGGCAGCGCACCTTCCTGCATCTCCATGGCGTGTGACATGCCTGCCGTTCCTGAAAATGGCTTCCTGCGTTTCACGGAGACTACCATGGGCAATGCTGTGCAGTATAGCTGCAAACCTGGGCATGTTCTAGTGGGCTCTGACTTAAGACTTTGTCTACAGAATAGGAAGTGGAGCGGTGCTTCCCCACTCTGTGAAGCCATTTCTTGTAAGAAGCCAAGTCCAGTCTTGAATGGATCTATCAGAGGAAGCAACTACACATATCTGAGTGTGGTGTACTATGACTGTGACCCTGGGTATGTGTTGAGTGGCACCGAGAAGAGAACATGCCAGGAAGACAAAAATTGGGATGGGCAGGAGCCAGTTTGCATTCCTGTATCTTGTGGCTCACCCCCAGTCTTAGCCAACGGCCAGGTAAAAGGAGAAGAGTACACGTTCCAGAAAGAGGCTCAGTATACCTGCAATGAAGGATTCTTGCTTGAGGGAGCCAGGAGTCGTGTTTGTCTTGCCAATGGAAGTTGGAGCGGGGTCACTCCCAGCTGCGTACCTGTCCGATGTGCCGCCCCACCACAGGTGGCAAATGCAGTGATGGATGGCCAGGACTATGGCTTCAAGAAGGAGGTGGTGTTTCACTGCCAGGAGGGCTATGTGTTGCATGGTGCTCCAAAACTCACCTGTCGGTCAGATGGTAACTGGGATGCAGAGGTTCCGCTCTGTACACCAGCCAACTGCGGACCTCCTAACGATCTTGCCCATGGCTTCTCTAATGGTTTTTTCTTTCAGCATGGGGAACAAATACAGTACCAGTGCTTTCCTGGTTTTAAGCTCCATGGAAGCCCTTCGAGAAGGTGTCTCTCCAATGGCTCCTGGAGTGGCAGCCCACCTTCCTGCCTACATTGCAGGTGCTCTGCACCAGAAATTCAGTTTGGAACTGTCAATGGGACTGACTTTGGGTGTGGAAAGGCAGCCCAGGTTCAGTGCTTCAAAGGCTTCCAGCTCCAGGGACTTTCTGAAATCACCTGTGAGGACCATGGCCAGTGGAGCCCAGGCTTCCCTCGCTGCGAACACGCTGCCTGTGGTTCCCTTCCAACCATACCAAATGCATTCATCCGTGACCCCAGCCCTTTGGAGGAGAACGTGGTACCTTTCAGCTGCAGACCTGGGTATGTCATGCAAGGCCATTCGGAGCTGATTTGTACAGAGAAGGGAACATGGAACCAGCCTTACCCAGTCTGCGAGCCCCTCTCCTGCGGGCCCCCTCCATCCGTTGCCAACGCAGTAGCAACTGGAGAGGCACACACCTTTGAAAGCAAAGTGAAACTCAGGTAAGAACATGACTCTAGAGTCCCCAAGGGGTGCAGGCAGGAGGATTGTTAAATGAAAATTCTAGGCCAAAATGTAGCGAACTGAGAAGAAGCCACCATCTCTAGACTACTCTCCCAAACCAAGGCTGCTAACACTTGACCTTATGACTCATTACCTGGAAATCTATTGGATACAAAAATAAATTTTTATTTTTAGACTGTGGTTTCTAACATAATTATAACTATCATTAGACAGTAAGATCCTCCTGCTGCTTTAACAGCTCTTTTAAATATCATGCTTTTAAAAACATAATACTAAATTTATGTTTATAACTTGATGGATATATCTAGACATATAAACATTAGAGAAAATAAAGCAAAAAAAAATAATAAACCTGAGAATTCAGGCCAAAAGGCAAATACTTCATTGACTTATAAGAATAAAAAAGGTATTAAAAATGGAAGTTTTATATTATGCTAACTAAATGAAGCATTCAATGCCCAAATAATGTCTTTTGGTGGAAATCTTCCTATTTAAAATGTATTATTAAAATAAAACATAGAATTAAATTTTTATTGGAATAAATATCCAAAATATAGAAAGATACTACAAGCCTCTAAAACAATTTAAATTTTATTTATGTAACTCTAAATGAATTGTGGCTTAGCCCTAATGTGTTGGTAAGTTAGATTTAATTAATAATTCGGCAACTCTTTGCAAGGCGCTTCTGGTAGCCCAACCTGCTTTTTTTTTTTTTTTTTTTTTTGTGGTACTGGGGATGGAGCCCTTCTTCCTCTGGGCTACACTCCCAGACCTATTTTATATTTTTTTAATTGGAAACAGGGTCTCTTAAGCCAGCGAGGCTGGTTTTGAACCTGTGCCATCCTCCTGTTTCCTCCTCCCAAGCATGGGGATTACAAGCGTGCACCACCATGCCCGGTCATATTTTTTAAATTGCAGTAATAAATAGATCTAAGAGAGGACTGAAATGATAATGAAGCCAATGAATATTGGCTACACCAAGCAGAAAAAAAATTATTCTTTTTTTTTAATTACATTTTAAAATTTCTATCTGGATGTTGGTGTCTTAGGTATCTTGAAAAGTCAAATGTCACCTGCCTTTCAAGACTTTTCTTTCTTTTTTTCCATGTTATATGTTGATTATCTCATCTTTCAGATTTTTACTTTGTATCTGATAATTAGATCACTACCAATTTGTAAAGCCTCTGGCACTGGACTAGCCTGGTATTATGTATTTTTTAAATTTTACTAGCAACAAAAGTTAATTAAATGCTTTAACTTAAAAAGCAGTATAGAATAGACTCCTCCAGAGCCAGAGCCCCTCTAGAGCCTGCAATCTTACCGCTGTGCTTTATCACGCCCGAGCTGTGTGGCTCTGTTAGATTAGGTTCTGAAATTAGGTTCTTATTTCAGACACACCCCCCCATAAGTTAAGTCTCCTGAAAGGCCCTGGTCTGACCAGTTAAGATACCATCCCCCTCTGACCGCACCTGGTCACTTACCTGGGAAACCTGCCCCCTCCTGGTGCCCTTGGCCAATCAGTGAAAGGGACAGTCCCTGCTGACCCCAAGCCAATTAATTACCTGGCCGCACGACACCCTCCCATGGGACTCTAGCCAATTAGTTCAAAGAGCATTTCTCCTAGCCTATTGGCCCCCAATTTGTAACCCCAAGCCCCTATATAACCCTGATCCCAGCACATGCTCCCTCTCTTCCCGGATTCTTCTTTCTCTCTCCCCGTCTGTCTGTCTCCCCGTCTGTCTGTCTGTCTGTCTGTCTGTCTCTCTCTCTCTCTCTCTCTCTCTCTCTCTCTCTCTCTCTCTCTCTCTTTCTCTCTCTCTCTTCCTTTCATACCGGCCCCTCCAATAAATCTCTTGGCTACAAGGTGGTCTCTGGTGTGGTCAAACTTTGTCCTTTCAGGCTCTGAGGAAGCCACTTGATCTCCCTGATGTAAGTTTCAGCTTCTGCAAACTGGGGGTAAAGATAAAAATAGCACCTGCCAATAAGTGTGCCGTGAGAATTTTAGCTGATGTTTGTGGAGCAATTAGTACAGTGCCCAAATTTTAATAAGAGATAGGCAAACACTTGCTGAATAAGTAAATAAATAAATCATTTTAAATAATAGAGTGTCAGAGAGCCAGGTTGAGCTCAGCTTGAACAAACTAATTTGGCAGTTACAATATAATATCTAATAATTAGGATTGATAGAAATATCCTATACAAAGCCCAGAACAGTGCTGAACCCAACACAGATACTCAATAAACATTAATTAGGTTATATTCTTTCCAGTAGATAGTCTATTTTGAACTTTGCCTAAAATTTCTTGAACCATTAGCTGTATTTAGAATAAAATAAATTGAATAATGGTGTTATTAACAATGAAGATAAGTAGCACTGACAACATTTAAAACAACTTTAACCTTAGCCTTGAATGTGAATAGCTAAGGATTAGCTGGTTATTATTGTCATATTTATGTTTATGCATGGCCAAGCTACCCACCTGACATCTGAATCAGTTTTGATACTTTACATGAAATCTCTACTAAGCCTTGTAATAGCATTTTAAATAGGTCAGAAACTGTATCGTGTTTTTTTCAAGGCTCTCACTCTTGCATTTTCATTGCAGATGTCTGGAAGGTTATATGATCGATACAGATACAGATACATACACCTGCCAGGAAGATGGGCATTGGTTTCCGGAAAGAATCTCCTGCATTCCAATGAAATGTCCTCTGCCCTCAAATGCAACCCGGATACTTATTCATGGAGATGACTTTAGTGTGAATAAGCAGGTTTCTTTGTCATGTGCTGGAGGGTATACCTATGAGGGAGATAACACATCAACATGTCAGGTAAGACTCTGTATCCTAGCTGGGTGAGGTGGAGCATGCTTGTAATCCCAGTACTTGGGAAGCCAAGGTTGGAGGAGCGTAGTTTGCGGACAGCCTCAGCTACTTAGTAAGGCCTCTGCAACTTAGTGAGACCCTGTTTCAAAATAAAGAATAAAAAATAGGAGCCAGGTGTGGTGGCGCACGCTTGTAATCCCAGCATTCGGGGGGCTGAGACAGGAGGATCGCAGTTCACAGACAGCCTCAGCTACTTAGTGAGACCCTTTGCAACTCAGTGAGACCCTGTATCAAAATAAAGAATAAAAAATAGGTCTGGGTGTGTAGCTTGGAGGTAGAATGCCCTTGGATTCAATCCCCAGTACCACAAAAACAGTAAAAGACTATGCATCTTAATTTGAACATCCATATGTTGCCATGACAAAATATACCTTAAGTGTTTATGCATATCAAACAATTGGAAAAGTTTCTTGGAAGAAATATAAAACAATGTAACTTTCTTTCCAATATTCTTGTTTTTAAGCTAAAAATGTACTAACATTAGGGAAATGTTAAAATATCTATCACAACAAGAGATCCATGACAAATTATCCATAAATCTTAGTCTACTCAAGAGTGTCTATCTGCAAAAATTAGCACTGAGCCACACACACAAAAAAAATTGTTTGCATTTTAGTGGAAAGCCCAAGTTTGCAGAAGCAAACAAAATTTAGAATCAAATCCTGCCTCTGCTACTTGCTACTTGTCTGGCTTTAATAAAGTTACTTAAAATTTCTGTGTTTTAGCTTTCTTATATGAAAACAAATGATAATACATATTTTGTGTGCTTGTTGTGAGAAACTAAATAGATAAAGGGAGAAAATGCCTACTTCTATGAACTATGATCTTTTCAAAGATCATGGCTGATTTGCACCCAGAGTCATACTTTTTAAGCATAAAATTGATAGTGAGCTTATCATGCATATCTTGTTATAGCTAGTTTAACATTTTTTCCTAAACTGACACTTTTTAGTTTACAAAAATAGAAATTAGCACCATAGATAGCAGTCCTCCTGTCTCAGTCAGCATTCTAACTCCAACAATCCAAAACGAATCATTAATAGACTCCTGTTCATTTGCTGGCGTGGAGATTAAAGGGAAAGACTGAGGCATAGTGTAGAAATGACCTCCACATTGAGTGTACCTTTGAACTCCGTCTCAAACATTTGTAGGTTCTGTGACCTTATATTTCTCTGGGTTTTTGTTTGTTTGTAAATCTGTGGTAACTAAAAAGATTAAATTATTTGATGTATATAGTGTGTCTAGTACATATCTGACACAGAATAGAGACTTAAGAATTAATTTATTCTCCTCCCAATTTCCCATGTATCAGTCTTGCAGACTCAGTGGTTGGTTACTGCCAAGCCTAAGCACAGAAACATCACAGGAGCACAGAGATATCATGCTTTGAAAATTTGTACAGTTTTAAATAATCTTTTAGATTTAGAAATGAAAAAATTGAAGTAAGACTTTCTTCCAGGACCTTAAGCTGTCTGAACTAAGCAGAGTCCTCCATGACTAAAGGAACTTAAGTAGTGTTCTCCAGGTGGGTGTGGGCAACTGAGTGATCCCCCATCTGCCCAGTAGGACTCTGTGATACTAGTGACCAAGCTCTTTTTAACTGAATCAGTTTATGTTTGACAACTTTCATTACTAGCTCCATACACAGCATGACCTTATCCTTCACTCAACAGGGTTCTGGTTCAATATTTTGGTCTAAATGGTAGAATAGACATTTTCTAAACATGTAACTGCATAGATTTCATATAACCATGACTGCCTAGAAATATTTCATTATAATATAACTAAATGATTCTGTAGCTCATAGAACAGGTAAATAGATACAAATATCAATACAAACTTTGCAAGCTAAATCCTAAAGGAAGACCACCCCTGCCAGAAATTAAGAGATGTTACAGAATTACAAAACTCCCATCAGTGTGATATCAATGTTAAATCAGGTAGAAGGAAAAGTGAATGAAAAAAGAGAAAATGAGTTAGAAGTAGACCCTGTGAAGGAATCATCACAAGTCTCGAGAATGGATTGACTAGCAGACTATTCTCATACAATGAAGTGATCATTGTGGAAAAAAATTAAACAACCAAAATAAATTTCAGATATACCAAAAAAAAAAAAACCACCAAAAATATGAAGCTTTTAAAAGCTACTAGTAATACTCAAGCCAGGTATGGTAGCGCACATCTGTAATCCTAGTACTTGGGAGACTGAGACTCAAGGGTTGCAGGTTCAAGGACAGCCTCAGCAATGAAGCAAAACTCTTAACCTGACAAGTCCCTGTTTCAACAACAAAATAAAGTTTAAAGGCTGATGGTGTGATTCAGAGGTAGAATCCCCAGTACCATGCATGCATACACATACACACACACACACACACACACACACACACACACACACACACAGAGTTACCAGTAATACTCAGAAATATTTATTCAAAAATTATGTTCATTAAATCATCATTTACAATATTGAAAAAAATGAAATTCCATTTATGTACTTTTGGGGGAATGGCTTTGTTTGTTTTGTTTGTTTGTTTGTTTGTTTGTTTGGTGGTCGTGGGATTGCTGGGAAGTCCTTCTACCTCCAGTCTACACTCCCAGACCTATTTTTATATTTTTATTTGGAAACAGGGTCTTTTAAGCCAGCACGGCTGGCTTCGAACCTGTGCAATCCTCCTGTCTCTGCCTCCCAAATGTGGGGATTACAAGATTACAAGCGTGCGCCACCATGCCCGGCAATGGTTAATTATGATGCAGATATATGTATATAAGTCACTTTGGGCTCATATGTTGAAAAAAGGGTTTAGCCACAAATCCTATTTTTTTTTTTTTTTTTTTTTTTTGGTGGTACTAGGGATTGAACCCAGGGGCCTTCTACCTCCAGGCTACACTCCCAGACCTTTATTTTTTATATATCTCTTAAGCCAGTGCAGCTGGCTTCGAACCTTCGTGATCCTCCTGTCTCAGCCTCCCAAGTGCGGGGATTACAAGTGTGTGCCATCACGCCCTGCTCACAAATCCTATTTTAAACTGTTCTCCAACTCAGATCAGTATGGAGATTCCTTAGAAAACTGGGAATAGATCCACCATTTGATCTGGCTATACCACTCCTGGGTATCTTTCCAAAGGGGTTGAAATCAGAGAACTACGTTAACATATGCATACCCATGTTCATAGCAGCACAGTTCGTAATAGACAAAATATGGAACCAACCTAGAAATCCATCAACAGATGAGTGGATTGCAAAATTATGGGAAATACACACAATGGAATTCTATTCAGCTACAAAGAAGAATAAAATAATAGCATTTGCAAGAAGATGGAAGGAACTAGAGAACATTATGTTAAGTGAGATTAGTGAAGCACAGAAAGAGAAGGGACATATGCTTTCTCTAATATGCCCAAGCTAGGGAGTAGTGGTAATACCAGAGGGACTCCAGATGATGGAGGGGAAATGTCAGCAAAGCTTGAACGGAGGCATAGGAGAGGAAGAAAGCTGAGGTTGTTCAATGGAGGAGCTACATACAAATATGTGTAATAGCATAAATACAACATGATTAACCTGGACACTCTCTATTGGAGGGGGAGGGAAAGGGGGGAAGGGCATGAAGCACGATGTAAATGTACACCACTCTCAATATGTTCCACTTTAAAAAAAATTAAAACTAAATTAAAAAAAGATACAGAAAGTGAAAAAAATAAAAAATAAATTTAAAATATCATCACTCTACTAAAAAATAAAAAATAACCTGTTCTCCAACTCACACATTTTTTTCTCAAAGAAAATAGAAATATTCTAGACTGAAGATACAGAAAAAAAAACCTCTACCTCAGCCTCCCCCACAACACCCTTCTAACACCAAGAACATGGGGCTTTCCCCCACACAACAAGTGGTTCTATAGCAGACACCGGCTGGGTGTCCCCTACATCAACTCAGCCCTGAAGATCTCTACTTAGAGATTGCATCAGGTTCCGCAGGTCGAGGGCTTAGTACCAGTTCGTCCCCCACTTCAGATGCCAGCAGCAAGTCTCATGCAGTAGAACTTCTGACCTACCAGTTACCAATAGGGGTTCCCATAATCCCCTCTGTAGGTTCTATTAATTTGCTAGAGTGGCTTATGGAACTCAGAAAAATACTTCCATCACAAGTTTACTATAAAAATAAGGTATTTTAAAGGACATAAATAAACAGCCAGATAAAGAGATACATAAGGCAATATCTAGGAAAATCCACAAGGCAGGAACTTCTGGCTTGGTCCCTCTGGCGTTGGGTATACCACCCTGCCAACATCAGCATGAGTCCTCTTCCTTTTCTCGCAAGCCTCTGTGTATCCAACCATCCAGAAGCTCCCTGGACCTTGTTTTTTTTTTTGGGGGGGGCGAGTTTGTGGAGATTTTATTACATAGGTGTGATTGGAGCATGGACAACGTGTGTTGAAATGTGATTTGATGAAAGGGTATGATCTTTGCTAATAGACTGAGAGGAGAAACCCAGCAAGTCTGTTCAGATTCTTCTTGGCTTCTCTGGGCAGTGTTCCTTCTTCTAGGGTATGGGGAAGGATCCCTTCTGAAATAAGGTTCTATGATCTACTGTCAGATAAGGTAGGTCAGATAATTATTTTATGGCTGGCTCCTACACAGAAAGGCAAGGAAATATTAGAGTTTCTATCACTTGTTTTAGGAAGGGAAGTTTTGGCTCTACGTCCTACTTTGGAGAGGGAGTTACTAACCAAGAATAATGGACAACCTCCCTCGAAATATACACACAACACTCACACTCACAATCAGCAGTAGAACAACAATCTTCAGAAGAAACATCTGTGTGTGACTCACTTTACCCCAGTAGAAGGCTCATACATGTTAACTGTGATGGTTAAAAAAGTATTTAAGAAATGAAATTTTTACTGTGTGACCCCTTCAGAAACAGTGACAATATTTTCAAGTATTTGTGTTTTTGAGTATTGTATTCCTTTTAAGCTTTGAATGGTTTGTCCAAAAGTTGTGGTATCTCACAGCTTCAAGTCAAAATGTGGAATCCTATGGAATACCGGGGTGCATTAGAATAAGTCATGGAATATTTATATTAACCATCCTGTCCTCTTGTACTTTCATAAAGCACACTGCTTAGTATTTCTTGATTTAAATATACTCTATCAAGAAAAAAATGTTACGTTTATGGGTTTAAGAAATGTCATAAATTAAGAAATGTCTATAAATATTTTGTGATGCCCATGGAGACCATCTAATAATTAGTGTATGTGTTTTTGAGCTAGAGATAATAAAGGAGCACAGGTAGGGCCAAACTCTCAGTCCCTTTTCTGCCATTTTGTGGATTATTCTTCTATATAATAATACTTGCAAATATACTCACTCATATTTATTTATTAATATATAACTTATGCATTGTTATTTGTGATTTAGCTCGATGGTACCTGGGAACCACCATTTTCTGATGAGTCCTGCAGTCCAGTTTCTTGTGGGAAACCAGAAAGTCCGGAACATGGATTTGTGGTTGGCAGTAAATATAGTTTTGAAAGCACAATTATTTATCAGTGTGAATCTGGCTATGAATTAGAGGTAAGCAAATTAATTGTTTAAGTAGAATTAGCTTGTTGTTTTTTTATACTATATTTGAGAGTATTTTTAATATTAGCACAAATTTACTTCACCAACTTCAGTCCTAAAAGATCCAGTTATACTCTGCTGCCTTGTAATTTAGCACTTTCCAAGAAATAGGTAAGAGAACGTAGAATTTAAAAGGCAAAATGTCTTGAATTTTTAAAAATGAAAGCTATAAAAAAGGAAGAGGAAGTACATTTTCCAATGACAATCACATAATGTTACTTCAGTGGGTCATTTAAACATGTTTTGGCTTGCTGAACCACATTTTGCAACAAGGAAATTTACAACAAGGATTTAGGTAGTAGGTAAAGCCAAAGTTTCCTCAAACAGTGAGCTTGTATACACTGGTAAGTTCCTGATTGAGATGCCAGGTTCCCATATGGCAGATCTGGCCTAAAAATTCCTGAGGGCAATTCTAACCAAAAGTCTATTTATAACATTAAAACACCATCAGCAAATCCTGTTCTTTCTATTTACTTTAGTCAGAGGGCTCCAACTAATTTTTCTGAGAGTTATTTTTTTATTGTTAACCTTGATATATAAGAGATCTATTTTAGGTTACATAAGGTCACTCATTGCCTTCTTTCCTGTCCTAATTTTAAGTATTTTTTATTTTTATTTTTATTTTTACGGGTCTGGGGATGGAACCCAGTGGCATTTGACCTCCAAGCTACAACCCCTGCCCGGTTTTTAATTCTTTATTTTGAAACCAGGTCTCACTGAGTCGCAGAGGGCCTCACTAAGTAGCTGAGGCTGTCCACGAACCGTGATCCTCCAGTCTCAGCCTCCCGAATGCTGGGATTACTAGCGTGCACCACCACACCCAGCTCCTGTCCAAATTTTTATAGTAGCACTTAAATATGAGTTTTCAAAAATATTCATTGTGAAATGTGTAGTATAGTGAATATTTCTGAAAACTCAAAAGGACTTTAGAAGCAAACGAATAAAGTCCACAGAGGCCACAATGAGATCATTTTTACTAGCAATAAAAATGATAACCTCGATGGAATGAAATACTGCAAACATGAAACATGCCAAACATGAATGATTATACTGAAAATGATACTAAACAGAATTAGCTGTTAACTATTAGTGGATGCTCATGAATGAACTCTTTTTTTGAAAAACACGTAATTAAAAGAGAAGAATTGTCTTTTCAGTGCTAACTGGTTGACCAAATAACCAAGCAGTAGAGGAGGGTAAGCTCACCTTTATAAAAGTATGCAAATTAATCAAGACAAGAACGTGGAGGCCAGAATTTGCAACCCTTATTACTTAATGGACTTGGGTTTTGATCATCTATGTCTGCTAATGGCATTAAAAAAAATAGAGAAAACTATGCCTGTAGGTAAAAATACAGCTCCATTTATGGAAACTCTTTGCCCTTCCTGACCCACAAAAATAAAAAATGAAATTGAAGTTTATCAAGTTTCTAAGTCCAGCAAACAGTATCAGCAACACCATAGAAAGGTAACCCAACAAAATCCTGTCATTGGGAATATCTGCAGAACAAATGAGCCTATTTCCCAGTTTCTGAATCAGGTAAATTGACAGGGAAGAGGGGAGGAAATGGAGAAAGAAGTGTGGTTTCTACCACCTATTTGAGAATACTTACAGAAGCTGGAGAAAGAAGAGAGTGTAGATTTCTAGGTCAAGATCCTTTGAGCCAAGTAGGACCTGGAGGGTTCATATCATTATTATCATATCTTAGTTGTATACATTTATTGGGTACAATGTAATATTTTGATGCATGTATATAATGTGGCATGATTAAATCAGCTACTTAACAAATTATCTCACTTACCTATCATTTCTATGGCAAGATATTTCAAATTTCCTATTATATATATATATATATATATATATATATATATATATATATGTTAAGGTCCAGGCATGGTGGTGCATGCTTATAATTTCAGTACTTGGGAGGCCAAGACAGGAGGATCGCAGATTCAAGACCAGCCTCAGCAAATTAGCGAAGCACTCGGAAATTTAACAAGACTGTTTCAAAATAAAAAGAATAAAATAGGCATTGGGGAGGCTGAGACAGAAGGATAGTTGGTTCAAAGCCAGCCTCAATAAATAGTGAGACTCTCATCAACCTAGTAAGACCCTGTTTCAAAATAAAAATAAAATAGGGCTGGATGTGTAGCTTGGAGATAGAATGCTTTTGGTTTTAATCCCCAGTACCACAAAAACAATGAAATATATAACACATTATAATAGAAAGCTGTACAAGAGTTTTGCTTTTTTTGTTTTGTTTTGTTTTTTTTTGGTGGTGGTACTGGGGGTGGAACCCAAAGGCTTTCTACCTCCGGGCTATACTCCCAAACCTGTTTTATATTTTATTTGGAAACAGCGTCTCACTAAGTTGCTGAGAGCCTCACTAAGTAGCTGAGGCTGGCTTTGAACCTGCACGATCCTCCTGTTTCAGCCTCCTAAGCGCAGGGATTACAAGCACCCACCACCACGCCTGGCTTGAGTTTTGCATTTTGAACAGGCACCCTGGATGCCAAGGTTAATGACTAGGAAATTGGGTCTTTCTCCCAGTAGACCTCTGCTACAGGATCTATGTTCTGCTGGGTGAATGATGCTGGGGAACTGACCAGCGCTCCCTTAGACTCTATTTCCCCCTATTTATAGGGGAAATACAGTAAGCACCTTTACTCAGTTACTGAGAAGATAAAAGGTAGTAGCAAGCAATACCCTTTATTCATTGTCTGAGTTCAGTAGAAGGTAATAATTATCATCACTCTTAGTAGAACTATTATTACCAAGCCATGGTGACACACACTTGTAATCTCAGTATTTGAGAGGCTGAGACGGGAAGATCGCAGGTTCACAGCCAGCCTTAGCTACTTAGTGAGGCCCTTCACAACTTAGTGAGACCCTGTTTCAAAATTAAAGAATAAAAAATATAATTGGGGGTGTATCTTGGAGGTAGGATGTCCCTGGGTTCAATTCCCAGTACCACATACACACACATACAAAAAGGTATATTATTACCAAAGCAAACAGAGCAATTAAGTCATCTAATATAAACTATGTTAAATTCTTGCTCTATGTAAACAAGTTGTAATGTATGGTGAGGTGATCAACTTTTTGAGCCACTTAAATCTCAAAAATTTCACATGCAAAATGCTAGAAAAAAATGACTAAAGCTACCCGAAGTCGATAAATCAAAATAAATAACTTGAAAATAGGATAATGATATTATAAAATTATTGCTAATAAAGAGGTTGATATGATCCTAAAGCTTAACAGAGGTATTTCAGCTAATCGTTGTAAAATGCATGTATGTTAAGTAAAAAAAAAAAAAAAAAAAAAAAGTAATGCTAACCTGAATCTAAGCCTACAGCTTAATTCATAAGAAAAAAAAAAAAGTTAAAGGGCCAGAGAGAGGAAAAGAAAGGAGATACATGATAAATGTTGCAACTTATTAAGGAGAGAGCCAACAGATGATGTTTGACTTTTAAGTCAGTAGTTACTAATGGGTTATTTCCATTTTAATAAGTAAAAATTGACATAGAATATTTATCATTCAAAGCATTAGAGGAATAAGAATAAAATATAGCACTGGGAAAGTGCTGAACTACTGACTAAAATTAACTCCTTAAGTACAGTCCACGCTGGGAATGCCCAAATAGTTATTAAGTTGGTTGATTAGGGAGCTAATTTTCAAGACTTGCCATTTATTTCTTCTAAACTAATAAAAAGTAGCTCACAAGCAGGAGAAGTATATTTTCCTGTGCAGAGAAATAAGGACAGATGCTAGCCCTACTTATCTTTGGATGAGGAGAATCCTGGAAATTTCCCATTTTTCTTTTAGCATGTTCCAGCTTTTCTACAATGAATGCATGTTACTCTTATCTTTCTTTTGTAGAGTTATGGTCTTGTTGATGACCTTTCTCCATTGATTCACAGGGAAACAGGGAACGAGTCTGTCAGGAAAATGGACAGTGGAATGAAGGGGTAGCAACATGCAAAAGTAAGTTATGCACCACGGCGTTTTCCCAGAAACCATACTCAGGACACCAAGTAACAACCTGGCTACATTTTCTTTATATGTCAGTTTTTAAGGTTTTTTTTTAATAGTTTTTCCATAAACTGTATTAGAACATTCAATGGGCTTTTGTTCAAGGGCACCAGGCCAATAAAAGGATCAAAAACTGTAGCAGAGATTAATGATTAATCAAAATAGAACACAAAATTACTGACTCCAAAATAGCAAACATTTTTTTCCAGAAACTAGTTAATTATTGCATTTACTTGCATTTTTGTGGGGTTTTCTTCAAAATAGATATAAATTAGAAAGCTTGAAGCTATTGCTTCTTGGTGACAGGTTAGGCCCAAACTGACATTTTTAAAGTGCTATTGGAATCTCTGTCCAGTTAAATGAATATTCACATCTTATATGAAATGTGTTACATTAACTCATTTTATGAAAACAGTCAAATTTTTTTAAAAACGTGTAAGTTAATCTACATGACATTATTCCCAATATACAACCCATATGCTTCTACTTAAAGCCAGCATATCAAGAGACCAGAGTTTTAATAAGGTATAGCTCTTGGGTTCCAACCTCAAAGATTCCCATGCACATAAAAGTTTGAGAACAATCACGTTAAGCCTTTGGTATTAGACTTTTGTGTCCTGAAATATTCTAGAAAGCTTTGAAAATTCCCAGTGCCCAGCTTGTGCTCTCCTGGCGATCTCTTTCAAAGAACAGACAAGGTTTACATTCATGTTTCCAAGGCACACGGGATTCAGCATCCTAAAGAAGCCCACAGGTGTCAGTTAGCATCAATCCAGCTAGCATCAAACCCTCAGTTCTGAGTGAGCATTGGAATCATTTGGGGAACTTTTAATAAAACACCAAAAGCCAGACCACAGCATAGATATTCAGATTCGTTTCATCTAGAATAGGGCCTTAAGCATAAAAGCTTCCCAGGGACTCCAGTGTGCAACTAAAATTGAAAACCACTGGCCTAAACCACCTCCTCTACCTCCACAAAATTATGAAATGAAAACCCAATCCCATGTTTTAAGAGTCTAAAAAGGGCAATCCTGGGTTCCTTAAACACATGATGGTAGTAACATTTCTCAATGATGCAAAACCATTCTCTGTAACTATAATGTAACCTCATCCGTATATGAAATTTGCATAGCCCCTAAAACCCATATAAAATTGTCTTTGCTATAATTTCCCCCAAGCTCATGGTTCCCTCCTCTTAATACTTCTCTTTTATATTTACAGTTCAGTAAGATGTTAACTCTTTATAAGCAGTATGACCTTAACCAAATTATCTAACCTCTCTGAGACTCACTTTTCTTTAACTATTAACTGCGGTATTCTTAAGAGTTGTAGTAAGTAAAGCTGCCATATTTAGAAGAAAAAGAAATGTAGAACACTCATTTAAATTTTAATTTCAGATGAAAAATAATTTTAATATAAATATGCCCCACATAATACTTGAGACACATTTCTGTTAGAAAGAAATAGATAAATAGCAAATATGCTATTTATAATATTAAATTTAGATATTAAATTAATATCTAAATATTAAATATTAAATATAATATTAAATTTAAATATTATATAATATTAAATTTATAATATTAAGTTTATAATATTAAATTTTAGTTGCATATCTTGTATATGTATTTGGATTTGCAGTCCAAGTATTATAAAAAATAAATTTGGTATTATATGGAAAATGCCTGGCCATGGCCATGGTAGCAACGTAAAACATGAAATTTCTTCATTTCACTGACCTGCCTGTTCATCCATATCCCCAGTGTTATTAACAATGTACATTAGCTGGTAGTGAACACCTTTAATACTGTATTTAGGAGGCTGATAAAGGAAGATCTCAGGTTTGATATCAGCCCCAGCAACATAGCAAGACCTGTTTCAAAATAAAAACTGAGAGAGAGAGAGAGAGAGAGAGAGAGAGAGAGAGAGAGAGAGAGAGAGAGAGACAGAGACAGAGATTTCTCTCAGAGGTAGAGTGCCCCTGACTTAATCCCCGGTACCAAAGACAAACAAAACCCAATAGACATAAAGACACCTGGAGTAAATAACTAGCTGTAGGCATACATCCATCCAATACCTACATATGCTTTTTTTCCATCAATGTATATTCATCGTGTTTCACACATGAATGGGATATGATATTTCATATATATTGTGCAATATTTTATAAATATTCTACATTAGGTCACTTTTGTAACCATAGCAAAAGAAGGACAGAGGATTGGGAGAAGTATTTAACATAAGGCTTTTATTCTTGTGTTTAGAAATCAGGTGTGAAGCCCCACCTGGGTTCCTGAACGGGAAGGCTGACGTGGAAAATGCTACCACTGGACTCAGCGTGGTCTACACCTGCCACCCAGGCTACAGCCTTGAAGGGCCTCCTGAGGCACGCTGCACTGAAAATGGAAGTTGGAGCCACCCGGTTCCTCTCTGCAAACGTGTGTGCTGACTTCAGGAGAGGTTTTAAGCAGGATCAGCTTCCGCATATCTAACACATAAACTCCACTGATGAGTGAGATTGGCCCAGAGAGAGCAATCTGAGACTATCAAGCCAAATCTTATGGAATATTTTAAAAATCTACTTGTATTATCTAGAAGATCCTAACACAGTTTCTATCAAATTTCCTGGACTAATTACAAGTTCTAAGCACAAAGAGAAAAAAAATATAACTTACTGAATATATTTTGACATAAATATACAATGAATTCAATTAGAATAGGAGAGGGATAAAGAAAGTAAATATTTTTGAAGTGTAATGTTAATTTAATAAGGTATATATAAAGATAGATATAATAAGGTATACAAAGATAGATATAATCACTTGAATGAAAATAATATTCACAAATAAGATATAAATTGAGAGAGCTTTAGTTACTACTTAAAATATCATAATGTGCTGGGTATAGTGGCAAATACCTATAATCCCAGTACTTGAGAGGCTGAGACAGGAGGATCACAGGTTCAAGGACAGCCTCAGCAATTTAGCTAGACCCCCCAGCAGCCTAATAAAACTCTGTTAAACAAAAAAAAAAATAAAAAAGAGGGGGCTAGGAGTATATCTTTGAGGTAGAACAAATCTGGGTTCAATCTCTAGTACCATGAAAAAATAAATAAGGTATCATAATGCTGTAACTGCACTTTCTAGGATTTAGCAGAATCTAACTTCACTAACCAAGACTTCTCTTGTAATCATTTAAAATCAGAAAAAAAATGAAATTGCTTGAAATATGTGTTGACACATGTGTCACACACTTGGACTAAGCCAGCCTAGCACCATCATCACTTTCTGTATTTCCTTCAGGCCTACAAGAATGAATCCATCTTTGTCAATAAAGCTTGCAAACTCTGCAGTTTAAGTTCTAATATTCTGCTCACTAACAGTCTGTGTCTAAAGTCATATTCAACTCATGCAGACGTGCTCATGGTTCTCTGATTATATCTTTCTGAAAGATATTCAGTGAAAGAAAGCCAGGTGGCAGTGGGAAGAATTCACTCCACATTCTTAATATCCTTCAAATATTAAGGGAATAGTTGATGCACCATAGCCTTTTTCCCCCCACTGTTGATTTTTTAAAAACCTAATATTACATCATGGACCATAATATCAAACAATTCAATTTGCCATTATATATTTGTAAGACCTTACATTAAGGGTGGAAAAATCAGTGTATCTGATTTTATCGTTACAAATAATTTCATATGAATTCAAAACAAGTTTCTGTTTAATGTTTGAAGTTCCATATTTTTTAAGATTTATGTTATCAGCATCCAGAATCCATCTCCTGTAGGACTCTACTCCACCTTCAAAGAAATACATTAGAAAAGAGGGAAGGCATCAACAACCATTTTCTTTTCTTTTTCACAGCAAACCCATGCCCTGTCCCTTTTGTCATCCCTGAGAATGCTGTGCTTTCTGAAAAGGAGTTTTATGTTGATCAGAACGTGACTGTCAAGTGTAGGGAAGGCTTCGTGCTCAAGGGCCAAGGCGTCATTACCTGCAACCCTGACGAGACCTGGACACAGACAAGCGCCAAATGCGAAAGTAAGTCAGCAGGTAGAACCCACTGAGTTTCCTTAGTGTGGAATGCTTTCTCATTTTTGTGAGGTTGTTTTCAATCAGGTATCTTCACTGCAGATCTTTAGATCTCTGCACTGTCATGGTCACCATCTTCTGCATTAACGTTTAAAGTTCAAAAAAAGAGTTCTAGTACTAGACATTTAAAAAAAATAGGTTTTTGGAAAAACTAAAACATACCTAACCAGGATTTACTGAGCAGATTTTCAAAATATGTTCTTCTAAGAATAAGCAAAAAATTAAATTTAAAATGCATATTGTTTTCCGCACAGAGTTTCCGAGCTATCCTTTAATAAGCTACAAGTGTTTTATGAATGCAAAAAGTATTCTATGATGGTTCTCAAACTTAAGCCCACATCTTAACCATGGAGGAAGCTACCTAAAACACAGATTGCTGGAGACATACCCTCAGTGTGTCTGATTAAGTTGGTCTGGGATAAGACCTGAGGGTTTGCATTTCTAACAAGTTTCTGGGTGATGCTGATGAGGTTTGTGCTGGTCCAGGAACTACAATTTGAAGAACACTGGACTAACTTCATGTTGAAACAGCGATGATGTGACATTACATGCCTCCATCTGGCAGTATCTCTTACTATCGTGTGATAAATCCTGACATCTCTCACCAGTCACTTCCTGCCTATACTTGGGACATCTCCCCTTGTCCAACATCCTGCCCACCAGGATACTTGATTGCCTAAGCTACTCACAGCAGCAACCAGTTAAAACAGTCATTAGATCTAATCATTTGCAAGGTACTGGGCTACACTGTATAGGAATATATTTTTCCTCCATCTTAAGAATGCTTGCAATTAATGGAATATGAAAAATGTATGAAGACTTGGGCTTGAATTCTATCCTCAAAACTCTTAACTCTGAACTTCTGTGAGTGCCTTGCCTTCTTTGAGTCTTGGGAACTCTCATTTGTTAATAACACCAGTAATGTTTATCTTATGGATTTCAAGAATCTATAAATTGGTGAATACTGTATTAGTAATATTTCCGGGAAGGAAGATATATCCAATGACTCAAGCCCCTGAATTTTCATCTTTCAAAACTGGTAGACTACTGTAGAAAGTTGGTTTTTACACCAGATAAATGTGGGATTATACATTTAGCTATATTTTGGGTCCCAAGTTCTATACAAAATCTGCCTCTAATGAAATGGGAAGGACTAAGTATGTGTAAACTAACATTTCTCTTTGGCTCTCCAGTCTTCTTAACAGCCACTGGTCTGAAGAAAAGCAGACCAAGTGGCCTCCTTCTGCCCACATATCCCCCACTTTCTATTGGCCCAACATTGCCAATCAGGCCACTTGAAGAAAGATCAGGAAGAGATGTGCACTTAGGACAATTGTCCCTTCCAGGCATGCTCCACCATCCCTCAGTATCCTCAAGAGGGTCAGCGCTGGCCCTGGAGCGGACACTTTTCACCTGTGTTTATTGTCCTCAATCCTCTTTTGCATTTTTTACTAGGCGGGAAGTCTCTGTCTTAGAACCAAACAGCTTTTCCTCCGCTGAGCAACTTTCCTCATCCTGTGCAGAAACCTCTGATATTTATCCCTATAAATTTAGGGACAGTATGAAAAATGCAGATTCATAACCCCAAAATCTAGAAATGTACAAATTTAATAAGAAGCCCAGGTGATTCCCACAGAGGCGCTCTGAAATTCGTGCTATTTTCATCAAACTGCGATCTGCCAACCAACAGCTCATCATGATCCCTTCTTAAGCTATTGCCCCAACCTGGAAGCTCCCCCTCTCATCCACCGAAGCTTTCTAACTGAGTGGAAATGCTACTTCCATTGTATCCTACACCCTGGCAATCCTAAGCAGAGTTTTGTTCACCTTGTGTGGCTGCAGGACAGGGTCCATCCCTATAATGTATCATAGTATTTATCTCTCTACTTATCTGACTATTCTGGCCAGCATTCCTGCAGCCATGATCTAAGGACCTAATCATGCAATTTAGAGGAAAGTAGTTTTATTTTCTAGCAGTTCCTGGCTCAGTCTATTTGAGGCCGGGGACTGAATCTCAGGGCATGGTAGCAGGAGGCAGAGAAAGGAAGCACATGGGCTGTGCCCACATCATGGAGGCTGGAAGCAGGAAAGAGAGCAGGAGGAGGAGGAACACATATAATCCCCCAAGGCCACATCCCCAGGGATCCACCCCGTCCATTGTAATGGATTTACCCTCTGCTGGCACTCAATTACATCACCCTGAATATTAATGAGCTATGTAGGGGACGTTTTATATCCAACTATCACACTGACCACAGGGATGGCATTTTATTCATTTATTTATCTCTGATATAAAACAGATATTTTTTCATCTTAAAAGGAAAAGGAAATTTAGAAAGAGCCTACAAATATATCATCTCCTCTACCCGAGTTCTTAATAGGGTTCTAACAACAAAGTGACCTTTACAAGCCAATGTATGAGGACTGTATATCCAAAAGCTAGATCTACAAAGCCTGTGTACTGGTTATAGTTCTTACTCTGGTCCAGTCCTTGCCTCGTGATCTACTCTAGAATGATTCTAGTTGTTATCACAAGGCATTTTAGAAAGTCCTCAAGGCAAAACTAGTTATGAAAATGTCTAAATACATATCACATGTCCCTTTTGAAAGAGAGGATTGTTCCCCAACCTAACATAGATCCCAAAAGTAAATATAGCAGCACTCCTTTACTGTACTGAAAAGAAACTTAACGTGAAATGTCGAATTTCATAAATCTCATCCATAAGCTGCAGAAAACATTCATAAGTTTATCTATTTTCCAAATATATATCAAGGGCTTATTCATTCTAGGCACTAACAAAACATTCCTGATGGGATATGCACAACCACTATTCAGATCTTTACTCTAACATGGATTACAAGCTTCCTAGTGTTCCTCCCCTGATTTGATAAGCATTCTGCATTGGCGTTCTCTTGCAACCACTTTTTTGGTGAGATACAAGAACTCATTCTTTGCCTACTATAGATTTCTCAAGTTTAAATTAACTCAGCTTCAACATTTAAATCAGAGGAAAAACTCTTTGATCTTGTACATCTAATTTTTCTAACAGCAGCAGAGTATTCTTTCAATTCCCAGCATTCTAGCTATTATATGTAAAAATGTTTCCTTTATGTATTTTGCATTTGGTCTTTAATTCCATCTCAGAGATGAGGTTGGGTTTCCAGTCTGGGTTATTATCACAGTTCTAATTGCTGTTTCATCTTCCTATAGAAATCTCATGTGGTCCACCTGCTCATGTGGAAAATGCAATTGCTCGAGGCATACATTACCAATATGGGGACATGATCACCTACTCCTGTTATAGTGGATACATGCTGGAGGGCTCCCTGAGAAGTGTCTGCCTAGAAAATGGAACGTGGACATCACCTCCTATTTGCAGAGGTAAGGCAGTATATGTATAGTTATTTTTTAAAAGAAGTTGTAAGGAGCTGGGTGTGGTGGCGCACGCTTGTAATCCCCACGCTTGGGGGGCGGAGACAGGAGGATCGCGTAGGTTCGAAGCCAGCCGCACTGGCGTAAGAGACCCTGTTTCAAAAATATAAAATAGGTCTGGGAGTGTAGCCCAGAGGTAGAAGGGCTTCCAGGAACCCTAGTACCACAAAAAGAAGAAGAAGAAGAAGAAGAAGAAGAAGAAGAAGAAGGAGGAGGAGGAGGAGGAGGAGGAGGAGGAGGAGGAGGAGGAGGTTGTAAGGAAATATGTTTGGAAGTCTGGTGGGACCAATAATTAGTGTGCATGTTCCTTTATGCTTTCTTTGCCTTTAAATTTTCTCTTACCAATTGTGTTGGTTTGCTCAATTTTATAATTTGCATTTGAAAGCTTGCACAGAGAACTCTCATAGGCTGTGTGCTTGAAATTTTTCAAAGAGGCAAAAAAAGTAATGAGGTATTAAGTATCTTCCTCCCTGTAAAACTTAGGCTAACAAAATATGATTTTTTAAATTAATTAATTTATTTATTAAAAAAGAAAATAACCTATGAGTCCTTATTGCTTCAATTCACTTTAGTTGTACAAATAACTTTATTTTTCTCAACAATGACAGCGTTGGCTCTGGGTTGCCTAACAGAGTAGAAATGCAAGTTATATTTTGACCATGGCATCAGTTTTTTAGATAAAAAATAAAATCAGAGTCCTAGTGCTTTCTAGAAGGATGAGTCCTGAGCTTTGGTGTCTTGGCCACATTTCAATGTGAGTAATTGAGTGTTGCTTCTTTTAAAGCCCCCTGGTTTGTTCAATTGGATAAGGAGCTCTTCTTACTTCCTGCTTGAACAGCTACAGAATATGGCTGTATTCTGGGAAAATATTTTCTTTTTTTTTTCTATAAGTATTTACTCAAAGTATGGAACCATGCTAGTGGACAAGTCAGTCATAACCAAGAAACTAAAAGAATCATCAAGCTTTGGGGTATACTGTTCACATGGACATAGCTAGATCTGGGTTTGGGCTGCCAATGCTGAGGTCCTTACAGAGTTGGAGTGGGAGGAAGGGAGAACTGTAGAAGTCCACAGGTAAGTGGCATGAGCCTTGGAAGCAGCTGGGTTTCTGTAGGAAGAAGAGGGTTAATTATCTGGCAGCCACAGGGAGAAACGAGGTTCCCCAACCCAGGGAATCTAAGAATGTACAACCCTCTATTAAGAAAGCTACTGAAGAGGATCCTCCACATAGCTTAGGCTTCACTAGGTCAGAAGTCCAAACGAAGCTTATGTACTTGCCTGCTTACTTCCTTATTTCCTCCCTTAAGACACTCAGACATTCTCAACTCTTCTGGAAGAAGCATTTCCCAGGCCACTCTTTATACAAATCACCTTGTCTCCTCTGACCCTGGATCAATTACTAAATTACCCCCAATTACTAAAACCTTGCCAGCCACATCCCCAGAACTGCCCAACCTGCTTTATATCTCTCTCACATAAAGAAGACACTGTGAGGCTGGTTCTGCAGCAGTGTCTCTAAGGGTAGCTCTGGTTCCCCCTGCTGCCTTATTCACACAATGAACAACTCTTTTGAGCCAAGACATCAGCAGGGCTCCAAGGTATTCTTCCCTTCAAAGACCAAAAGCTCCAAATATAATGGAATATTATTACCTATCATACTGGAGTTTATATGAGCTGTCTTGACTTGTTCGCCCTCCCCATCTTCTAGTTGGTATCCTTTGAATCTACAATTTCCTCTTCACCCACCTCCCGGAGAAATATGTTGGATGAGAAGGTAAGGGGAAGACACTGAGCAATAGTAGCACTTCTAGGTTAACAGGGAAAGAGAGGACAGGAAAAAGAGGAGTTAGCCAGGTGAGAAAAAACCAGGAGAGAGCAGTGGCCTAGAACCCGAAGGAGGAGAGATTCTTGAAGAGAATGTCTCATGCTTAGAAAGGACAAGTAGAAGAAATAAGGAAAGTATAGTACATTTAGTGAGATAGGAGTGAGGTAACCCATAGGGTTTAAGGTGCATTGAGAACAGAGCCTCATTACTGTGGTTTAAAAAGTGAGGAGGCCAAGAAGTGATGTGTAACAAGTGTAAACCACTCTCTAGGCCATGGGCTGGGGAAGGAGGTGTCTGTTACAGGCTAGGTGATGAACCAATTTATACTAGGTTATTTGGGGTTAGTTGGACCAGAATGTGAAGTGAGCAGGTTTTTTTTTTTTTTAATGTGGAACATATTGAAAATGGTATACATTCAGATTGAGTTTAGTGCCCTCTCCCACCCCCCATTTCTCCTTCCCCCCTCCCAACAATGAGTGTCCAGGTTAACCATGCTACATTCATACTTTTATACATATTCTGATGTAGCTCCTCCATTAATCAATCTCAGCCTTCTTCCTCTCCTACCCTTCCATTCTAGCTTTGCTGAGGTTTCCCCTTCATTATCTGGAGTCCTTCTGGTATCCCTAATACTCCCTCATTTGGCATATTAGAGAAAACATATGTCCCTTCTCTTTCTGTGTTTGGCTGATCTCACTTAACATAATGTTCTCTAGTTCCTTCCATCTTCTTGCGAATGACATTATTTTATTCTTCTTTATTGATGAGTAGAATTCCATTGTGTATGTTTCCCATAATTTCTCAATCCATTCATCTGCTGATGGAGACCTAGGTTGGTTCCATATTTTGGCTATTACGAATTGTGCTGCTATGAACACGGGCATGCATATGTTACTGTAATTCTCTGATTTCAACCCCTTTGGAAAAATACCCAGGAGTGGTATAGCTGGATTATATGGTAGATCCATTCCCAGTTTTTTTATTTTTGCTTTTTTTTTTTTTTTTTTTTTGGTTTTTTGGTGGTACTGGGGTTCCTGGAAGCCCTTCTACCTCTGGGCTACACTCCTAGACCTATTTTATATTTTTTTATTTGGAAACAGGGTCTCTTAAGCCAGCGAGGCTGGCTCCTAACCAGCACGATCCTCCTGTCTCCATCTCCCAAGCACGGGGATTACAAGTGTGTGCCACCACGCCCAGCCCCATTCCCGGTTTTCTAAGGAATCTCCACACTGATCTCCATAGTGGCTGAACTAGTTTGCACTCCCACCAACAGTGTAAAAGAGTTCGTCTTTCCCCACATCCTCACCAGCATTGGTTGTTGTTTGATTTCTTTATGCTTGCCACTCTGAGTGGGGTTAGATGGAATCTCAGAGTAGTTTTGATACAGAAACAAACCCACACACCTATAGCAGGTATTTTTTTAAAGACAAAAGACACTGAGAGGTCATTGGCATCACCCAGCATGTCTTAGTAGGGTTAAAATCACCTCAGTCTCACTCCATGAGCTCCCTGACCCTCAGCGAGGATCGTGTGTCTAAGTGACATGTGTGTGTCTGCCCTTTGAACTGCACCTTTAAAACACATCCCCTTGCTGCCTCCTCCCAACCCTGCTCAGAGTGCTGTTTCTAACCTCCTCCATATCCAAAGTCCTTTGGAACCCTCTCTGCTGGATAAGGAGGCAAAAGTGGGCAGGAGTTGAATATACAGGATAAAGTAAGGCTAGGAAGTGCTTGAGCAGCTGAGAAGGGATGGGTCCAGGGCACAGCCAATTCCTCTTTAGCGTGGATCAAGCACTCCCAACCAGGAGAACCTGAAGAGGATGCTACAGGTGGCTCACTGGTTCTCCATAGGCCCCACCAAGGGAGAATAATGCTTCAGGTTCTTTGGAAATAGACCAGATGACTCCCTGAAATTAGCAGAGGCTGGGGACCTTCATATGAAAGCAACCTTGCCTGTTAACCGCATGGAATCAGCTCCAGTCTAATGTGGGATTCACATCCTCAGGGCTGTTCAAGGTTACAGGGACTGTTCCACTGTAAAGGACCCCATCTGCCTCTCACATGGCTTACCTCAATCCCAAAAGCATGCTCATTACTCTAGAGGCTGTGAGGTCTTTTGACTTAAGGGCTTCTAAGACTCTGAGAAGTGTCCTAGGGAATAAGAGAAAGGCCACCAGGCCTCTGAAATCAAGTAGGGGATCTGAGAAAATGTGTTCAATTAAAAATTCATTAAAAAATGTAAGTACCTGTTCTAGACGTTTAGATCATTCTAGGGAAGACAGAAATATAAGTAGGAAGAAAGACACCAGCCATAGAGAGGGATGGGTGATTTATTGACATGAGCATACATATAAAGAAGGCCTGTTAAAGTTTTGGAGTGGGGAGGAATAAGGAAGAGGGAAGACATGACTTGTCCACTTGGGAGTTGGGGAAAGTCAGGGAATACTTCCCAGAGAAGGAGACATTTGAACCAGGTCTTAAATAGGGAGAGAAAATTTAGTAGTAAAGAATTAGGGCCAAGGGAAGAGAAAGAAAAGAGTATCCAGGTAGAGGGAAACACAGTATGTTCAACAATATGACATCTGGAAAGGGCACAGCCTCTTGGAGAGCTGAGTGTCTAGGTCAGCTAGGTCTGAAATTTCTTCCAGGAATTGGCAAAAATCAAAATATCAATGACTGAACCTTCATTTGCAGCAGCCAAGATAGTGGCATCAACCTGCCAACAAAGGAATAAGTAAAGGAAATGTGTCATGGAATATTATTCAGTGTTTTTAAAAGAAGGAATTTATTTTGTTTGCAATGACAAACCTGAAAGCCATTATGCTAAGGGAAATAAGCCAAGAGCAGAAAAATAAATACTGAGTGATTTGACTTGGTAGGGGGGATCTAAAATAGTCAAACTCATAGAAGCAGAGAGTATAATGGTGATTGCCAGGGACAGGGTAGGGTTAGACAAGAAGATGTTTGTCCAAAGAGATAAAGTTTCAGTTTTGCAAGATAAGTAGTTTCTAAAGATCTAATGCACAGCAGTGTAGCTACAGTTACCAATACTGTATTGTTTATTGGAAATTTTCTAAGAGGATAAACCTTAAGTGTTCTCACTAAAAAGAAATAAAATAAAGACCATGGTAAGTATACAAGGTATAAATATAACAACAAGAGTGATTGTGGTAACTATTTCACAATGTAAGTATAAAGCAAAAGCCAACTTGTAAATCTTAAATATATACAATATTGGCTTGTCTAGTATACCTCAGTAAAACTGGGGGAAGTACAATGATAACAGCCAATAAAATGCTACAGTTTCATATAGTGAAATTTCCTCTTGAGGTTAGATTTGGTTTCTTTCTTTAAAGCTTGCGTCAAGGAAATACGGTGAGCTACAATCCTATTTTCTGCCCACCGCCCTTCCATAATTCTCCAAATATAACCCATCCTGCTTCCTTTCCAGCTGTATGCCGATTTCCATGTCAGAACGGAGGTGTCTGCCAACGCCCCAATGCCTGCTCCTGCCCCGATGGCTGGATGGGGCGGCTCTGTGAAGAGCGTGAGTCCTACCTCCTATCTTACTTTGAGTCCTGATAATTTGCCTAGAAGCTGCTTACTCCAGCTTAGAGGAGTTTCTAGAAAAAGGCTTCACCATTGAGAGACATTCAGTGGCTAAAATCCTTGTAGAAGAGCAGACAGAGGACATAGCACTAATCTAGTATGTCAATAGGCTGCAAGAGGTCTAGAATATTAATGATCTTGAAAATATAGAAATCAGGAGACTCCTCAAGCCATCTTCACAGCCTTCCTGGCACATATCTACAAGAGTCTTCCTGGAAAGGAGCTTGTAATAGGTTTGCAGCCTCCTCCTTCCCTTGTCTCAGATCTATCATGCAGTATGCCAGCTACTGCTTCAGTCAGTGTAAATGCACATTGCCCTTCACAGCCACCATCCACTCTTCGTAAAGAGGAGTAGTCCCTCTTGATGAAGAAAATAAGGGAACCTGGCACTCAGAATCTATGCCGTGCTTTATAAGTTAATACAGAATTTGATCTTTACGACATATGTTTGAATTTCTAGGGGAGTCTAAATAAGTGATTTTAAATGGTCTTGAATGTCTAAGTGACACTGTTCCCATATCTTAGTATATATTAAGGATAAAATGGTTTCATGTTTCAATGCGAGTGATGTATAAAAGCTGTAGTGAGTCATTAATGTGTTTATGCCAGTTTTTCTAAGTGACAGGTATTTTATAAAGAATATTAGAATTGAATAAGTATGATTTTTTTCAACTACTTTATAAAGGAAACCATATGATGGAAATAAATTTATGCTGTTAACACCCAATACAAATATTCTCACAATGATTAGAAAAGAAGAGAGATCATATTTTCTTATTTCTTCTTAATTATTCCTTTTCACCTGGAGTTCCCAGAAGTACCTGCTATCATTCCAAGGGTCCAAAAACACAAAGAACATTTATTCTGGGTACCTCAGTAACAGATCTGGCTGAGCATAACCCTGCCCTTCTGCATGAGACCAGGGCCTCCCAGGGTTTAATGGGCATACAAATCAACCACGAGAAGCTGCTAAAAAGCAGGTTCCAACTCAGTAGATCTGGAGTAGGACCTGAGACTCTGCATGTGTAGGCACCTCCTAGATGATACCAGTTCTATTGGTTAGACAATTGCACTCTGAGTAGCAAGACAACAGATTTTAAGCAAACTCTGGCTCTTCTATGAGGAATGATTGCTATGAAGGATGTAAGGAGGAGGTCTGTTTCAGTTACCATCAAGCCTCAGCTCCTAGGGAATAAAGGGCAAGCTGTCCCCTTACTTCTAAAATGTTGCAAACACTAGCCTGCGGAATAGCCCATCTGATTCCCACTCTCAAATTTAGTTCAAGAAGAGAGCCTTCGGCAACCAAACCCTCACAGAGCACTTTACATAATGTATTACGGAAATCTGAAATGATAATAGATGGAGATCATTCTGTTTGCTTTGTAAAGAGCTGGGGCCGAGCACTTAGCAAACATCGATTACAGAGTGTCCTCACCCAGAGTACAGCTGGCATTCGAGCACTGCATCCAGCTGAGGATCCAGACTACTTTCCTGATTGTGTTTTCCTGGTGATACTCATTAGTAAGCAAAGCACATTCAAGAAGATTCTCTACTGGGTCATCCAAGGTTTCACTTCTCCTACAAAATGTTTTATGAATGCATGGACATATCTGAGCATATGTAATTCAATCAAATCAATTTTAGTCCTCCCCCTTTCTTTTTTAGCAATATGCATTCTTCCCTGTCTGAATGGTGGTCGCTGCGTGGCTCCTTATCAGTGTGACTGCCCACCTGGCTGGACTGGGTCTCGCTGTCATACAGGTGGGCTTCCTCTCATTGTTCTTTGGTTTTTGTTGTTGTTTTAATGGCTCGGTCCCAGGAGACACTGACAAGTATAACTCAGACTCAAAGACTGTGTTGAAACAAAATCCCAAAGATTCTCTGGACTCTTTCAAGAGAGTCGGCCTCAACACTGAACTGGATTACTACCTGAAAAGCAAAACTCGGGCTTGAGCCAAAGAACAGCAATTGGGCTGGAGGTGTGGAGGGTAGAATGCCTAGCATGTGCGCACCCCTGGGTTTGATTACCAAAACCACACACACACACACACACACACACACACACAGGCCCTAAAATACAAAGAATAGCATTTTTGTCAACTCTTTTGCAGCATGTAAATCGGGCAGTATATAGAGGTTCAGAAGATTTATTTCAGCCTCTATGAAGCTAAATTACTAAATACATTTTAGAAAAAAATGAGGCCATACAGTAAAAAAAAAAAAAAAAAAAAAAAACTCCTTTAAGGTTTGGTCCCTTGTTGTTGACAACAATAACAAGCTGTGGTTGGTTGATGACAAGCACATCCCAGAAGCGACCCTCACATACAGCATGCATCCCACCTTACTTGACACCTGCTTGGCTCTTGCTTATCTCTCCAGCCCTACCCCCACTAGATCGTATGCCACGCAAAGGTGGACTTCACTCTTTATCATCTTACCTCCCAGTGCCTAGCATAGTACCCAAACACAATAGGTTTTCAGTTAATGTCAAATAAATTAGTCTTTAAAACCAGGTTTTTACCTTTTTAATGTCCTAAATTTTAAGCTACTATTAAAAGAATGGGACTTGCAATACTTATTATGAATATTTATTATACCACCTCTTTAGTGGGGTCAATTTTAAAGTGGAGCAGGTTTACTGACACTGGACCTGCCATAAGTACTAAAGCTTGGGTGACTTAGCTACCAAACCAGGATTTTTTTTTTTTATAGTAAACCAGGAAAATAAGAGTGAATGATACTACCTCACAGGCAAAATCTGATATGTAATCACCGTGCCTAAAGCCCAGAATGAGCCATTCATGAATGCCAACAAGGAAAAACATCCTGGAAGCTAAATATAAAGGCTTTATTTGAGGCACTTAAAGAAAAATATAGTATTTGCTTATTAAAAGTCAACTTTGATATTTATCAGCACCTCTCATCTGCCCCAAATTTAAATCTCCTGCAAACCACTCATGCCCGTTCCCAGGCACCTTACCACTGCAGGTAGTAGTGCCATCCTTCCAGAGGAATGGATCATTCTTGATCCTCCATTTTCTACATGTGAGATCACAAATATCTCTTTTTGCTCCTTCCTGTGCAGTATCATCTTCCATAACCCGCTGTTACCTGCTAACAAAATACCTCTGCTCTAGATCATGGCCAGCATCCAGTAGTTCACTTTCTCATTTCCATTTTCAGGCTTAACATCATTAATGTTCTGCCCTGAGGATGTCTCTTTCCTGTTTAAGAACCAGAATGGTTCTTTATTGTCTCCACCTTCAGTCTGAATTCCGGCATCCAAGATGCTGCCTAGAATGGCTTCAACCCCACTCACTTTCCATCCTACCAGTCACGCAGTGACCCTTGCAGTGGTGACTTCTATTTACCCTCAAGCAGCCTCTTCTCCCAGCCCCCAGTCTCTTAGCATTTGCTCCTGGTCTCCCTCTTTCCTCTGAACTATTTTAACCTTACGCAACCCCAAAGCTCTCCCTAAGTTTCTTTTTCTTTCAAACTAACTATGTCACTATAGTTTATTTTGTGACATCATTTCTGTAAGTGATAGAAGGGTGAAGAAGACAGAAAATAAAATGCCACTCTCTCATTAGAGAATTAGAACATGTAGTTTAAAGCCCCATTGTTTATAAGAAATGCATTTGTTTGTATTTCTTTTAGCTTTTTATTCTTCCTTTTTTAAAAATGTGGCATCAAGACCTCAGCACAAATCCTACATACACATCCTAAGCACACAAAGGGACATAAAACAGGAGCTCAGATCCTGCCCTCCGGAATTTTAATTTAGAAAAGAGGAAGGGCTGAAGAAGGGTGTTTAAATGCATAACTAAGATATAGTAAGATAGCGGCTGGCTGCTCACATTCTATAAAATGGGCTGTGACACCAGTGAAATCAGGCAAGCTAACTAAGTGTTGAGGTTCAGAAAACGCTTCGCAATCCTAGAATCTGAGGACTAGCAGGTGGAGTCATGGGGAGGAGGTTACTGAAAGACATGAAGCATAAAGCCCAGAGGTGTGCTCAGTCAGGGAGAACTGGAGCCAGAGAAATGTGGGCATGGGGCTGGAAATGGAGCCTTGGAGACAGACAGCATCAGGAAACATGTGTGAGGGAAGTTCAAGATGCTGGATTACACCTTGTGAGTATCAGAAGCCCCCAGAATGATTTTAGCAGAAGAGTTATGTGATCAGATTTTCTCTTAGGAAAGTGATTTGAGCAGCAGCATGGAAAATGGCAGAAGGTAGAGCTTAGAGAGATGAGTTGGACGGTTTTAGAAGCAGAAGAGGCCAGAAGTACTGAAGTCAGGAGAAGTGAGAACCAAAAAAGGTGGATCCAGGAGAAGAGAGGGAAGTCAGATAAATGCTATTTCATTACAGGTTAGTTGTGGGGGTAAAATGTCTGTTTCCAGCTTGGGCCCAGGAGTAGAAGGCTGTGCCACTTCCTGAGCTCGAGAAGTGAGGAGGAGAAGATATGGGGCATAGGGAAGGGCGAGGATGGACACTGAGTTTGAGGGATCTGTGGAACATACACGGCTAGACAGATAGCGAGCAAGTAGGCTCCCAAAAGATACATGTAGATTGCAGATAAGGATGCATAAGTCATCACTGTAAAACATTCATGAAAGAGAAAATAAGACTGTGCAGAAGGCACTTGGCATGAGAGGCTGCCCCAGAAGGAAGCACTGGAGGCACTGAGGTTAGAGGGAAGGAGGACACTGTTAAGCTTTTCAACAGGAAAGTAAAAATGATGACTAGTTAATCAGTACAGCCAGGCACCCCTAACTCAGCAGGCTCCTGAAAAGCAGTATGCTTTTTAATATCAGCAAGCCCAAACCATGGAAAACTCACTTTAGATATTGGGTTTTATTTTGCTGGATTTAATCCTATTGCTTTCATTATTTCCTTTCAATATTAAATCACAAATAAGTGAGTTCTGCAGGCCTGCTCTTCCTCTAGCAAACCAGGAGACGCTAGCTCCTCAAGGGGAGAGTCTGGTATTTGACTTGTCCTCTTCACCCCGTGTCTATCAACTGCCTGGTACTTGCTTAGGTATTTCCCCCATGTTTTATAAATGAACAATTAAAGAAATGACATTTAATTATATCTCATTAAAGAGGAGCCTTCCATTCAGGAAAGGGCTTTACCTTGGGCGCTAGGAGACTGAAATATTTCTCACCTCTAGCCTTCCCCAATAGGCATTCTCTTTGATAGGTTAAGCTTGCTGGTATTAGATCTTCTTTTTTTTCTTGTGGTACTTGGGATTAACCCAGGGGCATTCTATCTTTGAGTCATACCCCCATCCCTATTTTATTTTTTGTTTTGAAACAGGATCTCATTAAGTTGCAGAAGGTCTTGCTAAGTTGCTGAGGCTGTTCTCAAACCTGCTATCCTCTCTAAGTCTTCCAAGTACTGGGATTACAGGCATGGGCTACCACATCTAACTGCATCCTCAGTTTTTTAACAAATAGAGTCATGCAGATGAAAATTTATGAAAATACGGATTTGTGAAAGATGCCTAGAGAGTAAATCTTGGGATATTCTCTCAGTGTTATCATGGCTGGTTTTTAACCCTAATTCAGTTTCTATAATCCCAATTACAGCTATCAAAAGCAATGAAATGTGTCTCCCAGCCCAAAGCAAAAGGCTTCTAAATCATCTATTGTTTTATACAATCCATATGCCCAACTTACTAGCCTAAGACTTGGTGGCTGACTTAATCCCTCAAACAGAGGGTTTAGTGCTAACTCCCGGAAGAGACTCACAACCCAATTGAGCATAAAAAAAAAAATTCAGCTCATAACAAAGTGCCAGGCTGCTTGCATAAGAAAAAAAAATATTTAAAAAGATAGAAATCAGTGGACTTGGAATAATCAGCAAAACTTCCCAGACATTGGTAGAACTTAACCAGGAATTGAATGTGAAAACTTCCTAGCTTGAAAGGAAAATGGGAGGTGGTACCTTCTAAAGATGTGAGGTCAAGCAGAGGGGTCAAAATGATGCAAACGGTATAAGAGCAGTAGTGGCTGCAACAGGAAATAGGCACAAATCTTGCAATGTGAGCCTTCATGGGTATATTCAGAATTTTTAGGTATGAATTAAATAAATGCATGATTTTTTTTATCCCAGCTATTTGCCAGTCTCCTTGCCTAAATGGCGGAAAATGTGTAAGACCGAACCGATGCCACTGTCTCTCAGCTTGGACAGGACATGACTGCTCCAGGTAAGACAACCCCAAACTAATGCTAATCTATAACATAAAAATTGGAATTCAAGATAAGTTATATCAAGGGATAAAAGATAGCTCTAGTTTGAGTGTAAGCTCTTCTGTATCCCAAAATATTAAGATACAATCTCTAAATCTGAACACAAGCCAAAGATAAAAAATTTAGTTTGTTCAGGATTGACAAATAAGACAATCCTTTATCAAAAATAAATAGTCCTGGAGTCATTACAACAGCACATATACTAAAATCAGAACTATAAGGAGAAGATTAATATAGCCTCTGTTCAAGTATTATACAGATTCATGAAGGATTCTGATATTTTTACAATAAAAAAAGAAAAGGTTAAATAAATAAACCATCTTCTTAAACAGAAAATGTCCTTCATATGCAAAGAGGTAATATGAATAATGAACTCAATATATTTTATTGAAATATATTTGTGCTCATGATTACAATAAAATAAAATATTAAATTTATCATAGATACCAATTTTGTCTCATATTTTTGGTATGTATATATACAGTTTCTCATTGGCTACAGAAAAGAGCTATGTAAAAACGTTTGTTAATTGGCTCCTCATTTCTGTGCTAATAAATATCAGAATTGAAAAAAGTATCAAAAAATTAAGTCTAAGAGAAAATAGTTTGAAAATCACTTATACCTTTTTAAGCCTCAGGAAATGTCAGACATTTTTGTCTGACATATTGTCGGCATTCATTGTCCTCACAAATGTTAGAGTGTTGGAATATTATCAGTCTATTTTAAGATTTTTTCAGTGTACAAGCTGTGTTTCATCACTTTGATTTGTATTTTCTGCTTTAACCCCCATGTTATAGGAATAACTAAAAATAAATGGACATCATCATATTTGTTTTTTAAAGTAGAAAATGTAGTTAACAACTCTTAGTTTTTCATTTGCTGTTAACGTCATTTGAGTTGGCCTGTCAAAGTCAATTCATGAAAACAAAAAGTTGTTGAAGTAAAAATGGAATTTAAATATGTCCCGTGCCAGTGATTTTTTTTTAATATAAACTCAAGTGTATGCCATTTCTGCAGAGAGAGAGAAAAAAAAAAAAAACTAAACCCTAAAGGAGAACTTTGGAGTGAACAAATGTATTTAAAAGCTGCCAAGATAAAGAATATAGTTTTTACCTAAGAGTAGAGTTGAAATTTTTAAGAAAATGAAAGCCAAAGGAAGAATATAAAAAGGAAGAGAAAACAAAAGGGAAATAAAACAGTGACTTAAAAAGAACTGAAAGCATCTTTAACTTGATCATTTTAGACTTTATATTTCAATCCTCATTTTACAGATTAAAAGAAAACTCAAGAGTTTCCATGGCTCCCCAGTGTCCAAATGTCTCTATAAGAGTACTGCTTTCACAAGGGAAGGGTATTCACGAGCTTATATAAGAGGCTAGATCCAGCCGGGCGTGGTGGGGCACGCTTGTGATCCCAGCATTCCTGAGGCTGAGGCCAGAGGATCAATCGTCCTCAGCTACTTAGGCCCTTTGCAACTCAATGAGACCCAGTTTCAAAATAAAGAATAAAACATAGTGCAGGGGGTGTAGCTCGGAGGTCGAATGCCCCTGGGTTCCATCCCCAGACCCGCACAAAAAAAAAAAAAAAAAAAAAAAAAAGAGGCTAGATTTTTTTTTATGCAAAAAAATTTGATATAGGAATCCAAGAAAATTTAAGGCAAATTAGGCTAAGAAGTCTATCCACGCTCCAGGCAAGGCTAGCTAGCCACCGAGGGGACCGGCAGGCTCCCTCCTTATGCTGTAACCATTTCTTTTAAGAGACCCATACTAATTAGTGAAAGTCTAACTAGATTAAGCAAATAAAGGAACTTGTCATGGGAACCCAACAACAGAGTGGCTGGGCATCAGGGGTCCAGAACAAGGGGACTTGAGAGCCACCAAAGCCTCCCTACCTCCTGCCTCACCTCCTCCCTCCAGGGGCTGCTCCATCCTCTCTCCGGCTGCAGAGGAGTTTCCTTTGCTCTTCAGTTTGCATGGAATAGTGGAACTGCTCACAGCTCCCCATCTCACACATCATTCTGCAATGTCCAGAGATATAACACACTCTCCCAGTTTAAAACTTCAGGAGAAGGACCCTGATTGGCCCAGACTCGGGGTCCTGCGTGCATCCAAGGACTGTGATGCTCGGTTGGGCAATGTTGTGCTAACATGAAGAGTCAGTCTTGTAAAACTGTGGATAAAGGAGAGGGGAGGCTGGCCATCCCTAAAAGAAAGGAAGGGAGAGTATAATTTTGGACCGTGAAAGGGAAACGGTGCTTTTCTGAGACATCCAAACAGTAAATGTTCACATATAATTGTTTTCCTTCTCTTCCACACATGATTGAGTGTCTTAAGGATTATATGCTTAGTCCTTGTGCAGGCACAACAGTGTACCTTAGATAAATGCTCACTGACCAGGGAGCAATTTCCTGGTGTAAATGACAGTAGGTGGAGACATGTCTTGTGGCATCCATCAAATCACACAACCATACTGACGAAGAAGACTGGCCAGGTGTTGTTCCCAAGTAGTTCAGTTTTTGGTTTTTGTTTTGTTTTGTGTTTTGTTTTTGCTTTTGTTTTCTCTTATGGTGCCAGAGATGGAACCCAGAGGCATTCTACCACTGAGTTACTCCCCAGCTTGTTTAGTCGTCTTAAACCTGAGACCCTCCCGTCTCGGCCTCCCAAGTACTGGGATACCATGCCTGACTTTAATCTTGTTTTAATCAGCCACCAAAAAGCTGCTGCCTCTTCAGTTTAGTCTTTTCTCTTGAATCTGTCTGTTTTGTTTTTCCCCCAGGAAAAGGAGAACTGGTTTTTAACCACAGCACAACCAACTGGCTCCTCACCTCGAGCAGAATCATCTCTTCTCAGTAGCGCCTGGGCCCCCTGAAAGAAACAAAAAGAAAATTCAACATGGTACTGGGGCTGGTTTTGTTCAGCAGACATGCTATGTGAGGTTTACTTTTTAATTCTGTGATATATTTTGTTATTCCTTGTGACATCCCTTTTCTTACATGTCTCCATTTTTAAATATGCCTGTATTTTCTATATAGAAGTTATATTAAATAGATGCTGGTCCACCCTTACAAAATGTACATACTCTACTGTCTCTTGGGAAAGTTCCTGGGACACATTTTTATTCAGTTACTTCAAATGATTTTTTCCATTAAAATATATTTTGCTACTAAATAATATTTTGCTGGAGAGTGCCATTTTATGAGGCGGCCCTGGAACGAGGGAGAGGAGTCGAGATCTTTGGTCCGTGTCACTGACACAACATACAATCACATGTGGCGCCTTCAGCCATTACAATAGCAGAGCCCCTTTCTTCTAGTCCCACCTGCTTCACAACAGGTGAAACAACAAAGGTTTGCACTGGTGTAATCAGAGGGTCGCTGTTGGACACAGCACCTGCCACACAGAGTTATGTTCAAGCGTTGAGGGTTCCCTGGATAATTCCTTTCTCAACATTTGGAAGGATATAGACATCAACTTAGTGGGTGAGGGGAAAACCATAGCAAAGTAGCAAAATAGCATGCTCTCCTTCCTCCCCATGGCTGAAATAAGAAATACAGTAAGTGGAAGATTAATAGGAAGCCCATACCGGGGCCATGTTACCACTCACTGCGTTGGAAGAAGGGAGATGTGAAGTGGAAAGACAGGGAAGAGGAAGCGAGAAGGTAAACAGGACAGGTGCCTCCAGCTGTGCTTCTGGCCCTTCCTAAAAAGAAAGAGAAAAAATTACAGCTGCCCAGCAGAGAGCTGAGCTGCCTCCCCTCAGGTCCCCCTGCTTCATCTACCTCCATCACCATTCCAAGGGAAACACTTCCTCAGACTTTGCCAAATAAAGCCGAACCAAACCCTAAACTTTGTTTTAAAGTAGGAAATTCAAGCTGGGCATGGTGGTGCATGCTTGGAATCCCAGTACGACGTGGGAGGCTGAGACAGGAAGATCACAGGTCTGCAGCCAGCCTCAGCCACTTAGCAAGACCCTGTTTCCAAATAAAAAAATAAATAAAATTAAGCTGGGGGTGTGGCTCAGAGGTAGAAAACCCCTGACTTCAATCTCCAGTACCAAAAATAAGTAAGTAAATAAATGCATAAATAAAATAGGAAATTCACAATCAGCTCACCTCCATCCTGTGGGAAAAGCTCCCCGCACAGGTACGGTGCTCCACTGTAGCACTGTGGAGAGACAGGGAGGACGGAGAAGATCCTGATTCTCCACTGACTCCCTCCTCCTAGCATGCACTCGCCTGACCAGTCTTACAAGTTTATGAGTTTACATTTTTATCTGTTTATTTACAGTTTTATCAAAGTCCACACACACTCTGTTGGCCTTTGTCATTTATAACCAAATAATCCATAAAGCTGAAAAAAATCTAATAAAAAAGATATTGCCAGGAAAATTTAATCTAGGGAAAGCAATTTGAAAACAATACTTGCCAGGCGTGGTGGCGCACGCTTGTAATCCCCGCACTTGGGAGGCGGAGACAGGAGGATCGCGCAGGTTCAAAGCCAGCCACGCTGGCTTAAGAGACCCTGTTTCCAAATAAAATATAAAATAGGTCTGGGAGTGTAGCCCGGAGGTAGAAGGGTTTCCAGGAACCCCAGTACCACCAAAAAAAAAAAAGAAGAAGAAGAAGAAGAAGAAGAAGAAGAAGAAGAAGAAGAAGAAGAAGAAGAAGAAGAAAAGAAAGAAAGAAAGAAAGAAAGAAAGAAAGAAAGAAAGAAAGAAAGAAAAGGAAAGAAAACAATACTCAGTTCTCTAAGTACTTACTAAATAAGTACAGCTGCTAAGTAGGATTTGTTTTGGGTACTTTGAATAGGTGAAAAAGGTTTATGTTTTCACAGTAAGTTAAATTTGTCATGTTACACTGAAAGGATAAAGAAGTAAATGCCATACAAGTGAGGTTTAAAAAAATATATGGTTAGAAAGCAAGTCACAGCCAGGCGTGGTGGCACACGCTTGTAATCCCCACGCTTGGGAGGCAGAGACAGGAGGATCGCGCTGGTTTAGAGCCAGCCACGCTGGCTTAAGAGACCCTGTTTCCAAAAAAATATAAAATGGGTCTGGGAGTGTATCCCGGAGGTAGAAGGGTTTCCAAGAACCCCAATACCACCAAAAAAAAAAAGGAAAGAAAGAAAGAAAGAGAGAGAGAAAGAGAGAGAGAGAGAGAGAGAGAGAGAGAGAGAGAGGAAGGAAGGAAGGAAGGAAGGAAGGAAAGAAGGAAAGAAGGAAGGAAGGAGGAAAGTCACAAAGAAATAACACTAAAAATAGTTGAGGAGTGTTATTTTAAAATCTACTGTACTGGATATATCCTCTGATTATTTTTTTTTTTTTTTTGGTACCGGGGATTGAACTCAGGGGCATTCAACCTCCAAACTATACCACAAGCTCTATTTTTTATTCTTTATTTTGAAACAGAGTCTCACTGAGTTATAAAGTGCCTCACTAAGTAGCTGAGGCCATCTGCAAACCTGGATCCTCCTGTCTCAGCTTCCCAAATGCTGGGATTACAAGAGTGCACCACCACGCCCATCCCTCTGATGAATTTTTGAAGGAAGAATTATTCCCATGTTTTATGAGCTACCCCACAAACATGATAAATAGTATGTAATATTTACCAAATATTACTGATGCAAAAATCTAGTAAAGATAAAAATAACTATAAGCCTTGTATTTTAGCTCCCAATCCAGTTATTGAACAAGTACTATGTGCTGAATTTACCAGGTGTTTTACAGACATTATTTCTTTGAAGCCTCATAACAATCCTATTGAGAAATGTTTTATTAGTTCTAGTTTACAGATAAGGAAAGTTAGGCTTTGAGAAGTCAAATAACTTGTCTAAAATAAAATAGCCATTAAGTAACAACACCAACTGAAACCAGAAACAAGTTTTAGGCATAATAAAGTTCATCATAGCATTATTTTTATTACCAATAAAAATATGGGCACATACAAAATATCCTACAATAAGGGACCTTAAACGGTGCTACCTTGGTGGCATTTGCTGAACTGCATGTTATACAGCCTTCAAAAATAATGCAAGACCAGTATAAACATGTGGCAGAAGCTTAAAGAGGGTAGGAGGGATCAGAATATAAAAATTTCTGAACTGGAGGTGTAGTTAAGTGGTAGAGAAATGTGCTTAGCTTTTGGAAGTCCTAGGTTCAATCTCTAGAGCATACGCACACATGCGTACACACAAAAACACACATACACACACACGCCAAAATTTATGTGCTCATATAGTTAAAAATCTATAAAAATGTGTATAATAAAGATGAGAAGGAAAATCCCCCAACATCATATGATCAAATGTATTAAAACTCAAATTAAAATTCATATGTCTGACCTCAAATATCTGATGATTTTTTTCACTATATTTAAACACTGCTTTTTCTTGAATAACCAAGTGACAAACATAAGATAGTTAACAACAGATTTTAAAAAGTCCAGCAATGCATGGCAATCAAGTGGAATATAATATAATTTATGCCACAAGAATGAAAAAATAATGGAGTTATTTCTACCCTATATCACAAGAATGTCAAATACTCAAAGTCATATGACCATTTTAATTGTGATAGAAAAGGCATTTGGAAAAATTAATTGTGTGTGTGTGTGTGTGTGTGTGTGTGTGTGTGTGTGTGTTTTACAGGGGATTGAACCCAGGGGCATTCTACCTCCAAGCTACACCCCCCCAGCCCCATTTTATTTTTTCTTTGGAAACTGGCTCTCATGAAGTCGCTGAGAGCCTCTCTAAGTTGCTGAGGCTGTCCTCAAAACTGCATTCCTCCTGCCTCAGTACTGGGATTACAGGCATGCACCCCAAGCTCAGCTAATTAATATCTATTTTCCATAAAATTTTTAAGAATCATAATTGGAAGATACTTCTATAGTAAAGCTTTTCCTTTGCAAACTAATACCTATTGTGCTTAATGCTCTGATGTAAAAAATAGTAGAAGCTAACTATCATATTACCTGAAGCCAACAGGTTAGGGTATGCAATAGTCTAATTAAACTGTCAAGCTCCTGTCATTTTTTTTTAAAGGTAGAGAAGATGTAGCAAAATCAATCATGATCAGGAAAAAAAAACACAGAAGTACAGCTCAGCAAGACCACCTGTTTCCTCTGCTCTCTACAGAATATTATAGGTCTTGACATGTCCTTGTTATACAAAAATTTGCATCCAGGTACATTATTACACTCTAATTTATGGTAGCAAGAAATTAGAAACAAATGTCAACAATGAGGAATACTTAAAATATTTCACAGGGCCATAGGATGTGATCGTGTTCAGCCCTGAAATTCATGCAGTCGAAATATATCTTAATGATATTAAGAAAATGCTAAATATGAAAAAGAATACAAAGCGTTTTAAGTGGCCTCCAGTTTCCTAAGTCAGAACAGTAAAAGTCATTGAAAATAAATCCACATTGTAAATCATGGTTATATCTATATGGCTGAACTACAGATTTCTCTTTCTTCTTTAGATTTTCTAAATATTGGAGATTTCCTACAATGATAACACAGATTAAAAGTAAATGTTAGAGCTGCGTGTGATGGTGCATGCTTATCATCCCAGTACTTGGGAGGCTGAGACAGGAGGATCACTGGTCAACAGCAAAGCTCAACAACTTAGTGAGGTCCGCCACAACTTAGTGAGACCTTGGTTCAAAATAAACAATAAAATAGGGCTGGGGTGTAGTCAGAGGTAGAAACCCCCTGAGTTCAATACCCAGCACCAGAAAAAAATATTAATAAAAGTTTAATTACTTAAAAGACTCAACACTACAAAAACAAATATCCCAATCAAGAAATGGGCAACTGAACTAAATGGGCACTTCACAAAAGAAGAGATACAAATGGCCAATAAATACATGAAAAAAAGTTCAACATTATTAGCAATCAGAGAGATGCAAATCAAAACTACACTGGGATTCCATTTAACCCCAATCAGAATGGAAATTATCAAGAAGTCAAACAACAATGAATGCTGGCAAGGATGTGGGGAAATAGAAACTCTTCTACACTGTTGGTGGAATTGCAAATTAGTATAGCCGCTGTGGAGATCAGTGTGGGAATTTCTCAGGAAATTGGAAATGGATCCATCGTATGATGGATCTATACCACTCCTGGATATCTTTCCAAAGGGAATGAAATCAGCAAACTACACAGAAATATATGTCCATGTTCATAGCAGCACAATTCACAATAGCCAAATTATGGAACCAACCTAGGTATTCATCAACAGATGAATGGATTACAAATTTATGGGATATACACACAGTGGAATTCTACTCAGCAATAACAAAATAATGTCATTTGCAGGAAAATCGATGAACCTGGGAAACATTATGTTAAGTGAGATTAGCCAGTCACAGAAAGTGAAGGGTCATATGTTTTCTCTCATATATGGAAGCCAGGGAGTAATCAGGATATCAGAGGGACTCCAGATAATGGAGGAGAAACTCCAGTGGAGCCAGGAAGGTAGGTGGTCTGGGGTCAAGGGGGGCGGAGGGGGAAAATCAATGAAGGAATTGCTTCCATTGACATTATGTTTATATGTGAGAATACTAATGTCCATCTCAATACCCTATATGGAGAAGGGGGAGAGTGAGGAGGGAGCTGGAGGAAAGCCCACCAAGTTCTGTGTGCATGGATGTCACTATCACTATGACTTACATTACAGTGAAACTATAATGCACCAATAAAAACATTAAAAAGTTAAGATTATATGAAAGTATAACAGTTTTCATGGAAATTAATTTGAAAGAAGGTAGAGGAGAATAAATGCAAAGCTTCAATGATTCATTCAATTAGTACTGACCTATAAAGCACCAGATAGATGTCTACAGCAATAATAGATAACCTATAAGCAGATCCTAGGACACATTAAGACAATATATGATATAGGAGGCCTTAACTGCCAGCCTGAGTCCTCTAAAAACAAGGGCCAAGACACAGGATTAGACAGGCAAGAAATGTGCTAGAGGAAATACATCTGAAAGAAAATAGGTTGGGAACTGGAAAATGCTAAGAGCGTTCTAAGACTGTTATTAGTCATCCTTCTGTCAGTGTGAGGCATAGCTGAGATAATCAACTTAATAAGAGAAAAGGTAAAATAAACCTTTTCAGTTTCAGACGTTTGTGTCCATGGATGCTTGGCACTATTGCCATGGGCCTGTGGCACCACAGTACCTCATGCAGGAGCCCATAGCAGAGGAGGTCATGTTCATCTTGTTTACATTGTAGCCTCTGGGAAGCAAAGAGAAGGAGGAAGGAGCCAGGATCTCAATATCCCTCTTAAGGCCCCGCCCCCAATTACCTAACATCCTTCCACTAGGCCCCTCCTCCCAAAGGTTGCACCAGCTCCAACAGCGCCACCGGCTGAGGACTGCACCTTTAACACACGGCCTTCACCAGACATTCAATATCCAAACTATAGCAAAGACTCGGCATAAGCCTGACCTTCAGTGAAGGAGAGAGAAAGGAATGGAATTGAGTGGAAGAAACATTTTAGATGGCAGTACAGCTCTTAGGAAAGTTCAGCAAGACCATCAGAGGAAGCCTGCATCTCACAGGAACAGCTCTTAGTTTACCTGTCTCACTCAGTCTCTGTCTGGGAGAACCCGGTGGGCAGCCTCGGAGCCTAAACACAGGGATGGGAGTCAGGGCGCAGAGCTGCAGCCCGTGGTCCACCATACACCCTGCCAGGGGAGCTCTGAGAGCAGTATTATCATTGGCGTCCTCCTTAACCCTGGAGGGAAGGGAAGACTTATTCAACGTGCTGCCTTGCAACAATCAATCATTTTGAAAAAACAAAATCCTTTTGTCTCCCCATTATTCACCCAAATTATTCTATTTAGGATAATGAGCAAAATATAGACTCAAGCCATAACCATTAGAAACACATGTAAAAATCTATGCATTAGGATGAGGAAGAATAAAGACTTTTTGAACTTAAAAAAAGAACTCATGAATTTCAATTCATGTTGTAGTATTATTAATACTTAATTTTTGTGGCTGAATAATATTCCCTTGAATGGACATACCAAAATTTGTTCATTCATTCATCTGCTAATGGACATTTGAATTGTGCACCTTGAAAACATCATGGTGGGAGAAGCCAGACACAAAAGGTGACATGTTATATGATTGCATTTAAATGAAGTGTCCAAAGTAAACAAATCTATGACAAGCAATTCACTAAAGAAGTAGTCTTACTAACCAAAGAAATGCAAATTAAATATTTGTATACCAAATCAGCAAAGCTTTTGGTGATGGTGGTGGTGATGTTTGTTTTAATCATAATATGGAGTTGGCTATTAAATAAAATGATTCTCTGAAACTTCTGTAGGAAATATAAATTAGTTCAACCTTTCTTCAAAACAATTGACATTAATCAAAAACATTTAAGTCTTGCGTACATACCTTCTCCACAATCCCTTGGCTAAGAAGAAATTCTGTAATGAAATTTGACTTAGAGTGAATACTTGTGCAAAAAGATAACTGTTACAGACATTAATTTAATAATACTCAGAACCAGCAGCAAAATATATGACTTAAAAAACCCTGAAATTGGGTACACAACTGATGGTTTATTTATACAACTAAATAGTATGAAACTATTAAACATTTTGTAAATGCACTTACAGAGAGTTTTAATGTCATGAAAAATCATTATGGCACAATATGTTCTACTGAGAACAATACAAAATGTGTTATAGCATGTTCTCAGTTGCCTAAAATATGTATTTCAATACACAGGAAGAGATCTGCTAAACTTTGTTAATGATTTTCCCAAAGACATGGAACTATGGAGGATTTTCATTCCTTAATCAAATTCTCTATTTCTAACTTTCAATGAATATATGTTAATATTGTTTTTGCAAATATACTTTCCTATTCGTAAATAGCAATTATCTTCATAAAAATAAAATGAAGTGAAAGCCCCTAATTAATATGTGTGTACAAATATTCTTTCTGCTTACCCTATTTAACTTGCATACACACTGGCATATATTATATAAATTGAAATGTCTCGGCCAGGTGTGGTGGTGCTCTGCTGTAGCACTGTGGAGAGACACAGGAAGGATGGAGAAGATCCTGATTCTCCACTGACTCCCTCCTCCTAGCATGCTCTCGCCTGACCAGTCTTACAAGTTTGAGTCTACATTGTTAACCTGTTTATTTACAGTTTTATCAAAGTCCACACACACTCTGTTGGCCTTTGTCATTTATAACCAAATAATCCATAAAGCTGAAAAAAATCTAATAAAAAAGATATTGCCAGGAAAATTTAATCTAGGGAAAGCAATTTGAAAACAATACTTGCCAGGCGTGGTGGCGCACGCTTGTAATCCCCGCGCTTGGGAGGTGGGATGGCGCAGGTTCAAAGCCAGCCGTGCTGGCTTAAGAGACCCTGTTTCCAAATATATAAAAAAAATAGGTCTGGGAGTGTAGCCCGGAGGTAGAAGGGCTTCCAGGAACCCCAGTACCACCAAAAAGAAAGAAAGAAAGAAGAAAGAAAGAAAGAAAGAAAGAAAGAAAGAAAGAAAGAAAGAAAGAAAGAGAAAGAAAGAAGGAAGGAAGGAAGGAAGGAAGGAAGGAAGGAAGGAAGGAAGGAAGGAAGGAGAAAGAAAGATCTCTCCATTTAGTTTTTTTTTTTTCTTTTTTTTTTTTTTCTGCATTACTGAGGATGGAGCTCAGGGGCATTCGACCTCTGAGCTATACCCCCAGTCCTCCACTTAGTTTTGTTTAAACATAACTTGAGGAATCTTTAGAGAAGAGTTCACACTAAAATCATTATTGATTTAATATAAAAATGGAAGCTATTGCCAAGAAAAAATATACCCATTAGTTTTGATCCACTTGTGTAAGAGAAAAATATTTACTAATGATTACATTAAGAATTTTTTTTTATTGGTCACTATAGTCTCACATCCTAATGTGGATCATGTTGACAATGACATATATTCACACAGTACTTGGTGCCCTCCCCCTTCCCCTTTTCCCTCCTTCCCAATATTGAGCGTCCAGGTTAACAATGTTACATTCACATGTATATACATACTCAAATGTAGCTCCTCCATTAATCAACCTCAGTCTTCTTCCTCTCCTACCCTTTCATTCTAGGTTTGCTGAGGTCCCGCCCCATTATCTGGATTTCCTCTGATATCCCTAATACTCCCTAGTTTGGGCATATTAGAGAGAAAAAAAAATGTCCCTTCTCTTTCTGTGCTTGGCTGATTCTCATTTAACATAATGTTCTCCAGGTCTTTCCATCTTCTTGCAAGTGACATGATTTTGTTCTTCTTTATAGCTGAGTAGAATTCCATCGTGTGTATTTCCCATAGTTTTGTAATCTATTCATCTGTTGATGAATAGGTTGGTTCCATATTTTGGCTATTTCAAATTGTGCTGCTATGAACATGGGTATGCATATGTTACTGTAATTCTCTGATGTCAACCCCTTTGGAAAGATACCCAGGAGTGGTAGAGCTGGAAAGTATGGTGGATCCATTCCAAGTTTTCTAAGGAATCTCCACACTGATCTCCTTAGCAGCTGAAATAGTTTGCACTTCCACCAGCAGTATAAAAGGGTTCCTATTTCCTCACATCCTTGCTGGCATTTGCTGTTATTTGACTTCTTTATGCTTGCCACTCTGATTGGGGTTAGATGGAATCTCAGTGTAGTTTTGATCTGCATCTCCCTGATTGCTAATGATGTGGAACATTTTTTCATGTCTCTATTGGCCATTTATATTTCTTTTTTTTGTGAAGTATCTATTCAATTCAGTTGCCCATTTATTAATTGGGTTATTTATTTTGCTAATGTGGAGTCTTTTGAGCTCTTTGTATATTATAGATATTAGCCCTCTATCAGAGTGGAAGCTGGTAAAGATCTTCTTCCATCCTGTAGGCCTTCTCTTTACTTTCTTGATGGTTTCCTTTGATGAGCAGAAACTTTTTAGTTTGATGTCATCCCACTTATTAAGTCTTGCTTTAATTTCCTGTGCTTTAGAGGTCTTGTTGAGGAAGTTACTACCTGTGCCTATATGTTGGAGTATTGAGCCTATGCCCTTCTCTAATACCTTTACAATCTCTGGTCTGATTTCCAGGTCTTTGATCCATCTCGAGTTGATTCCTATGCAGGGTAGGAGGTAAGGATTTAGTTCCATTTTTCTTTCTATAAATGGATAGCCAGTTCTCTCAGCACCATTTGTTGAGTGTCCAGGTTAACAATGTTATGTTCGCTGTCTTTTCTCCAGCATATGGATTTGACCCCTTTGTCAAAGATCAATTGACTATAAGTGTGTGGGTTTGTTTCTGTATCTCCTTTTCTGTACCACGGGTCTGTGTGCCTATTATTGTGCCAATGCCATGTTGTTTTAACTACTTGCTCTGTAGTATAATTTGAAGCCAGGGATTGTGATGCCTCCTGCATGGATCTTATTGCTGAGAATTGCTTTGGCTATTCTGGGTCTTTTCTTTGTCCATATAAAATTCATGACTGATTTTTCTAGGTCTACGAAGAATGTCATTGGTATTTTCATAGGAATTGCATTGAATTTGTAGGTCACTTTTGGCAGAATGGCCATTTTGATGTTATTTATTCTGCCTATCCATGAGCAAGGGAGATCTTTCCATCTTCCAAGGTCTTCTTCATTTTTTGATTTTGTATTCTGCCACTTTGCTGAATTGGTTAATCAACTCCAGTAGTGTTTGGTTGAGTTTTTTGGGTCTTCTAGATATGGGATCCTGTCATCTGCAAATAAGGATAATTTTAATTTTAATTACTCTTTTCCTATTTGAATTCTTTTGATATCCCTCTCTTGTCTTATTGCTGTGGCAAGAGTCTCAAGGACTATATTGAAAAGGACTGACGATAGTGGGCATCCTTGTCTTATTCCTGATTTTAGAGGGAATTTTTGCGGTTTTTTTTCTCATTCAATATGATGTTGGCTTTGGGTTTATTGTATATGCCTTAATGATGTTGAGATACATTTCTTCTATTCCAATTTTTTTTTTCTTTAACAGGAATGGCTTTCTGACCCTGGCTCTGTGTTCTCCAGCTCTGGGTTCTGCGCTTTCTGGCCCTGGGTTCTGCGCTTTCAGGCTTTTGCTCTGCGCTTTTCCGGTCTAGGCTCTGCGCTTCCCAGCCCTGAGCTCTGCCCCTTCCGGCCCTAGGCCTGCACCGCCCTATCTGCACTGGCAGAGGGTGTCCAGTGTAATCTCAGAGCCGACCCTGTGACCCTGTGCTGCTACTACACCCTGGGTACTACGGGCCTTTCCTGTGTCTCTGTAGAGTCTAACCTGACCACCTCAGGGGTGAGCTGCCAGATTTTAGCCTGGCGAGGCCTCCACAGCTGCTCTGGGCGGTCGTCCGCTGAGACACGCAGTTAACTTACTTCCCTGTGGGCCTGGGTCTCTCAGGGGCACAGTGCTCCACTCCGGGTGCCGCTTCCAGTGAGCCCACGGGATTTTGGATCTTTTTCTCCGTTCCGGAAGCATGGTGCTGGTCACTTATGTTGCTGGAGTTCTGCTACCTCTTACTTCACTTCAAGTCCTTAGGTTTCTTGGCTGGAATTTCTTGGGGCTGCAGAGCTGGCATTCACGGTTCGGGCGGGCAGCCCAAGATGGCGCGGTCACCACACCAGGTCAGTCCTGCGCTCGGGCCGTTTGCTATCAGTTTCATGTTCTGACTATTGAATTTTATTCCGCCGTGGTTCCCCCTTCTCTGTTTTTGTTCATACATATCTTCGCTGCTTTGTTTTCTTGTCAGGAGCTGCCTTTCCAGTAGTTGATTTTTGTTACAGCTCCTGGGATGTACCGTGTCCCACAGTTGCCACTTCTTCCTCCCCCTAAATTAAGAAATTTTAAAAACCAAACATTAAAACAAGCCAGGTGTTGTCATGCACACCTGTAATCCCAGTACCTGAGAGGTTGAGACAGGAGGATCACAGGTTTGAGCCCAGCCTCAGCAACCTAGCAAGATCCTGTCTCAAGATGTAACATAAAATAGGGCTGGAAATATAGCTCACAGGTAGACAGAATGCCCTTGGGGTTAATCCCCAGCACCACAAAATAAATAAAACAATCAGTGTATTTTTATAGAGTATCCTTGTACTTTACGGGCTCTCTACGAAAGTTATGTCCATAAGAAATGGATATATATAACATCTCAAATTTACCAGCTGAGTTACTCCAGAATCACTTTCTTACGCTTCCTTCACAACCAATGTAGCAACAACAAAACTCCTTTCTTTGAAGGGATTATAGCTAATTGCTCATGATTCTCTCTTTACTGACCTGAAGGCAATGACAGCAACTCAGACCCTCATTTTTTCCCTCTAATTATAAGCTACCTGCTCGAGGTAAATTGGGCTCCAGGTGTAGGCTTGGATAGAATCTGAAAGATATGAACTGCTCTGAAAATTATGGAAACCTGCAAACCCAGGTGGGTGTGGTGCACACCTGTCATCTCAGTACTTGGGAGCCTGAGACAGGAAGAGCACAGTTTTGAGGCCAGCCTCAGCAACTTAGTGAGATCCCTCAGTAACTTAGTGAGACCCTGTTTCAAGATAAAAATAAAATGGGGCTGGGGGAATAGCTCAGAGGTAGAATGCCTGGGTTCAATCCCCAGTGAAGGAAAAAAAGAAGAAAGGAAAGAAGAAAGAAAGGAAGGAAGGTTGGCCAGCCCCAGGTGTTCTGTGGGTCTGCAGCTGTACCTTTCTGGCTACAGCATCAACAATACTCCTTAAAATATATGGTCCTAGTGAAATAGTTCTGGGCTCTTAAGTCTTGTGAACCAAGCCAAACCACTATGAAGAGCCACACAAGGTCCAATTGTTTGGATGTCTGTAAGAGCTAAGGCACAGACTGCTATCCCCGCCCCACCCTCCGGAGGAAACGCGATCACACCCACTGCTTGGAGAAGCCACGTCCAGGTGAGTTCACTCCACCCTCCTCAGTCCCGACCTGCCTAATTACACACCTGGTGCTCACCTTTCTGAATCATTCAGACTGCTCCTTTCATTAGTCTCCCTGCATCTTTTTACTTTCCCAGAAGAGCACGAAGCAAGTTCAGCTTCTGGAAGTTCCAGTGTACTGTATCAGAAGGACAATAAAGAGAAAGTCGACAAACCTGAAAAACCTGAAAGAATAGAGTAAGGTAAAGACCACAAAAAAGTAGCAAACCTATCTATATTTATATGCCATTTCTCAACTATACCATATTCTTCAAAGAAACTCTTAACAGAAAATCTGTGAAATAGTCAAAGGGGAAATACATCCAAAATGTTGTTTTTTGCACACCATCTAGTTTGAATTCTGCTTTGTAATTTAAAGTGTATTTTCTCCTACACCATATCATAAAGTTGTGAGAAACAAAAGCACCACGAATGCCCAACATTTAGCAATGTCCAAAAATAAAAATAAAAATATTGTTCCCAGCTCCTGCTCAGCCCCTCCCCTACCAATCCTGCAAAGCACCTCACCGCCTATGTTTCTGATGTTTATAAAGAAAAATGTTCCAAATAACAAAGCAGCCTTGGTTTATGTATGAGTGTCCCACCAAGTAACTTGAGGCTATGTTTAAAGGACAGCCCAAAACATCTGTAAGTCATAATTGCCACCCTGAGAAGACCTCCTGATGAGCGGCTTTCAGTTCTCTGACTGCGCCATGTTCTCACCTCGAGGCCTTTGCACAAGACACTTCTTTTACCCATTCCACCTGCCTGCCTCTCTTTCCTGTTCTCAACCAGCCCCACAGACATAATTGCCGTCCGCCACGCTGTTCTTCCTACTGAGTGTTCTGAGTTCTCAGATGCCACTGACTTTATTCAAAGCCCTTCCTCCTCTAGCTCCAGGACATCTATCTCATGATATAGGACAGTGGATGTGCCCTGACCCTCCCCATTCCAGGGCTCCTTCTCGTCAATAATGCCAATGAGTGGAACAGAAAAACCAAATATGGGTCTCCAACTAAAGAATGAATATACTGTGAGGTGTGTGTGTGTGTGTGTGTGTGTGTGTGTGTGTGTGTGGTGTACAGAGATTCAGAAGGAGAAGGTCAGATACATAGGTGAGATACATCCAGATGCTCTCTTAAATACTCAAGTACACACACACACACACACACACACACACACACACACACACACCGCAAGTCTTTAAATCCCTAATTGAAATAGTGGATGACCTCAGTGTTATATCACTGTTCAGTTTGCTACACTTGAACCTGAGATATTGTTTATTGGCTAAAAGTATTTTCAAAGCACATTTGAGCCAGATGCCTATAGAGCATACTTGTTATTTAGTAAATATCTGTAGACATTCTTTAAGCCGGGTGCGGTGGTGCATGCATGTAGTCCTAGCATTTGTGAGACTGAGACAGGAGGATCACGGTTCACGGACAGCCTCAGTTACTTAGTGAGCCTTTTGCAACTCAGTGATGATGTTTACAGTGAGTATGTTGTTAGTATGTTTACAGGTTCATGCACAAGGATATTAATGCAGCAGAAGACAAGCCCTTCCCACATGTAAGGTAGAAATAATAGTATTGACTCAATAAATACTTACCTAGCCTCTGTCTACCCTAGGGATATACAGGACAGGAAAGAGTCAGAGAACGCCACTGTTATAAGCCTCTGATTTTGAATAAATGTAACACTATTGACTAATTTCAGAGTAACCCAGCAGACTCACTGCTGCCACGTGTGGTGGTGCTTGCTTGCAAACCAGTATTTGGAAGGCTGAGACAGGAGGATAGCCAGTTCTCGGCCAGCCTCAGCAACCTTGTGAGACCCTCTGCAATTTAGTGAGAACCTGTTTTAAAATATTAAAAAAAAATAGGACTGGGGGTATAGCTCTGAGGTAGAATGCCCCTGAGTTGAATCACTTATTCTCTCTGATCAAGGCCCTGTCCTGGCTGGTGGTGATTGAGTTGTGAAGTAGAACGTGTGGCCTTGTCTCTTTTGGAGTTTGTGTAGTCTTTTCCCATTAAAAACATTTTCCAACAAAGGCAATGACATTTGATCATCAAAGAATTTTGTTGTTGTTGCTTTTGAGTCCTTGGTCACTTCCAAACATTTTCCCAAATGAAATTAGGAGATTAATCCAAGAGACTCCTGATTCAGGGACCTTCTCCTACTCCACAGAATCACTTCCCTGCAGAGCAGTCGCAAGGACTCACGGTAAGAAGTTCATTCCCTGGTGAAGTCTAGCTGCCCAGCACAGTCTTCTGGAGGATCTGTTAGCTTCTATAGAAATCTTCTGTGGGTGAGGGAGCTGTACTCTTTACGGTTGGTCTGGACCCAAGCTGCCTATGCCCTTTACTAGTCTTCAGAGCAGGCCTCCTTGTGTTCCTTGTTGTGTCTTCAGCAAATCTATTTATTTATTTATTTATTTAGCAATACTAGATGTTGAACCCAGGGGTATTCTACATCTGAGCTACACTCCCAGCCCTATTTTTTATTCCTTTTATTTTGAAACAGGGTCTCACTGAGTTGCAAAGGGCCTCACTAAGTAGCTGAGGCTGTCTGCGAACCACGATCCTCTTGTCTCAGCCTCTCGAATACTGGCCAACTTCCAGAAAACCTATTCTGTAAAGCTCCAGAGAGTCACATAAAAGCAGTCATAGATAAAGGTTCAGCAAAAAGGTGCAGCCATGTTCCAATAAAACTTTATTTATAAAAACTGGCACTGGGCTAAACTTGGGCCACAGGTTTTAGTTTGATGCATCATGTCCTAACTTAAAATACAGTTAATCAAAGATCTCAAAATCCATAAAAAGACATAAATATGTGAGTCACTATATGCAAGTAGCAAACAGTGATTCATTCTACCATGACAGGATCGTCTCTGGGAACCTGTGACCATTCTGGATTGGGATGAGTCATGCATGCGCCTGTGGATGAGGAGGAGGGCTCTGTAATTCTAGAATCATTTGAGTTGCAAACATTTTTATATCTGCTGGGTCATTCATCAGTCTTTTAGATTTTCATATAAATAGATTCCAAACTAGGAAGTATTGGGGATACCAGAGAGACTCCGGATAATGGAGGGGGAATCTCAGCAGAGCTAGAATGGAAGGGTAGGAGAGGAAGAAGGCCAAGGTTGATTAATGGAGGAGCTACATCCGAATATGTGTAAAAGTATGAATGTAGCATGGTCAACCTGGACACTCAGTGTTGGAAGGGGGGGAGGAGAAGCAGGGTGGGGAGAGGGCACAAAGCACTGTCATATATTATGCCATTTTCAATATGATCCACATAAAAATAAAATAAAAATAAAAATCTCCAAATGTATAAAAATAAATAGATTTAATTCTAAGACACTACATGGTTTCATGGAAAGAGTATTGAACTCTGGGTGTGTTACCAATTACTTATGTGACAAAGAGAAACCTCTTACAAATAAATGCTTTTTCTTTTAGCTGTTTGTGTCAACACATGTTTCTCTGGCACAATGGTGTTCCCTAAGTTGAACTGAGCAGTCTTCTAGATCTAGACAGATCGAGTACTGGTTCTGGGTGTGTCTGTGAAGGTGTTTCCAGATGACATCAGCTTTGGAACCTGAGGACTCAGCACACAGCCCTCCCTGACGTGACTGGGCGTCGTCTAACCCACTGAGGGTCTGGATGGAGTGAAAGGCAAAGGAGGAACTCACCCTTCCGCCTGGCTCAGTGCTTGTGCTGAATACCACATCTCATCTTTCAGGCTTGCGCTGGAATGTATACTATCAGCTTCATTGATTCTCAGGCCTTTGGACTTGAACTGAGTTATGTCCCCAACTTTCCTAGGGCTCAAGTTTCTGTAGAACCTTGACTAATATACCCACCAATAGTCCACCTGGTTTCTGCCTGACCTGTAGTCAGACATTACAGACCTTGTAATATGTGATGGCCTCATTGAAAATGCCAGTAGTTTACATCACTCCTGAAGGGCACAGTGACCTTGCTTACTCCAGACCTAAACAAGTGTGGGAACTGCTCGTCTATAAAATGGGGCTAAGACAACTCACTGCCTACGGTGCTGAGTTGTGAGGATATGCAATTACCCCTGGGCACTGGCTTTGTATGCTAGGAAGTGTTCCGCCAGTATGTGAGCTTATGACAGTCATTCACTTAACATTAAGCTAAGTCACAGGGCACTTACACTGGGGTATAAAGATGAAGGATACAGTTAAGATATTTAGAAGCTAAATAGAACCTGGGTCTTACATTTATTGAAACGGCATTTCTCCATGACCTGCTAAGGAAAAATCTAATTTGGAGTGTACGTACGTGCGTGTGTGTGTGTGTGTGTGTGTGTGTGTGTGTGTGTAACCCAGGGGTGTTCTACCTCTGGACTATACCTCTAGCCCTATTTAATTTTTATTTGAAACAGGGTTTTGCTAAGTTGCTGAGTCCGGCCTTGAACTCTAATCTTCCTGTCTCAGCCTTCTAAGTCCTGAGATTACAGTGTGTGCCTCCACACCTGGCTTGACTCGGTGATGCTACCTCACCCTAAAAGCAAAACAACTTAAGTAGAGGGCTTAGAGTACACAATTTCTTAGGCGACCTCCTTTATCTCTAGCTTTTGTTTGTTTGTTTTGGCCTCAAACCATGCTTTTGTATGTGCAAGGGGCAAACAAGAGTGTCTGGGGCAGGAAGAGGGGATTTCAGTGTGGGTGTGTTTCCTGGAATCATGGAGGGGCAGGCATGGGGCATAGTGTCTGGTGCCTCCCTGGGCCGCTGCCCATCTTACGCCTTAGGCTGCTGCTCCTTGGGACACATGTTCTGACCTGATCTGAGAAGGGAACCACAGTGTGCCGTGATGCTGCTGGGTGTGGGAGAGGCACAGTCTGTGATGCCCAGTTTGCCTGCTAGGAACATTCCAGGACAGACACTTCACAGGGGCTTCCTTAGCAACGCACAGGTAGTTAATCACCAAGCCTTGTCACCTGGAAATACGTTGGTGCTTGATCAGAGTCTTTCACAATCCTCTTCCTCTATCGCTTCCCTCTTGGCCTCTTTCTTCCATTCTCTCTCTCTCTCTTTTTATTTTTCTAAAAAGATAAAGATAAAACACGGACCAAAGCCAGTGGAGACAGGTCTGGGAAGTTGCATCACCAGTTTTGAAAGTTTGAAACTATCTGAGTTGAAGTCTCAAAATAAAACCATAAGGCTTTATGGAAGTGGGCGTATTGGGGTGGACATGGGAACAGGTTAGGCGTCCTGGGAGGAGAGAGAGAACTGGGGACCAGAGGGTCAGAGAAAGGACCTGTGGCTCACTCTGGGCAATTTCATCTAAAAAAACAACTAGGTTTCACTCAAGATATTGGGAACGTGTGTAGTGCTGTGTGCTGGTCACCAGGCTCGACTGTGGCGGCAATGGGCATTCTTCCTCATCAGCGGGGTGTCAGGAGCCAGCATGATGGGCACAGGGTGACTGCAGGGGTGTGAGCAGCTGACAGTGGCAGGTTTCAAAGTGACTTTGCAGCATATGTTACGGAGATATTTTGTATGAAGGACGGAAGTGGAAGGGGCAAGAAGGGGTTTGGATTGGGCTTCTCGCCCTGAGGTTAGGGAATACCTTTGAGGGAACATCACTAAAATATGGGCAGGAGGCCTTCCATCTTATTTTTTTTCTTTTGGTGGTACTGGAGGTGGAACCCAGGGGCTTTCTACCTCCAGGCTATACTCCCAGACCTATTTTATATTTTATTTGGAAACAGGGTCTCTTAAGCCAGCTGTGGCTGGCTTCAAACCTCTGCGATCTTCCTGTCCCGCCTCCCAAGGGCGGGGATTATAAGCGTGCACCACCACGCCCGACTACCTGGTTCTTTATACCCACACCTATACCCACAGATACCCACACTTCTCACTGTGTTTCTTTTATTGCTTTTGAGACAAAATTAATTAACTTCTTTGGAAAATCTTCCATGTATATGTGTGTGTTTGCACAAGAGGGAATGTGGTCATTTTGTTCAATAGCATGGGAAAGAGAGAGTACATCCCTAGGTCACTGTCATACAGTTTTACTCTAAGGAATGGATAATGAAGGAATCTAATCAGGGAGAGTCCCCAGTTGGAGAAGGCATCCAATGGGCCAAAGGTTAGGCGTGCGTTGCCTGGTTGAGAGAGGATGCTGAGGATGGGGCTTTGGCCATGCTGTAACCCTTTTGCTTTTTGATGTGGATGCTTGGTTCGTACTTGATCTTAATATTTAAGTCATATGCAAGTGTGCCTTCGAGTTCCATTTTCCAGCCCCCTTACTGCTCGTTAACAGGAGTGAACTGCAGAGCACTCTCAGCCCCTTTTATTAGACTCCAGAAGTAAAGAGGATGGCCACTGCCTGGTATTATAATTTATCTGCTATTCTTGAGACTGTGATTGGAGGGCGTCAAACCTGGAGGAGGAGGTATTCACTCCTGGAGGGAGAAAGGGCCAGAGGCAATTGTCAGAACTCTAGCTGTCACTCTTCACTAACCACAGCGTTACCCTGAGTAAGTCTCCCATTCTCTGAGCCTTATTTTATTTATTTATTTATTTTTTTGGTGGTACTGGGGTTCCTGGAAGCCCTTCTACCTCTGGGCTACACTCCCAGACCTATTTTTATATTTTTATTTAGAAACAGGGTCTCCTAAACCAGTGCGCGCGGCTGGCTTCGAACCTGCGCGATCCTCCTGTCTCCGCCTCCCAAGCGCGGGGATTACAAGCATGCGCCACCACGCCCGGCGTGAGCCTTATCTTTAAAATCTGAAAATGAAGGCAGGCCCTGGTCCTTAACGATCTGAAGGACTTTCCTAAAGTACGTTCTTCCTCTGGTTGTAAGGGAGCTGACTAGTGTGCTGACCTAGGGAAGGGCACATTTCCTGATTGAGAAATAGAAGCTGAAGGTAATCATGCCAAGAGAAAAGGGAAGACAGATCCTATCTGCGGTAGGAAGACAGAGGAGGCTGCCCGGGTGGAGTGCAGACTCTGCTGCCAGGGAAGGCAGGCCCACAGCACATGCCTCTGTGATCACCAGGGAGCTTGATGACAGCGGACGGTGGGTGGAGAAGTAGCTTAAGTGTGTGAAAGCGGTGAGTCCTTTGGGTCCAGACCAACCGTAAAGAGTACAGCTCCCTCACCCACACAAGATTTCTATAGAATTTAACAGATCCTCCAGAAGACTGTGCTGGGCAGCTAGGCTTCACCAGGGAATGAACTTCTTACCATGAGGCCTTGCGACTGCTCTGCAGGGAAGTGATTCTGTGGAGTAGGAGAAGGTCCCTGAATCAGGAGTCTCTTGGATTAATCTCCTAATTTCATTTGGGAAAATGTTTGGAAGTGACCAAGGACTCAAAAGCAACAACAACAAAATTCTTTGATGATCAAATGTCATTGCCTTTGTTGGAAAATGTTTTTAATGGGAAAAGACTACACAAACTCCGAAAGAGACAAGGCCACACGTTCTACTTCACAACTCAATCACCACCAGCCAGGACAGGGCATTGATCAGAGAGAATAAGTCATTTAAAAGATATTGTTGATTGGTAAAAAATATTTTCAAAGCACATTTGAGCTGGATGCTTATATAGCATACTCGTTATTTAGTAAATATCTGTAGGCGTGCAGGAAAAACTAGAAAGATACTACATTGACAAGCTAGCAATGTATTGACTAGCAATGTTTGTTGCTTTTCTCTGAGTAAAGGGTTCATTTTTCTTGTTCTTGTTTTTTTGTTTTGTTTTTTTTTAATCTTTTTTATTGGTGCACTGTATTCATACATCATAATGGGATAAAAATAATACTTTTGTAGACATACATGCACACATCACCCAGTTAGCCCCACCCAATCCCCACCCCGTTCCCTCCCCATCCCTCCTTCCCATGCTTGGCTTAGTGGTTGACATCTAGTATTATAGCAATTTATCCAATATTAACGTTGATAATCTCACATAATAGTTTCATTTGTCTGATACCAAGCTTTTGATGACTTAAAGATAACATTTCAATATTTCTTTTTGCTTTCTTTCTTACCAGAGAATATTTCTTTCTTTTTCTTTTTTAAGGTGAAACTATCATATATTTATTTATTTATTTTTCACAAAAAATCTATCCTAATATGGAATATGGACTCTAGATACCCAAAATGATCTCGAAAAAGAACAAAGCTAGAAGATGTATATTTTCTGATTTCAAACCATATAAAGCTATAATAATTGAAACAGTGTAGTACTGTTATAAAGGCTGATATATAAACCATTGGAGTTAAATAAAAGCCTAGAGATAAATTCTTCCATATATTGTCAAGTTATTTTTGACAAGGTTTCCACAAACATTTGGTGGAGGAAATATCTTTTAACTTAATATTGTTGAAAAATAATAATTACATGAAAAAGAATAAAATTGGACCCTTACCTAACATCATATACAAATATTAACTCAAAATATATAAAAGACCTAAATATAAATCTGAAGACTAAAAACTTGTAGAAGAAATTCTGGGTCATAAAACCTCACAACATTGAAATTGGCAGTGATTTCTTGGATATGATTTCAGTGGCACAGGCAACAAAAGGGTAAACAAACTCCCTAAAAAATAAAAAAATATTGTATATCCAAAGACAATGTAAACAGAGTTAAAACTTACTGATAGAATGGGATAAAATATTTCCAAATGTTATATCTGAAGGTATATTAGTATTCCAACTAGAAATCCTAAAAATTAGCAACAATAAAAGCAAACAATACAATTTAGAGATAGGTAAAAGACTAACATAAATAATGAATCTCCACAGATAACCAATCTTAGTTGTCTGTTGGATAGAAAATCTTGTTTCTCTAGTTCTGGTGTGTGTTACCTATTTCTTCTTTGTAGTTAATCTCTTTGAGTATTTTCTCTAGCGCTGGTTTTGAAGACATAAATCCCTTCAGTTTCTGTTTGTCATGGAAGTTTCTTATTTCCCCATCTAATTTGATAGAAAGTTTTGCTGGGTAGGAAATTTTTGGCTGGAAGTTGTTTTCTTTCAGAGTTTGGAATAGGTTACTCCAAGCCCTTCTGGCTCTCATGACTTGGTTTGGGAAGTGTGGAGTGATTCTAATTGGTTTGCCTCTGAATGTCACTTGGCCCTTTCTTTTTGTTGCCTTTAAGATTCTCCACTTGGCTTCCACATTGGTCATTTTGACAATTATGTGGCGTGGGGATCCTCTTCTCCGATCCTGTCTAAAGGGAGTTCTATAAGTTTCCTGGACCTGTGTATTGACCTCTTGCTCTATGTTTGGAAATTTTTCTGCTAATATTTCTTTGAAGATATTACTTATATCTTTGGTTTCACCTTCTTTTCCCTCCTCTATTCCAATTATTCTTAGGTTAGCTCCCTTAAAATGGGCCCATATTTCTTCAATGTTAGATTCCTGCTGTTGGATTTTTTTTTCTAAATTAGAAACTATGCGTTCATTTTTTGAATGATCTTCTTCTAAGATCAAGATTCTATTCTCCATGTGGTCTAGCTGGTTGTTTGTACTTTGAATTGAGGCCTTTACTTCATTAATTGCATCCTTTATCTCTTTTTGGCTCTCTCTGAATTCTTTTCATAACACCTCTATTATTTCTACAGTTATTTTCCTGATTTGATCTTCTAGAAATCTCTGAATTTCTGTGTTATCAGGTTCTGAAGTTGTGGGGTTGTGGGCATTCATTGCTCCATTGTTATTCCTCTTTCCCATGATTTCGGAAGTTTGTGCCTTCTCTGGGTTCTTCCCTTGGGTCACTATGACTTCACTTAAGGTGCTCTGGATCTTGAGTCTGTGGTATCTCAGTCCCCACTACTCCTTTACTAGGTTGTATCGCAGAGTCTCAGACCCTGGGAGTCAATCGAGGCTGCTTTAGACCATGAGGCGTGCCAGGTTGGATGTTCTATGGTCTGATATCTCTGCCACCGCCGCTCCCCCACTGGGTCAAGTCCCTGGTAGTACATTACTGGGATTTCTCCTCCAGGGCCCGCAATTTGACTCACTGTTGTTGAGTGTGCTGATGGAGCTGTAGTGGACTCGGTGAATTAGAGGCTGCTGCTGCCGGTGGCAATATGGCACCGCTGTCATGCCCTCGGCCGTGAGGCTGGCGTGTTTCTTCTTTGTTTTTGAACTCCGCTCTGAGTCCCTGCAAGGTGTGCTGAGTCCAGCCCCTGGGAGCTTTTGATGCTCCCTGCGCCGAGAAATCTGCCAAATTCCTCCCGGCTGTTCCGCAGCTGCTCACCTAGGCTCGCTGTCCGCCACTCCTCTCTGGAGCCTGGTGGGCTGTTGAGTGCGTCGGTCTGTTGCTGTCCGGTCTCATTTTTCTTTTTGTTCTTTTCTGTGTTTCTCAATTTTCCTCTGATAATATATTAATCTTTTAATTAAAATGATACCACATATTGTTTTCAAAAAACTATTTTGTAGCCAGGCGTGGTGGCGCATGCTTGTAATCCCCACGCTTGGGAGGCAGAGACAGGAGGATCGCGCAGGTTCGAAGCCAGCCGCGCTGGCGTAAGAGACCCTGTTTCAAAAATATAAAATAGGTCTGGGAGTGTAGCCCGGAGGAAGAAGGGCTTCCAGGAACCCCAGTCCCACCAAAAAAAAAAAAAAAAAAAAAAAAACAAAACTATTTTGTAACATGCCTGAAGAAAAATAAGCACCTTAAAATTGTTTTCATCCTGAAATGATTTGCCTTTTCTACTAATTACAAGTGCTTTTCTCTAAAATGGTGTGGTGTGTGCCTGTAATCCCAGTACTTGAGAGGCGGAGACAGGAAGATCTCAGCGGTTTTTTGTTGTTGTTTTGTTTTGTTTTGTTTTGCTTTGCTTTGCTTTGCTTTGCTTTGTGGTACTGAGTTTTCAACTCTGAGGCATTCTACCTCTGAGCTACACCCCCAGTCCTATTTTTTTTTATATTTTAAAACAAATTCTCACTAAATTGCAGAGGGTCTCACAAGGTTGCTGAGGCTGGCCGAGAACTGGCTATCCTCCTGTCTCAGCCTTCCAAACACTGGTTTGCAAGCAAGCACCACCATACCTGGCGGCAGTGAGTTTGTGGGGTTACTCTGAAATTAGTCAATAGTGTTACATTTATTCAAAATCAGAGGCTCATAACACTGGCGTTCTCTGACTCTTTCCTGTCCTGTATATCCCTAGGGTAGACAGAGGCTAGGTAAGTATTTATTGAGTCAATACTATTATTTCTACCTTACATGTGGGAAGGGTTTGTCTTCTGCTTGTCTTCTGCTGCATTAATATCCTTGTGCATGAACCTGTAAACATACTAACAACATACTCACTGTAAACATCATCACTGAGTTGCAAAAGGCTCACTAAGTAACTGAGGCTGTCCGTGAACTGTGATCCTCCTGTCTCAGCCTCGCAAATGCTAGGACTACATGCATGCACCACCGCACCCGGCTTAAAGAATATCTTTAAAACATAAAAATAGTGGAAAAATGACAGCATATGTGATCAATAGCTTTTACTTTAAAAATTAATTTCTGCACCTAAAGTAGCATTAATTATTCAAAATTATTAAAAAGAGCATTATTTATATAAAGAACTGCCACTCACAAGTTAACACTCAAACAGTACCCTTAGGGGAAAATGGACAAATACCAACTATTATATTAAAAATTAGAAATATGAGCCAGGCATGGTGGCACACGCTTATAATCCCAGCATTTGGGAGGCTGAGACAGGGCGATTCACAGACAGCCTCAGCTACTACTGACTGAGGCCCTTTGCAACTCAGTGAGAAACTGTTTCAAAATAAAGAATAAAAAATGGGGCTGGCGGTGTCACTCGGAGGTAGAATACCCCTGGGTTCCATCCCCAGTACCGCAAAAAAAAAAAAAAAAAAGAAATATGTTCAGCCAGATTAGTAATAAAAGAAATGTAAATTATGACAAAAGACATGATCAATAGATTTAAACAAAAATTAACTTTTGTACCCCCCAAAATAATTGGTTGTTTAAGACTTTAAAATACAAAGACCCCTTTGTAAGTTTAAAATCAAACAGTTTCTCTAGGGGAAAAATGAATAAATGCTAAATAATTTTCTACTAGGAAATAGAAATATATGCTCAGCCACATTAGTAATTAAATAAATACAAATTAAAACTATAAAATACCCTCTTTTCTATCACCTTAGCAGAAAATGAAATCATAGTAATTAATAATGCTGGTAATGGTATTGTGAGAAGAGCAAGTTTGTGTACTGCTGAGGTGTGTAAATTGGAACACTCAAGAAAAAACTTGGGCATTACACATTCAAACTATTCAAAACAGCTACATTCTTAGGAAATTAGTCAAAGAAAAAGAAGAGTTCCTACCATGACTTATTAGAGAGATATTCATCACAGTGTGTTTGATGACTGTAGGTTGTAAAGAACATAAATTGTCAAAATATAACTAAAACAGGTACCCAAAATAATAGAATGGTATGTAACAACTAAAAACCTCATAGCCCAACCATATTAGATGATGAGAAAATGGCCCTAACATGACATTAAACAGGACCGATGAACACAAAACCATGCAGTAATAGAACAGCAATTCAATTAAGCTAAATTACATATATTTTCCAGTGTGCATGTGCATGGGTATGACTAAGCAAACACCCCCCAAATTTACTAACAGTCTTAGAGACAGTATCCCCAGCTCGTGTTTTTGCTACTTAAGAGTATTCAGCATTTTCCAATGCTTCAAATGTTTACGAGAGTGATCAGAAATATATACTTACCCATAGAGTTTTACAAGAAGCACTGGAGGCTTTGAAACTGACTGGGGACAAGAGAGGCGATACAGAACATAACGAAAACACAGAAATCTTTGAAGAACACAAGCGACGGCTGGATTTTAGCAGAAATTTTTCCTTGCTCTCCATTCTTGGTGATCCCATGTGCCTCAGTTTACCCAAGGGCCTGAGGGAGTCCATTTATGTTTTCCTGGAACGTGTTTGCTATATCATTTTCTAAACCGACCCACCCACAACATCTGCCTCACTCCAAGTGCCTCTGTACAGAAAGACAGGCGTTCTCCTACCCTCCATCTCTACTCCAGCCCTCTTCTGCCTGGAAGATAACGTGTCCATCATCCTCTTCACCAGTCTGTACATCTCACCGTGGTGCACCACACACACAGCCCACAAAAGCCAGGAGCCTGAGTTTCTGTCATGTCGTCAAAATTGCCTATGATGGAAATGATTGCCACAATGCTGAAGAAGTCACAAGTGGAAAACTTGGCCCTGGGCGCATCTTTTTACATACAGAAGTTCCCTGGCTTTCCTAAATGCCTACCGCAGGGGATAAGTGAAGGAAGAGAATGGTCTGTTCTGTGTCTTGGTCTTTATTTCAGTCCTTGAACTTTTGCCTTTCTCCTCCACACTACTCAAGATGTATACTACACAACTTTCCATAGTACCCACCATCATCATGCCTTGAGCCAGTGCCAAGTGCCTTTCTCTTAACAGAACTACTTCCTGCCCTGTCTGAGATTATTAGCCTTTGGCCCAGACATTTCACAGATTTACTTCCCCAGTGTAAAGGGATCACCGAAGGTTATAAATTTCATTATGAAGCCCTATTTCAATGCTGAGATGCCAAATGAATACACTAATATTAAATAAGCATATTTCTTTTCCGACAAATAACTCATTTATGAATGCTACATTTAACTATTTAGTGTCTGAGAAGAGCAGTTGTTAAATTTATTATTAACCTCATAAGGCTGATGTTTACCTAATGTTTACACACAGGAATGGTGATACCAGTGGTTAAAGTGATAAAATACATACTGGGTTGATAACCAGCCCCTCCCCCCTTACCTTATCCCCTTGTCCCACCTCATTGAGGTTAACCCAATCCCTCCCTTAGGACACTCTAGATCTCCCCCAAATCCAGCAAGTAAAAGGGTTGACAGATATACAACTAATGTCTACTCTGATACTCTGATTGCTCAGCACTCAAACCACTCACTTGTAAAATATTTTGAGCGCTATTTCTGCAAGTTATGATGCATCTGACCAATCCATCTGGTTGGTTGGTTGGTTGTTGTTTAATTAAGCCCAGTAGTTTTAAATTTGGGCATGCCACAGAATCCCCTGGAAGGCTTTTTTAAACCTGTACTGCCTGGCTTCACCTTCTCAGGTTCTGATTCAGTGCACCCAGGGAGGAGCCTGGGAATTCGCATTTCTCACCATTCTCAGGTGATGCTAATGCTGCAGATCCATTGGTCCATAGACAACTTTCATTAGAAAGGTGTCTTGAGAGCAGGGTGCTCCACAAGCACCGGTACATGCAAACATCAGAAGGGAATTACTGGATATAGTTTCCTCTTCAATGCCTCTGGGGTGGAGCTTGAAGGTTCTATCAGCTTCACCATGGTGATGCATTTGGGGACATTGACCTTGAATGAAGACAAGGTCCACATTTGACCTTGAATAGTATAATGAAGCCCTCTACCAATGTCCTCTTTTCTCTCTGAATACAATTTTCTTCTTTCCTGTACTATTCTTTTCTTAATTTTTTCACTTTGCCTTCTTTTGCTCTTCTCTTTCATTGTTTCCTCTCACCTGCTTTCTTTTCCTCCCTCCCTCACTTCCTTCCTTCATTTTCTTCCTTCCTTCCTTTTTTCCTTCCTTTTCTTCCTTCCTTCCTTCCTTTCTTTTCTTTGCTTCATACTCTATTTTTACCGTCGATTTTTGGAGATGTGAAATTCCTAACCCAGTCTCAGGACTCCACCCCTGGTTAAATTTAAAACCCAAACAAACAAACAAACAACAACAACAACAACAAAAAGAATGAGACTCCACCCAGTCTGTCCTGGAGCTTCGCCATCCCAACAATGAAATCAGAAATGAGTCTAGGAAAATGCTTGTGAGTTTACATCAGCCAAACAAAGGAGCCGGGCAAGAATGAAGGGAAAACCTGGATGCCTCTTTTCTAGAAAATATTTGGCTAGAAGAATTTTTCCAGCACTAGAAATTTACCCTACTTACTAGGTACTCATTCTAGACAACATAAAGAAAATGCCAGTTTGGGTAAATCTAGCCATTTTCTGGATTTTAATAGCAATTCGTTCCAGTTGGAAATAGACTTCTGTGAGCCACAACCTTGTCCTCTCCCTACCCTTGGGCTAGGCAAGCTTCTTAGCAACAAATTCCATGGACAAGACTACAAGTCCTGACACTAAAGAGCAGAAGTACTAGCCTGGCCTTGCACAACTTCAGGAAGCCAGGACATGGCTGAGGTTGGTTGTCTTTTAGCAGCTGTGTCTAATAGTTAATTATTTCTTTATTTATTATTACTTATTTATTATGTTACTGGGGATTGAAGTCAGAAGTGTTCTATCTCTGAAGATACATCCAGTCCTATTTTATTTTTTTACTTTGAGACAGAATCTCACTAAGTATCGGAGGACCTCACTAAATAGCTGAGGCTGGCTGTGAACCTGTGATCCTCCTGTCTCAGCCTCCCAAATAATAGGATTATAGGCATGTGCCACTGCACCCAGCTCCAAGAGTTAATTTTTATCTACCATCTATCATCTTCCCAAATGCAGAAGAAAGAAGTTAAAGGAAAGCATGTTCTGTTAGAAAGAAGGAAGGTGGAAATGGTAGACATCTTCCTAATGCAGGAAGGAAATGCAATGGTAGACATCTTCCTAATGTAAAAAGAAACTCACTCTAGTTTCGGTTCATCCCATGCTAATTGGCTTCCTAAGGGACCTGCATATTTCAGCTGACCCTGTGTTCCTCCCTATGTGACCAGCTTTGAATTATCAATTAATTCTAGCTAGCATAAAGTTCCCAAACATGCTAAAACTTGATCATCTCATCTGCACAGTGGACACAACCAACTGAATACTTACAAGATAATATAGACGAGAGCGATGCCTACAACCCACCCTCACTCTGAAGCAGTTGACCTCACTTGTGGCAAATTTGCTTCCAGGATACATTTGTGCTTGTCAGCACTCGGGGGTGCTCCCGGTTTCCGATGGGTAGAGGCAGAGAAGCTGTTCCATGAGGCACAAGATACTCCCTCCCCATAACCCACGGTTATCGGCCCAAAATGTCAGCTCACATGAAAAAAATGTTCAGTCTTTGTCAATATCCATCTTTCCTTCTTGAGTAGAAATGAGAGAGATGATGGAGAAATACATGAAGATGAAAATCTTCAACATACAACCATGAATAAAGTTCCTGGTTGAAACAGCAGAAGCACCATAACTGGGGTTTTCAAACTCCAGCGTCAGCGGGGGCCTACACGAGTAATAGAAATGAGTAAAGTGCCTGGGGACAAATAAGTCAAAAATCGGGACAAAACCATTATTAAAAAGACTTCAAATATCATTTATGGTAGTCAAAGAAAAAGAGCTGCATGCCCACAACAAAAAACAGCCTCTTGCAATTCAAAGACTCCTCTTCTAGTTCTCAAAGCAATAGATGAGGAGGAGGATGAGAGAAAAACTGGAAAGAGGAGTTGTTCCCTCCAGGGCCAGCTATTTCTCTCTCCACCTAACAACTATCATCAACACACAACCAGTGATCCAGAAGCTAGATATATGAAAAAACTAGAAAATGAGATTTTTCTGGGGCTTTTCTATTATTTATCATGTTTTTCTTTTGTGTATCGCTCTAAAGATTTGAAGGATGTTGGTCATGGCCATGCTCGGGTTTTTCCTGACAATAACCTCCCCAAACTGGAAATTATCAACCACAGGTTTTGACAAACTCTGTTTTTGTATGACCTTCCAGCTAAGAGTGATTTTTAGATTCTTTTAAAGGTTGTAAAAACAAAACACATGCAACAAAAACTGTATGTGTCCCATAAAATATTATCTGACCCTTTGCAGAGAAGTTTTGCCAAATCAATCTCAAATGAGTGCATCACAAAGAAATTTCTTTACCTTTTTTTTTTTTTTTTTTTTTTTTGTGTGTGTGTGTGTGTTTGTGGTAATGGGGATGGAACCCAGGGTCATCCTACCTCTGAGCTGCATCCCCAGCCATATTTTTTTATTCTTTATTTTTTGAAACAGGGTCTCAGTTGCAAAGAGCCTCACTAAATAGCTGAGGCTGTCCATAAACTGTGATCCTCTGGTTTCCACCTCCCGAATGCTGGGATTACAAGTGTGCACCACCACGCCCAGCTTTCTTTACCTTTTAAATAGAGCAAAATAACAAAAGCAGGGTATCTATGACTCATGAATTTACAAGAAACCTATTATGGGATTAAGGCTTCAGCATTTTTCTCAACAACAAAATAGTTTCTTTGAATTCCTAAATGAAGTTATCTTTTATCTGTTTAATATTATGCCAGTTACCTCCCATTTGGTGCTTTGGAGTGAAGGCTGGAGAAAGAAGGAGGCTGTATGGAAATTAGTCATAAAAGACCAAAGCATAACAGGCCCCCCCCCTTTTTTTTGGTGGTACTGGGGTTCCTGGAAGCCCCTCTACCTCTGGGCTACACTCCCAGACCTTTTTTTTTTTTTTTTGGAAACAGGATCTCTTAAGCCAGTGCGGCTGGCTTCTAACCTGAGAGATCCTCCTGTCTCCGCCTCCCAAGCGCAGGGATTACAAGTGTGCGCCACCACGCCCAGCTAACAGGCCCATTATTGATTGTGCCGTCAAAGCCCTTAGTTTGCTGGTTCTTGGCTGGGCACAGTTAACTGAGTAGTCAGGGAAATACAGTGAAGCTAGATCCATGGTCTGCCTAAGCTCTGAGTTCTGAGGTGGCATCTTCAGTGATGTCATAGAGAAGCTGTCCTTATATTCCGGGCAGGATCCTACAGTTAGTAAGAGACAGCTTCGGAAAATCCACCTGAACCATCAGAGCGCTTCATCCGCAATTCCGGGGGTCAATCATGGTGCATATCATCAAGGACACGGCAAGTCACTTATTCGCTTCTTAGAATACTTCAGAACAGACTTGATAAACTTTAAGAATTATTTCCTCCACCCACTATTCCTTCTTTGCTCTGGAGCAAGGGGAGATTTTAAAATTCTTGCTTCTCACGTTAATACTTGAGGGATAGTACCTTCTACAGAGGTGGCCAAGGGACAACCTCATCAAACCTGTTTCTTCCTCCCTGATTCTTATTTCTTGCTCTGATTCCAGCTGGGCCCAGGCCAGCTCCTGACATCTCCTGCCCCAGGGTTTCTACCTCAATTGTACCTGGAAAATTGTACAGAACTGAGAGTCCACATCTTTTCTTCATCTTAGGAAAGAGCAGAGACCTCAGTCACACTAAAGGAATCAAGCAGAGGCCATATTTTTATAGAGCCACTCTCCAGTCTAATGTTACTGTCGCACAAATCTAAATCTGTACAGCAAGCAGAGATAACTCTTTAAAATGAAGAAAATTGCCTCTAAAAGGCAGATGAAGGGTCTATCTTGTTTTAGGGGTGCTGTGGGTGTTAGAATCTAGATCTGCTTACCTCCAGGCCTTAGCAGATGAGGGTTGGGGGCTGCAGGGAGCAAGGTGGTCTGATGACTGAGCCTCACATTCTCTAGCACCTTCAGATTTAGACTTTGGCTGTTTTCCCTGAAATATGGTTGTATTTAAGGTCACAAGAATGACAATGACCAGATTAAAAGAAGGCATTGCCATGTAACTTTTTCTTTCTCTTTGTTACTGGGAATTGAACCCAGGAGTGATCTATCTCCGAACTATACCCACAGCCCTATTTTATGTTTTATTTTGAAACAGCGATTTGCTAAGTTTGCTGAGGGCCTTGCTAAGTTGCTGAGATCGGCCTCTAACCTACAGTCCGGCTGTCTCAGCCTCCCAAGTACTGAGATTACAGGTGTGTGTCACTACACCCTGCTAGGCCCCTGTTTTGTTTTTGTTTGTTTGTTTGTTTTTTACTTTTTTAGAGGATTTTTATTTCCACTTGGAAATAAAACAAACATTCATATCTTTGGTAAACTAAGAAAATAAAAACTTTAAAGTCTAGTCTTTGTATTTTTTAGAGAAAACTAAGAGAAAATAACACTAATAGGCCCCTGTTTTTAAAAACCAAGTGTCTATATCCACTTTCAGAAAGTAACTCATCCTCACCTTCTACTCTCATTTCTCCTTGGCCAATCTTAGTTTCTTCTCAAACATAATCACTACTACCAACCTCTTTCACCAACCCATTTTGTGACCAGACTTCTAATTTTGTGTGTGTGGATTTATTATTGTTTATGTGCTCTTACAAAGAGATACATCTGACCTCACACACATTTAGAAAAGGTTGGGTTGGCTGAGAACAATGGGGTAGGCTCCTGGCTAAGGTTTTAAGACCTACCCTGTCATTTTCTTCTCTGCGAGGCTCAGTGAGGTCAGCAACTACACCCATTTCCTCATTCATGTTCTGGTTTCAGAATGAATGGAAAACGTTTTTGAAAGCCGCTGGACACAAACTTGTGGTGGTTGAATTTTCAGCAAAGTGGTGTGGCCCCTGCAAAAACATGTGTCCTCTTTTTCATGTAAGTATCCCCAGTATCAAGCTCACAGCTCTCGACAGAAATGAGGTCCAAAAAGAGTTTTCTCATCAATTCTCAAAAGTTTGGCACTTAGCCGGGCATGGTGGCGCACACTTGTAATTCCAGCATTTGGGAGACTGAGACGGGAGGATCACAGTTCACGGACAGCCTCAGCTACTAAGCGAGGCCCTTTGAAACTGAGTGAGACTCTGTTTTGAAATTAGAAAGAATAGAAAAAAATAGGGCTGGGGGTGTCGCTCAGAGGTAGAATACCCCTGGATTCCACTCCTGGTGCCACAAAAACAAAAACAGAAGTTTGGCATTTATGAGCTATAGAGTTTTAAAACATCCTGATAACCCCAAAGATAATACTTCTGAGATCTCAGCTAGGAATAGTGCTGCACACCTGTAATCCTAGTACTTGGGAGGCTAAGACAGGAGGATTGCAGGTTTTAGGCCAGCCTCAGCAACTTAGTGAGGCCCTCAGCAACTTAATGAGAACCTGTTTCTTTTCTTTTTTTTTTTTTATTGGTGCACTGTATTCATACATCATAGTGGGATGAGAGCCTGTTTCAAGATAAAAATTAAGATAGGTCTGGGAGTGTAGCTTAAAGGTAGAATGCCCCTAGGTTCAATCCTTAGTACTGCAACAATAACAATTCTGGGATTTTAGTAGATGTCACAAGGTTTATACTACTTGTCTATAGATAATTCAACAAGAAACATCAAGATGTGCAGAAGAGTCAAATTGTACAACTAGATAATCACATTTTAACAATGGCATGTTGCCAGTGCTCCAGAGTCTATAACTGTCAAATACTGAAAGAGATCACAGATAAACATATTTTTAGCTATAAGAGAAAACACATTTCCAAGTTTGTCAGCTCTATTATGAGAACAAATCCTAAATATTTTATAAGGACATTCTTTCATTTTCTCTATAGCTTTTTTTGAAATATTAGCTTGTAGACAAAAAATTACACATATTTAATGTATATAATTGATGAGTTTGGACATAAGCAAATACCCAGGCTACCACAATCAGAATAATGAACTATTACTTCCCAAAGCTTCTTCCTGTGGCTTTACTTTTTTGACAACACTTGACATGAAGTCTACCCTTTTAAGAAATTGCAAAGGCCAGGTGTGGTAGTGCACATTGTAATCTTAGTACTTGGGAGGCTGAGACAGCAAGATCACAGGTTCGAGGACACCCTTTGCAAGTAGTGAGACTCTCTTCAAACTAGTAAGACCCTGTTTCAATAATAAAACTAAAACAGGGCTGGGGGTGTATCTCAGAGATAGAATGTTCCTGGATTCAATTCCCAGCACCACAAAAATAAAAAGGAAAGAAAGAAAATTCAAATATGGCGGCTCATACTTAGGAGACTAAGACAAGAGGAACACAGATTCAAAGCCAGCCTCGGCATCTTAGTGAGGCCCTCAGCAACCTAGTGAGACCTTATTTCCAAATAAAAAATAAAATTGGGCTGGAGGTGTAACTTGGAGGTAAAAATGCCTTTGGGTTCAATCTCCAGTACCAAAAAAAAAAAATAATAGGAAGGAAGGGAAGGAGGGAGAGAGGAAGGAAGGAAGGAAGGAGGGAGGGAGAGAGGGGGGAGGGAGGGAGGAAGGAAGGAGGGAGGGAGGAAGGAAGGAAAGAAGGAAGGAAGGAGGGAGGAAAGAGGGAGGAAGACTGTTAAGTGCATAGCATCATAGTGTTAACTATAAATGCTACCTTGTACAAATCTCTAGAATTCATCTCCTGTAATAGTAACTTTACAACAATTGAACAACATCCTATTTTCTCTTCCTATTTCTCCTCCCTCACATCCATGTCCTGGTTTTATAAGTTTTACTCTTCTAGATACTTCATATAAGTGAAACTGTATAATGTTTGTTCTCTTTCATGGGCTTATTTCACTTGATATAATGTCTTCCAGGTCCACTTATGTTGTTGCCAATGGTAGGCAAATCATGCCTTACACATTCCTGTTCTTTTACTTGGTAAATATTCTAGTAAAATGTTCTACTTTCTGTAATTGTATATTTGTGTGCAGACCTTTTTTACATACACATTGGTTCATGTTTTTATAGTGCCTTCAAATTAAAATTTTAATGTCTGTGCAATGTTTCATCTAATTTCTCTCTTGCATCACTTAAAAACCTTAATCATTTTATTTTTTTTAAACTATGCAACAGAAAGGATCTTGAGACATTTTCATTATTGTGTAAAAGTTTCATATTTTCATGTGGTCACTTTCATGAAATTATTTTTTCCTTCAAATATAAAGAAATTTTCAGTGGGGCTCATGGTGCAAGCCCATAATCCCAGCAACTCAGGAGGTGAAAACAGGAGGATTGTTAAATTTGAGACCAAATTGGGCAACTCAGTTCCTGTCTTAATGTTAAAAATTAAAAGAACAGGGGTTGTAGCTCATTGATAGAGTGCCCCTGGGTTACATCTGTAACCAGGAAAAAAAAAAAAAAAAAAAAGGAGAAGTTTAAATCCTTCTATGAAACTGAAAATGTTCTGGTCTATTTTCAACAAAGTTTCTAATATTTTTCCTTTTTTGATTTAAACTCTTGACTCCACCTGAATAAATTCTAACCACAGTTACAACCTTTGCCATTTAGCCAGAAGTGACTTATATTCAAATAGAGAAATTGGCTACATGATGACTCAACGCTTTACTAGGCCCCAAATTTTTTGAATATCCAGAGTGAACACCTTTACTTTTTAACATTTCCACAACTATCATCTTAATTTTTATTGTAGAGATTAATACATTTTCCTGTGATATTTCCACATATGTATATATATATGTCATAAAGTGATCATGTCCATCAATCTCTTTTTTATCATCACCCTGCACCTACCCCCCAGGGGACCCTTCCTTGTCCCTAGTAATCCTACTTCTACTCTCAGATCAACTTTTTGTTTTTCTGTTTTACTTTCCACAAAAGAGAGAGGTTATGAGAAACTTGATTTTTTTTGGTACTAGAGATTGAACCCCCAGCCCTATTTTTTATTTTGAAATAGGGTCTCACTAAGTTGCAGAGGGCCTAAGTAGCTCAGGCTGGGCAGGAACCTGCAATACTCCTGCTTTAACCTCCTAAGTACTGGGATTACAAGCGTGCATCACCACGCCCAGCAGAAACTTGAATTTCTGTGTCTGGCTTATTTTACTTAACATGATGTCTTCCAGTTCCAGCCATTTTGCTGCAAATAACAGGGTTTCATTTCTTATGGCTAAATAAGATTCGTGTGTGTGTGTGTGTGTGTGTGTGTGTGTGTGTGTGTGTGTGACTGTACCATATTTTCTTTATCTATCTATTGGTGGGCACCTAGGCTGACTCTATATCTATATTGTGAAAAGTATGCCTTCTTGTATTGATAATGTTTGATTCCTTCCTATTTCCTATTTGCATATTATTATGGTTTGAATTTAGAATATCCCTAGACCTCATGCCATAGGCAAGGCAGCCATGTTGGAGGCAGGGCCTGGTTGCTGAGGAGGGGTCTCTGGGGGTGTGGCCTTACACTATATTTGTTCCATCTCTCTCTCGCTCTCTCTCCTTTGGCCTCCATGATGTGGGATCAGAGTCCCCCTGTCACCTGCTCTGGGCTCTGCAGACTTCATTCAGCCTAATGTGGACTGAAACCTGAAATCTCCAGAACCATGAGCAAATAAATCTTCCTTCCTCTAAGCTGTGGTCATCAGGATTTTTGAGTCACAGCAGTGAGGATACTGTTTGAAACATGGATCTACTCTTCCAGTGGGATTTATTCTTTCACATGCTTTCATTACGGTATTTAACTTTCTTCTACTTCTGAATGTAGAATTCCCTTAAGCATTTTTGTAAGTTTGTAGGACTGGTCTAATGGTAAAGAATTATTTTGGTTAGTTATTTTAGCGCGCGCGCGCGCGCGTGTGTGTGTGTGTGTGTGTGTGTGTGTGTGTGTGTGTTACTGGGGATTGAACCCAGAGGCATTCTACCTTAAACCTTCACCCCTTACCCCTATTTTATGTCTTATTTGGAAAAAGGGTTTCATTCGTTTGATGAGAGTCTCACTACTTCTGAGGCTGTTCTCAAATCTGCAACCCTCCTGCCTCAGCCTCCCAAGTACTAAGATTATAGGCATGCACCACCATGCCCTGCCATTAGCTGATCTTTGAAGGTCTTTATTTCTCCTTAGATTCCGAAAGATACCCTTGCTGAGTATAGCAATCGTAATTAGCAGTTACTTTCTTTTAGGACTTGAAATGTATCACCCCATGTCAGCCTAGCCGTTAGAATTTCTATTGAAAATTCTCATGTTAGTCTAACAGATTTGCCTTTAAATGTGACTTGGTTTTCTTTCTGGCAAAGTTTTAAATTCTTGGGTTTGTCTTTAAATGTGACTTGGTTTTCTTTCTGGCAGAGTTTTAAATTGTCTTGTACTTTTTTTTTTTATAATTTTTTTTGCGGGTCTGGGGATGGAACCCAGGGGGATTTGACCTCTGAGCTACATCCCCTGCCCTATTTTTTATTCTTTATTTTGAAACCAGGTCTCATTGAGTTGCAGAGGGCCTCACTAAGCACCTGAGGCTGTCTGTGAACCGGGATCCTCCAGGTCTCAGCCTCCCGAATGCTGGGATTACAAGCGTGCGCCACCACGCTCGGCTAAATTGTCTTCTACTTTTGACAGTTTGACTATAATATGTCATGGTGAAGCTCTTTTCTGGCCATGTCTTTAGGAGTTCTATAAGCCTCCTGTACCTGGATATCCATACCTTTCCCAAGATTTGGGAAATTTGTTGCTATTATTTTATTTAATCGGTTTTTTTTTTTTTTTTTTTTTTGGTGGTACTGGGGTTCCTGGAAGCCCTTCTACCTCCGGGCTACACTCCCAGACCTATTTTTTACATTTTTTTATTTGGAAACAGGGTCTCCTAAGCCAGCGCGGGCGGCTGGCTTCGAACCTGCGCGATCCTCCTGTCTTTGCCTCCCAAGCGCGGGGATTACAAGCGTGTGCCACCACGCCCGGCCTATTTAATAGGTTTTGAATGTCCTTAACCTTTATTTCTTCCCCTTCAGATATGCTAATAATGTGGATGTTTGATCTTTTAATGGTGTCCCCGAGATCTTGAACGCTCTTTTCATTCTCATTTTGTTGTTTCTGTCTGGATATAATCTTCCAAGAAACCCATCTTCCAGCTCTGATATTCTTTCTCCTACTTGATCTGGTCTGTTGATAAGGCTTTCCATTGAATTTTTCTGACTTATTGAACTTGCCATTTACAAGATTTCTGACTGATTCTTTTTCAAAATTTCTGCCTCTTTCCTAAATTTTCATTCATATTCTGCATTTTTATCTTATTTCATTTAACCATTAACCTGTATTCTCTTGAATTTCATTGAGGTTTTTAACTCATTTTCTAAAATTCTTTGTCACCATTTCGTTGACTTCAGTAACTGTGAAATCTGTTACTGGAGAGTTAGTTATGAGGTTCAGGAAGTATCATATTATCTTGCTTTTTTCATATTCTATATTGAAATTCACACATCCGTTGGGACGGATACCTCTGCCACTTTTATAGTATAGCCTTCTTAGTAAACGGGTTTCTCTTGACGATGTGTCTTACTGTATAGGCGTGTGCCATACTGAGCTTATTTCCGGCTGTGCACCATTATCTCCCTGGAGAGTCTTTGGCTGTGATCAGTGAGTTCAGGCCAAATGTGTATTGTACCAGAGTTGGAGAGCCCCCGTCTCTGTGGGGACACTCTAACCACTCAGCAGAGTGTGTGGAGTGCACTGCTGTGCTTACTCCCACTGTTCAATGGTGGTCCCTATTAGGAGACAGGGGTCTCCACAGGCACTGCTAATGTTGGTTGTAACTTCAATGGGTTTCTGCTACTACTCACTCTAGTTGTAACAAAGGGCTCGAAGCACTCACTTTCCAGTTAGACACTGGTGTAGGTCAGGTGCTTCATGAGGAATATTGGGGGCTGGAATCACTCCCCCCACAAGAGGGAACATTTCAGTATCAGACAGGTTTTCATTCTGATACTCAAAACATTTAAAAAAAAAAACATTCTGCCTGACTTTGTCATATAAATAGCAAGCACTCAGGTGCTGGAGTATCCATCTACTCCAACGCCAAGTAGTTAAAACTGATCAAATTTCAACAGCCAAAAAGAAGTATCTTCATCAAGTAAATGGAATCTAAGTCCTGTTAACCTCTGCCTCCTTCCTGCCTTTAGGCCCTCAGGTGGTAACGACTCTGCTGCTGCTGTATCTAGGCTTGTGCAGCTCCCCCTGCACCTGTCCTCACCTTTGTAAGGTAGTTATAGCTACTCCCCATGTAATAAACCTCTCAGCGTATTCCAGTTTGTAATCTGTTTCTTGCTAGAGCCCAGACTTAACAAACACACCTTCTAAATAAACTGCGGTGCATCCATACATGAAATACTATTCATATGTTTAAACAAATTAAGTATACCTGTATGTAATGGTGGAATTCTCTCCAGGACAACATTTTATTAAATAAAAAGAGCACAATATAGAAAAATGCATATAGACATAGTATAGTCCCATTTAAACAGAGACACATATGTATTCATATAAATATGTGTGTATATATAAACATTTTTGTGTGTGGTACTGGGGGTGGAACCCAGGGGCTTTTCTACCTCCGGGCTATACTCCCAGACCTATTTTATACTTTATTTGGAAACAGGGTCTCACTAAGTTGCTGAGAGCCTCATCTACTCAGTAGATGAGGCTGGCTTCGAACCTGTGCGATCCTCCTGTCTCAGCCTCCCAAGTATGCGCCGCCACGCCCGGCTTATATATAAACATTTATATAACACATATATATGCAGACAAAGGGGAGCAGAAGGGTGCATATCAAACAAGGGTTTTTTTTCTGTGAATGAATGAAAATTGGTAAGTATTATGACTGGAAGAATTTCATGTTTTGCTCTCATTTTTCTTGTAATGCTTGACCTTTGGCAAAAGAACATATTCATGTATTCTGTGTAATGTTTATCTCAAATCACAGCACGTGCAGGGGGTAGAGAAAAGGTTCCACTCAGAAGGAGGGGCAATGAGAGGCCCCGTGGGGGGGGAAAAACAATGGGCATGGATTGGGCCCCAGATGAGGGAGCTACATCTGCCACATCTTCACTGGGCATCCAGAGCTGGTGTCCAGGCCTGGATTCCTAAGTCTGGCTCTGCTGATGTCTCCTGAGAACCACCTCCCAGGACCCCCCCTTGCTGCCCCGCAGGAACACACAAACTCAAAGCAGCTTCTGTCTCATGTCTGCCTTTCGAGACATGCATACAGGCATGTATATGTCTCATTGCTAAAACAAATGTGCATCCGGACTCCGAATGCAAGGGAATCTGAAGAATCTTTTCTTTCTTTCTTTCTTTTTTTAACTTTCCAAAATCTGCAGGAAAGAAGAAATGGAATTTAGCTAGCTAAATCGTTACTCAAGGGGGAGAAGGAGAGAATCTAAAACATTTCAGACACACACACAAAATAAGTTTACTACCCAGAGAATCTTTATTAAAAAAATTGCTAAAGGATGTATTGCAACAGGAATAAAATGAGTCATAAAAATATGGGTTTAAAGAAAGGATTTAAAACTTTAAGTCTTTGATTTGGGGTACTGGGAATTGAACTCAGGGATATTCTACCTCCAAGCTGCATCTTCAGCCCTTTTTATTATTTTGAAACATGGTCTTGCTAAGTTGATAAGGATCTCTCTAAGATTCTGAAGCTGACCTTAAACTGGTGAATCTCTTGTCTCTGCCTCTCAAGTACTGGGGTTATAGGCATGCATCACCATGCTCAGCTTAAAACTTTATGTCTTAGTTAAGCTTATAGTTTCATTTGACCTCGTCTTTAATGATTGAGTGTCAGCAAATTTTTCCTTTAAAGACGTAATAGTAAATATTGTCAGGTTTGTGGGCCCTCTAGTCTCTGTCCCAGCTACTCAACTTTGCTATTGTAAGATAAAAGCCAATGACAACACAAATACAGACAGTTCCAATAAAACTTTATTGAAGGAGCTGTATTTAGCTACAGGGAGTACTTTGGGGACCCTAGACTAACAGGGTCAGCAGGCATAAACCTTCAAAAGCACATTTCTAGAAAAGGAGAGATCTTAAATTCATGCAGAAATTGAGCAGCCTTATCACAGAAGGCCAAGCAGTCTGCAAGGCTAACCTACAATATATATATATTGGAAATAGAATAAGATGAGGTTCAGGAAGGACCCTGAGACCCAGTCAGGAAGTTTATGTTATAACTTAATAAGTTGCCAGGGACAGTGAAACATAGAATTTCGATAAGGATTTTGTCATGATCAAATGTAGGTTTTAGAAAAAAAGAACATTCTTGCAGTGTTGGGGATCAAACCCAGGGCCCCCAAAATGGCATCTGAAGACCACAGAAGACAACTCCCTTGACCTTGATCCCAGGTAAAAGTTTCTATCCCTCCCTCACCCCGCAGGTAAGCCCAGCCCATTTCACTATTTCCTTCTTTGTGTCTTTTTCTAACCTTGAGATGTTAATCTCACATTTGGTTCTTTAGACTCAGCTTCTGCCTGGATCCTTTCTTGACCTTGGCATCACCTGGCACTGGGCTTGGAGTTTCAAGTTCTAGGCAGTGGTAAAATGCCCTACTTAAGCTGCTCAGCTCTCTTTGACAAGCTTTCTGCTCATTCCTTGTTTTTGCCAGAAGATAATGTTCTAATATGTGTTTTAACAGTAGGGAGTGGTAGTACAGGTTTGTAATCCCAGCATTTGGGAGGCTGAGACAGGAGGATCACAGTTCTCGGACAGTCTCAGCTACTTAGGCTCTTTTGAAACTCAGTGAGAGCCTGTTTCAAAATAAAGAATAAAAGCCTGGCGTGGTGGCACACGCTTATAATCCCAGCACTTGGGGAGGCTAAGGTAGGAGGATCATACAGGTTCGAAGCCAGCCTCAGCTACTGAGTGAGGCTCTCAGCAACTTAGTGAGACCCTGTTTCCAAATAAAGTATAAAATAGGTCTGGGAGTATAGCCCGGAGGTAGAAAAGCTCCTGGGTTCCACCCCCCCAGTACCACACACACACACACAAAAAGAATAAAAATTAGGGCCAGGGGTAGAAAGTCCCTGGGTTCTATCCCCAGTACCACAAAAGTAAAATAAAATAAAATAAAATAGTAAGACAAAGCTAATGGGGACATTTCTGTTCTTTTATTTTGAAGGCAATGGCTCTGCAATACCAAAATGTAATGTTTGCTAATGTGGATGTGGACGATTCTCGGGTAAGAATCTTCAATCCTCCCTGTGGATACTCAAAACCCCAGTGCAATGTAATTGAGCAGCACTGTCTTTGTGACTACACGATCAATGTAAAATCGAGTAGAATTTCATGATTTTTTCCAATAAACTATAGTAAATTTTCCCATAATGTTCTTGTAAGCCTTGTATTACTTTTTCTAAAAAGTTGCTTCCCCTTCCCCATCACAAACTGTGCCAGGCCTCACTAATCAATCTCAACATTTTTTACCACTTGCTCTCAACTCTACCCCTGAGTCCTCTTCAGCAGAGATACTCCAAGCCCGTCAGTTGACTGTGTTGAAAATTATCTCATTTCTACTTTGCAGTAAATTTTTATTTTTTCTATAACCAAACTCCATCCATTAGAGACATTTTAATATATCTTGCTTTCCTCTTGCTGTATCTTACAATTTTTGTGAGTTTTCTTAAATATCACAAATAATTCCAAGATATCCTTCTCTCATGTTCCAAGAGCCATCCTTCTTCATTCCACCCAAAATAATCAGCCTCATATTCTCAATACAAATGTGACTTATTTATATATATAATGTCTCTATGAGATTATTCTTCCGAACATTTGTTAATTTTTAATATGGAAATTTTCCATCACTATAACAAAATACCTGAGATAATCAGCTTATGAAGAGAAAATTGTTTTTTGCCCATAGTTTTGGAGCATCTGGTCCATGATAGATTGGCCCCATTGTTTTGGGCCTATGCTGAGGCGGCACATCATGGCAAGAGAGCATGTAGGAGCAAAGCTGCTAACCACGTTGTCAGGAAGTTAAATAGAGAAAGAGGTAGGGACCAGGGTCCCATAATCCCCTTCAAGGGGATTACAGATCTCCCACTAGACTCCGCCTCTTAAAGGTACCATCACCTCCCCGTAGCCCTACTCCAGGGATCAAGCCTTCAACATGTGGGCTTTGGGCAATGTTCAACATCCAAACTATAACTGTCACAACAACAAGTAGCTTAGAGATGCATTAGATTGAATTTAAGCTTTAGAATGAAAAGCAATCTGTTGTTCACCATTCAGCCCTTTAATGGTTTAAACTTACAGAGGTTAGAGATCTATAAAATATGTAAGATATATGGCATGGTGCCTAGAATATAATAGGAGTTCCATTTCTCTATTTCATTCACACTTCATTTAAGTGTGACATTTAATTGCTTTTGCTGCTGAATCATGCACTATGAATTCAGAATACACAGCTAGGAACATTGTCCCTTTGTCTGTTTCTATGTCCACAAAGTTGTGCAACCATCTCTGCAATCCGTTTTAGAACATTTTTTATCATTCCAAAAAGAAACACTTTGCTTTTTGTCAGTCACACCCAGACTCCTCCATCCCCTAACCCCAACCACAAATCTACATACTGTCTATGTATCTGATTACTCATATAAATAAAATCACAGGATACATGGTCTTTAGTGACTGGCTTTTTTCACACAGCATGCTTTTAAGGTTCATTCACCTTATGGAATGTATTAGTATTTCACTCAGTTGTATTGCTGAATGGTATTTCACTGTATAGATAAACCACCTTTTATTTATGCATTCATCCATTGGGGAAGATTTAGGTTGTTTGTACCCACTGGCTATTGTGGACCATATTGGTATAAACATTCATGTACAAGTTTCTAAGTGAACAGAAGCTTTCACTTCTCTTGTTATAAATCTAGAAGTGGGATTGCTAAATCACAAGGTAACTCTACATTAAACTGTTTGAGGAACTGGCAGACAGTTTTTCAAGGCAACCATATCATTTTATAGTCTCACCAACACAGTTCTGATTCTCCACACTTTTGTTAGCATGTGCTATTGTCTGTCTTTTTTTTTTCTTTTTTTTTTTTTTTTTCAGTACTGGGATGGAACCCAGCAGCATTGTACCTCTGGGCTACATCCCCAGCCCAATTTTTCTTTTAGTCCTTTTATTTTTGAAACAGGGTCTCACTGAGTTGCAAAGTGCCTCACTAAGTGGCTGAGGCTATCCACGAACCTCAGTCCTCCGGTCTCAGCCTCCTGAATGCTGGGATTACACGCATGTGCCACCACACCTGGCTGTCTGTCTTTTTTATTACAGTTTTTTTTTTGTCTTTTAATGTTAAGCAAAACTACACTTTTCTAGTAATAATTTACTAGTTGTCATTGCTGTGGTCTTTAGTGTGTGTGTGTGTGTGTGTGTGTGTGTGTGTGTGTGTGTGTGTGTGTGTGTGTTGGAGTGGGGAAAGAGATTTAGTTGCATAAAATGATAGATATATTAAAAAGATATGTCCAAGCCAGGCGTGGTGGTGCACACTTATAATCCCTGCACTTGGGAGGCGGAGACAGGAGGATTGTGCAGGTCCGAAGCCAGCCCCGCTGGCTTAAGAGACCCTGTTTTCAAATAAAAATATAAAAAATAGGTGTCTGTGAGTGTAGCCTGGAGGTGGAGGTGGAAGGGTTTCCAGGAACCCCAGTACCACCACCAAAAAAAAAAAAAAAGAGATGTCCATTTTTTTTACTCCTAAGCAAAAGGGGGGAAAATCCCCGCCACTTGTAAACCGTTTGGAATGGATTAAAAGTATTGGGATTCTGGTCTATTTTCTTGGCTTTGTGTTCCAAATATTTTACAAAGAAAGATGATCTGTAGGGAGGGTAGAGATCTTAAAATAAAGAATTTGTGAGTCTTTCCTAAAATGCTAGAACAGTACATTCTCCCATGTCTTACATGTCACTTATGGGTCTGGTCATCTTTTCCTACTTTTGTAGTAGGCTCTTTCCATGCTGGTTCGCTGGGGCTCCTCTGCAGTCTTTCTGAGGGGTGCTTTTCCCAGCACTCACTTAGCCACTAGGCATCCGTTCTGTCTTGGTCTCCATCTCTAGCCCCCATCCTATAGCTCAGGAGTGAAAAAGCCTAGCAGTACTGCAGTGGCCACTTCCCACTGGGACATTTCTGGAGACTCTGAGGATGCGTTAGGGAAGTTCTCAGCAGGAGAGTCTATAGTGACGGGTTCTCCTGGACCTTGAGACACACCCCCCGAGAAGTCACCAAGGGGCATGTTTGGTGCAGATAGAGGACAAAAGAGCCGTGACTTCATGCCACTTCTTCTCTTTCTCAGGAATTGGCTGAAACCTGTCATGTCAAAGCTGTACCCACATTTCAGATGTTCAAGAAAATGCAGAAGGTACGTTTCTATGGAAACCAGCCATATTGAATTAGAGAATAGAAACATCAGAACCAAAAAATGAAAAAAAAAAGAAAGCCTGGAATATCCTAGTCAGAAGAAAGAGCAGAATTTAATCTTTCCACTTTGCAATATAATAATTAATTTTGACCTTATATGCTGGCAAGGGGTAAAAACATATACTAGACAGTAAATTTCCCCATTTAGACCATTGGAGGCATCCAAATCCATCAGAATGATCCCACTATCACTCCTACCCTCAGCAGAACCATCAAAAAAGGATCTTCCAAAGAATGACATGATGAAATTCTCACCTAAATGTGTGTACGTTGTTAATAACACTTGGAGAAATGTTAATCAGAAACTATCACAAGGCAATAGCCTCATGGTTGCATATACAAGACTTGGGTTCAGATCCCCACAGGGTACCAGGTCTCTTACTTCATCTCCTTCAGTTTCCTTAATTTCTCTGTGCCCTAGTTTCCCTGTCTGCAAAAACACAGATCATGATAAAGGTTTCCCTCAAAGGGGTGTTGTGGAAGTTAAATACATTAACATAACTAAAGTGTTAGATCCATCCTGGAATGAAGTGCTTAACACAAGAGGTTAGCTGTCATCTTGAAGATATAAATGGAACAAAATATCTTAAATATTCTGCACATGATGAAAGTAAAGGTCTTCTCTGTGGCCAGGGGCATTAACAATCATGCATACATTGTGAAATGTCATTTTGAGAGAAATTTAAGAGACACAAAATATTAGCTCCCTCTTACACAATTACCTAATTCCTGGGAACTTATGCTATAGCACTCCCTCAAGAAAAAAATAAACAACCAATAATTCTAGCATTACTTCTAACTTTTAAAATGGAAGCAATCTAAATGGCTTTTTAGGTGAATGGTCATGTCAATTATGATACATCTCTGAGTAGCTAATTAAAAATAATTATAAGAAATATATGCAAAGAAAAAACTTTATTCTTAAGTTTTATAAAGATTAGGCCTGCCATGTGAAAGATGAAGGTATCTGGCTGCTAGCCTATATAATTTTATTTTCAGTTTCTATTTGTATGTGTTTGCTATAATATAGTCAGTGCAATAGTTTTCACTTATTTTTAAAAATAACATTACAGTGTTCCCTCTTCTGCATTTTTACTTGAATATTAAAGCCATTTAATAGAAGTATCCTTAACTTACCCCACCTACATGTCAGACTGCTTATATATAGTCTTTTATTACCTTCTCTCTCATCTCAGACCTGAGGATGTGTCCTTTTAAAGTGGATTCCACTCAGATGCACCCTGATCGCATCCCCTCCCTTCTGCCCCAGGCCTCTTTCCATTAGTCACTCTCTTTCATATCTGGAGTGTGGGCAGCTGTTTTTGCCATCCAACATCCAGTCCCCATTCTCTATTTGCAGTAGTCTGATTTCCTTCCAAGGAATCATGCCCTTTTTCATCTTAGTCCATGTGCTTCCTTAAGGCTTCTTCTCCAGGCTTAAACCAATCAGTAAACTCATCCCTGTCAGGAGTGGGCCCTTGACTCTAGTCAATCCAATCCCAAACAATCTAGAATTAATTCCAGGGCTTTGCTTAAGCAGGTAGGTGAAAATCTCCTCTTCTGCACTGAATTTAAATTTGGGAAGAGATGGGACTGAAGCTGCCACAGCTAGTCTGTCACCCTGTGGAAATCTGAAAATGGAGCCATCATTTAGAGGACAGCAGCAGATTCAAGCCAAGAGCAACAGTGGCAGTCACTGAACTTTGAGTTTACCCATGCCTGAAGCCCAACTTATTCCACAGATCCCTCGATTATAGAAACTTCAAGTTGGTTTTTCTGTTACTTGCAACCAAACACTTTCTAACAAATATATTTGCTGTTCTCTCAGACTTCTCTCCATCATTTCATGAAAGAGTAGAATATGTTTACTATTTTTTATTTTTATTCCCTCATATATTTACCCTCTTTAAAGTCACCAAGTATTTTTATGCATCATATTTAAATAGCTATTTCTCATTCCTTGTACTTCATGGTTACACAGAAGCACTATTAACTTTCTAGTTTCTATATTCTAGAAACTTATTCCTTTGGTTTCTATCATGATCCCTCCCTCAAGCTCTCGTCAGAGTTGTCTCCTCTGGATTCAAACATAAGTGTTTTCTAAGGCTCTAGCCTCTTCTGCCTTCCCTCCTTCAGCAATTTCATTCCTATTCCTACTTCCAACTATAAATACTGTTCACTTAGACAACTGCAATAGCCCTCTTTACCCCCAAGCTTTGACTTTATAGCTTTGTTCCCTTCTTCAAATAGATTCTTGCATGGCTCCATGTAGGTCACTCCTTTTTGAAAAATAGGATGTCCCTCCCTCTTCATTGCCTACAAAATCAAAGCCAAACCCACGTATTCAAGTCTGACATTCAAATGTTTCCATAACTTTGACGCAAACGACTGTGCCATGCTTTTTCCTTTTTAACTCAGATCATATATTTTCTCCTACTATTCCTAACCCCTGGAGTAGTTCCTTGAAGGCCCAGTATCTAGAAGAATTGTAGGCGGATTTTTAAAAAAATCACCAAGTATGTGATGAATTGGTAAGCCAATGAGTGAGTGAGTAAGTGTGTGTGTGTGTGTGTGTGTGTGTGTGTGTGTGTGTGTGTGTGTGTGTTTCACCTGCATCTCACTGCTAGCTCCACCTCCCCTCCAGTTCTGTCCTGTACCCATCTGACTCAGGGTCAGTTTCTCTCTAGCTCAGTAGTTCTCTGGTTCCATTGATATTGCTCGGCTGGCTGCTGTCACCCGATAGTTTTCCTTCCATTTTATGATGGCAGAAGACTGAGTTCTCAAATTAATATATGTCTGGACTCTTGAGCAAATATAAGCCATGCTTTTGAGGAAAGGTTTGGCCCTGTCTTCAACTCTGTATGAAAGTGAAAAAAACCTCATTAAGACAAATAGAGGGTACTCTTACAATTATATCTTAACTGATACCTCTTTATTATTAGTAGTAGTAGTAGTAGTAATAGTAGTAGTAGTAGTACATTGTAATTATACATCGTGATATAGTTCAGGTGATACAAGCATACATGCATAAGGCACTCTCTAAGCCCTCCCTCATTTCTGAGTCCACTCTCTCTCCCTCCCCACATTCCCGTGCACAATACTGGATTAGCATTGATAAGTTTGTGTATGTACATCATGTCCATTGAGGTATTTTCCTCTTCAAGGCTTCCTGCCCCTTCCTACCTCCCTGGGTAAGGTCCCCTCCCTCAATCCACTAAGGTTTCTCCTTTTTTGTCTAGAGTCCTTCCCGTATTCGAGTTTCTCCCTAGTTTCCAGATATGAGCAAAAACATTCAACCTTTTACTTTTTGTGACTGACTAATCTCACTTAGCATAATCTTCTCCAGATCCATCCCTTTCCCTGAAAATGACATAATTTTGTTCTTCTTTATGGCCAAGTAGAATTCCATTGAATGTATATCCCATAATTTTGTAATCCATTCATCTGTTGATGAATATCTTGACTGGTTTCATAGTTTGGCAATTATGAATTGTGCAGCTATAAACATCTGCATACATTAATATGGTAGTCTGGTTTCAATTATTTTGAGTAGATACCCAGGAGTGGCATAGCTGGGTCCTATGGTACAATTCCCATTCTTCTGAGGATCCTCCATACTGTTTTCCAAAATGGTTGCACTAACTGGTATCTCTTGTGTGTGTATGTATATGGGGCAGGGTGCTGGAAATGAAACCCAGAATACTTCTACCTCTAGGATACACCCCCAACCTATTTTATATTTTATTTAAAAACTGAGTCTCATTAAGTTGCTGAGAGGAGCTTGTATCTTGAACTGATGGGAAAAAAGGCCTATGCTCTGGGAATCACTAAGTGTATTAGCTTTCCATTACTATAGCAGACATCTGAGATCATCAACTCAAGTTCATTTGGGGTCATGGTATTGGAAGTTTCTGTCCATGACCAGTTAATTCTGTTGCTTTTGAGCCTGTAGTGAAGCCACTCATCAATGTAGAGAGCACATGGCAAAGCAAAACTGTTTTCCATGTGGCCAGGGAGCAAAAGAGTGTAAGATGACAGGTCAGGGTACCACAGTCCCCTTCAAGGGCACGCCCCCAAGGACCTGACGACCTTCCATTGGCTCCCAGCCCCTAACCTCTCCATGGAGACCTCCTGAGGAGCGAGCCTTTATCACATGGACCTTTGGAGACACTGAAGATCCAAACAGTCACACTCAGGATCTCAAATTGGAATTTACTGCTAGATAACTACTAGAAAATAAAATTAACTCACTTGCCACTGAGCTGATCAGCCTCCATATATCTTAATTCCAGGGTTACACGGTAAATCTCTGACTATAACATGACTAGCTATAACCCAAGATGTTTTCTTGGGAATTAAATTTCTCATTGAACATTATTAACTTAGCATTCATGGTTATAGTGGTTTTTCTTTTTTTAGTTTACAACCATTTATATCACAATGTACAAATGACTTTAAAAAAACTCTAAGTTTTGTTTGTACATGTAACCACATCTCCTGACATTTTCATACATGGATCAATTTATATATAATTTGAAAATCTCCAGAAGACCTGTGTGGTGGTACATGCCTATAATCTCAGTACTTAGGAGGCTGAGACAGGAGGATCAAGGTTCAAGGACAGTCTCAGTCACCTAGAAAGTCTCTCAGCAATCTAGCAAAACCTTTTTTCAAAAACAAAACATAAAAAGGGCTAAGAGTATATCTCACAGGTAGAATGCCCCTGAGTTCAATATGAAAGAAGGAAAGGAGGGAAGGAGGGAGATAATTCCAGGAAAAAAATGTAATGCTTATTCTATTTGAAAAAAAAAATCAATTTCTTATGCAAAAGCAAGGGTCAAAGGAGGAGAGGAGGAGATGGTAAAGACAGAATTACGAACCTTTACCTCATTTCTAGAATTTTGTATCTGAGAAGCCCTCTAAGGTAGTGGGATCCCTTCCTCTACCACTGCTTCCAGAGCTGCAGTTAAACAATGGCACCTCATGACTCCCCCAGGTTCTACACAGTGGTCTGCAAAGTCTTAAGCGTAAGAGAAGGTTTAGGCTGGTCAGGCAAAAACATTTATTTGTGTGAATTTCCTTCTTTTCTCAATAGAACAGACAAGGAAAGTGCTCCCCGATAACCACTGTCTTCCAGGGGACAGAGAAATTTAAATTCACTTATTTGAGACCACATCCATAAATGTGCTCCACCCTTCTATCCAGAAGAGCACAACTGGAAACTGACTTATTGAAGCAATTAAGTACTACTTACTTATCTATTATTTTTTAAGTGAATAAAAGCCCTAAAAGCCATTTTCTTTTAAGGATTGTTCCAAGAAATGTCCTTACATTTCTGGTAAAATATCTGGCAAAGAGCCACTGTCTATTATGCCCTTTCAAATGTGCATGATACAAAAAGCCTTATGATATTTTCCCCTAGAAGAATAGTCACAGCCCTTGAACTTATAATCTGCTTCCTTGGATTAATTTTTTTAAAAATATGGAATCTTTTGGGTTTCTCTTTGCCATCGCTGCTAAGAATTTCAGGATTACCTTCTCTACTCAAATCAGTAAACTTCCTCACTTGCAACTTCCTGACCTCCCCACAATACACCAGCCTTCTGCTGCCATTATTTTATTTTGGCTTTGATTCTCTCTCATTTCAATTTTTTTTTTTTTTTTTTGGTACTAGGGATTGAACCCAGGGGAGTCTACCTCCAAACTGCAACCCCAGCCCTATTTTTTTTTTTATTCTTTATTTTGAAACAGAGTCTCACTAAGTAGCTGAGACAGGCTGCAAACCTGTGATCTTCTTGTCTCGGCCTCCCAAGTACTGGGATTACAAGTGTGTGCCACCACACCTGACTCAATTTTTAAAGTATATATTATAAATAAAATAAAACTTAAAAAAAAAAAAGTGAAGCCATGTACAATGACCCGTGGGAGTTCATGAGCATTCCTGGATTACTGGAAGTTTTTGTGAACAGGTTGGATGAATCGCTGGCAGAGGTGTGACATAAGTAACACCATTTTGGGCCAAAGGAGAGAACTAAAGCAACTTCCAGGTAATAAGGTGGGCTTATTCCTTCCTGTTGTCTTCCTTAGGACACCACACCGTGTTCCAAGAAGATTCGTTGGCATATTGGTTCATTCCTATAGTATCTGCCAGATGGGGTACCCAAACTCTGGGTTGCTTTTTGTACCCAAAATATTATGCAGTATTTTAAGTAAGATAGTGTCCCTTTCTGGGAGTGAGGAGTGTTTGTAACATAAAGGAATATTTTACTACACCACCAGCCATGGCAGCAGGAAACTCAAGATGCCAACAATAAGACCAGGTGCACAGCATCAGTCCTGATGTTTATGCAAAGCAAGGTGACAAGCCAGTGTGGCATGGGGCATCACCCCAGGTACCGCCAAAAGAGTCATCCATCACCAACACCACACTTGGAGAGCCAGGCTCCCAGGAGCTGATAGAGGGCCAGTCAGGATTCCCATGGACATACAAAGAGGAGGCAACTACCAGCTGTGTTTGTTCTTTTCTCACAAGGAGTCATGCAGATCATCAAAATATCACCTTCACTATAAGTAATTGTGCTGCCTAGCGGTCGCTGAAGACATGGCCAGGACCTGTGTCAAAAGACTTCCTGCAGTTCTCTTGAAGCTTTTGCCTTGAGTTGATCCACGTGGTAGAGAATCTGGGGGCTGCCGAGGAGAAGCTCATTGTCCAGAGGGAAGAGGCATTGCTGCTGGTACAACTGTCAAGACTCAAATGCAAGGAAAGGTGTAATGACCTTCCAGACCCATCTGTAGAAGGCGGGCCTGGACACTTCCTATGTGCTGTCCAGGAGGACTGGGAGGAGAGTGTAGAGCAGAGCATCCTGTCACCGAGTAGAGCATCCCCAAAAGAGAGAGTGCGGCCGTGGACACATTCCTTCGTTTAGACTTAGCAGATACAGTCGGTTCTGAACTTGGGGAAAGTAAGGGGAGGGATTTTTTTTTTTTTTAAGAGCATGTTTCTCAGTTTTGGGCATCTGAGCAGATTTTTCCAGTGGAAATCTGACAGAGGTATATGCCATTGAAGGAAACCTTCCGTAAAGCCATGCTTATCCCTGAGAACAAAGTTCCATCCCACAAAATGACATCTTCTCTGGCTAGAGTCCAAACCACTTTTCTTGTTTTCAATGTGACTAAAGATGAATTTCCACAACACTAGCCCCACGCCCCTTTCCTTCTGTGACTAACCACACTGGACCGAGAACCTAACCCTCGAGCAGCTGCCAGTGCCCTTTCAACAACTTCAGTTGGTAGCGCGGAGTAAGAATCTCCAGTCCACAGCCTGGAGGGCCAAATCCAACTCTTCACCTATTTTGTAAATAAGGCCCATTTGTTTACATTTATGCTACAACAGCAAGTCTGAATACCCTGTAAGCCTCAAATAGGTTTTATCTGGCCCTTCAAGGAAAAAGTCTGTTGGCCCTTAACCTGGAAGAAGAAAAACACTTTTGTCATTATTTCTGTCTCCAGTGCTCAGAAAAATCAGATATGTAAGCACTTTCCTAATCAAGGATAAGAAAAAGAAAGTGAATTAGCGTTTTGCCGATATCATGATAAGAGCAAGTTGAAAGGATGGCTAGTATTGACAAGGGGGGGAAATTAGTAGATTATTGCTATCAGCTCTTTTCTTGCGTTTGACTGTGTATATTCTCAAGTTGCCTTCTCTATATGAAGTAGCTCAACTCCAAAAGCCTTAATTGGCCCTGGGTTTTGTGAAAGCCAACTGGAAGCATTCAAATACCTGCAAGGTGAAGTGGACGGTTCTGGGAAAGAGATTCGTGGGGTGGAGTCAGAAAAAGCCCATTAAAGATCAGTCCACTGATGCTGGAGATGCTTTTAAAACTACTCTAGTTAGACCTGTCTTTTCCATCTTGTTTATACCAGCTAGTGCCTTAGTGCAACCTTCTTTTAAAAGAAAAAGAAGGTATTATGATAAGTTATGAAATTGCAAGTGCAAGGATTTCTGCCGCCATCCCCCAAAATATGTGGGTTGGTGGTTTGTGTGGCTTCGTTTGCTGTCAGTGCTGCAGACGCTCCTGGCTTTGCCGCTGTTGTTTCTCAGCAAGTAAAAATGTCTGGAAAACTGATGAGCTCAATTTGGACCACACAGCTGGACCAAATGTAACTTCAGAATTCACCCAACCCAAATTGCATAGCCTCTGGCCAGGGCTTTATTATCATTATTCTCTGAGGATCTCATTAGTCAGACTCTGAACTTGACTTTTTTTTTCCCCCCCTTTGGTACTGAGGATTGAACCCAGGGATATTCTACTCCAACCCTTTTTATTATTATTTTTAAACAGGGTGCTGATAAGTTGCCTAAGACTCTTGCTAAGTTGTTGAGGATGGCCTTGAGCCTGTGATCCTCCTGTCTCAGCCTCCCAAGTCCTGGGATTATAGGCATGCACCACCATGCTTTAATTTTTACTCAGAAATGCATTCATTCAGAGGGAATCACCGTCTCCAGCCCCTCTGCATTTTCCTAGCAACTGTAATAGACTTTTTGTAAGTGCTTGGATGTCTTTGACATATGAAAAAACTGTCTCCAGTTATACGTAGAAGATAGGTAAATGGCAAGAGAGCAGTAATTTAATTGCTTATGTTTGAAAGTGACTATGATAAAAAGTGGGTTTTTTTAACCTTATTGTTGGGCCTGGATTATTTTTTATTCATGCATAGCCTCCCTTTGTTCCACTGATCTTTGGACACTGGAACTTCTAATTTTCCCATTGGACCCTGGATGTTCATTAGCGGTCATCAGTAGGGGGCAGCTGTGCCTAAAAATGAAGGCGTTGAAAAAAGAGAAGTAAACTCACTTGAGGATGCTTCTGATCTGAGTGTGCTTTTGAGAGGCCCAGCCCAGCATCAGCTTAACGTGAGAAAACACTGCAGAGAGAATTCATAGGGTAACTGTCTTGCTTACACAGTCAACCCTAAATATTTATGTGTCTCCCATTCTTGGATTCAACTCACCATGGATCAAAAAAACCATTAGGGGAAAAGTGCATTTGTACTAAATAAGCACAAACATTTTTCCCAATGCCATCATTCCCTAAATACAGAATAACAACGACTTACATTTTGTTTAGATTGTATTAGGTATTATAAGTAATCTAAAGATAATCTAATTATATGAAAGTATCTGCATAGGTTATATACAAATATCATCCCATTTTTATGTAAGGGTCTTAGACATCTGTGGATTTTGCTGTCCGTGGGGTACCTGGAACCAGTCCCCCACCAATACAACTGCATATCTGTTCAAAAGATAACTACTTATAAAATAAACTCTTACCAATAACTGTTCCTCATTCATTACCTCTGTCTATTAAGCTCCTGTGTGTGCAAATCCCAGTACTAGGTAGGGAGATGCAAACGTAACATTTTTCTTTGGTAAACTAGACAAAGAAAGAATAATACATTCAATACCTAATCCCTGAAATTTAACACCATCCAGAGTCTTGGACTCAGACATCAGTATCTAGAAATGAGAATAGCAAAACTTGGGCTTAAAACTATCAATAAGCTGGGCATGCTGGTGCACTCTTGTAATCCCAGCATTTGGGAGGCCAAGACCTGAGGACTGCGGTTCGCGGACAGCCTCAGCTACTTAGTGAGGCCCTCCGCAACTTAGACCCAGTTTACAAATAAAGGATAAAAAACAGGGCAGGGGGTGTAGCTCAGAGGTCGAATGCCCCTGCGTTCCATCCCCAGACCCGCAAAAATAATAAAAAAGAGAAAAAAAGAACTATCATCGATAGACTGCCTACTCTTCTAGAAGCTTCTAAACTAGGTGCTAAAAATATGGAGATAAAATTAAGGTCCAGTTTCTGTCCTTGGTCTGGTGGATAACACAAATGAAAAAAAAATCAATTATTTGATAATAGAATGTACAGAGCACTATGGAGTCATAAAGAAAAGATTCAGAGAAACTTTCATGAGCTAATGTCACACCATCACAAAGGAAAGATAAGGTTAGAGTTTTAGAACAGCGTGGATGAGCTCCTGATAGATTTGTCTGCTTTGTTCACGGTAAGTCCAGCTCATAGAAGGCACTCATTACATATAGGTCTTAAAAAAATATATAGTATAGGTTGAGAATCTCGAATTCCAAAGTCCAAAATCTGAAACTTTCTGAGTCCCAACATGCTGCCACAAATAAAATGGCTTAATGATATATACAAACTGTTTCATACACAAAATTATTTAAAATACTGCATATATTACCTCCAGGCTTTGTGCATTTTATTTTTAGCCTTAGATCCCATCTGCAAGATATCTCAGTAGGTATCTGCATACATTTCAAACTCTTAAATTTTGGGACACTTCCTAACCCTAGTATTCCAGATGAGGCACACTCAGCCTATGTTTGCTAAGAGAGCAAGATGAGTCCAACTCTGAAGTGTTTCGAAGGCTGCAGAGCTTATGGCGGGGGGCGACAGTGGGGTAGGCAGGACAAAGTCAAGGGGATCTTGTAGGAAGCTCGGATTCTGTGGTGATAGGGAAATGTTGAAGAAGTTTACAAAGAAGTATGGTAAGCATAGGTGTGTGGCTTTGAGCTTCAGGGAGGAAAGGGGACCAATCTCAGTAGCACCCAAATGGAGAGGGAGACAAGTTACATAGCTGTTACTAGGTTCCAGGTGAACGCTGACCAAGGCAAAGTCAGTGGAATTAGGTAGCAAATTTAATGTCTCCAGAAGCTACCAGAATGACTGGTGAGAAAAAAGAAAGAAATTGGCAATATCAAGTGTCGTCAAGGATCGTAGTGTCAAGTGTCGTAGAGGACCTAGAATACTCGTCATAGAGCATAACTTGAAATTATATGGAATGTACTTTGTGTATGTGTCTGGCATTGGGGATTGAACCCACCCAGGTGTATTTTATCTCTGACCTATACCACCAGCTTTTTTTTTTCCAGATTGAACCCAGAGGCATTCTACCACTGAACTACACCCCCAGCCTTATTTTTTCATTCTTTATTTTAAAACAGGGTCTCACTAAGTTGCGGATAGCCTCATTAAGTAGCTGAGGCTGGCCACGAACCTGTGATCTTCCTGGCTCAGCCTCCACAATACTAAGATTACAAGTATGCACTACCATGCCTGGCTACACCACCAGCTCTTTTTTTATTTTTGTTTTGAAACAGAACCTCTGGTGGTTGCTGAAAGTCTCAGTTATGTTGCTGAGGCTGTCCTCGAACCTGTGATCCTCCTGTCTCAGCTTCCCAAATACTGAATTATAGGCACATACCACCATGCTTGGCTGACATATACTTTTAAAAACTGTTGGGTAATCCAGGCATGGTGGCTCATGTTTGTAATCCTAGTACTCGGGAGACTGAGACAGGAGGATCACGGGCTCACAGCCAGCCTCAGTTACTTAATGAGGTCCTCTGCAATTTAGTGAGACCCTGTTTCAAAATAAATGATAAAGCCGGGCGTGGTGGCGCACGCTTGTAATCCCCACGCTTGGGAGGCAGAGACAGGAGGATCGCGCAGGTTCGAAGCCAGCCGCGCTGGCGTAAGAGACCCTGTTTCAAAAATATAAAATAGGTCTGGGAGTGTAGCCCGGAGGTAGAAGGGCTTCCAGGAACCCCAGTACCACCAAAAAAATAAAAAATAAAAAAATGATAAAAATAAGACTGGAGGTGTCCCTCAGAGGTAGAATGCCCCTGGGCTCCATCCCTAGTACTGCCAAAAAAAAAAAAAAAAAAAAACTGTTGGGTAGCTTCTACTAAAGTAGAACCCCACAACTTAACTTTCAGATATACAATAAGAATAAGTTCTTGTATGTCCTCAAGAATGTCCCCACAAAGATACAGACAAGAATGTCCTGACAGCACAATCTGTCACAGCAAAAATGGATAAACTGTGTTAGATTGATGCTATAGAATAGAAAGAAAAACACTGAAAAGTAAACGTACCGCGGCCACACCAATTTCTCATGAACACCATGCTGAGCCAAATTAGCAAGACAACTAGTACACAAACTAAAATTCCACCGGCAAAACTCATAAATAGGCAAAGCTGACTTATTGGGCAGGATTCAGAATGGAGGTTGCCCGGGGACCTGGGGTGCCGCTGGGGCAGTGGCAGTGGGGAGGGGGCGTGGGTGTCTTGATCTGGATTGTGGCTGAACAATGTGATTTTTTGGTAATAACTCTCCAAGCCCCGGGCTTATAATTTGTGCACTCTTCTGAATATATCTGCATTATGTGGCTTTGGTTTCCTGGCTCAAAGGACAGCAGGGGTGACAGCGTCCTGAGTTAGAGTAGTTGGATCTAGAAGGAAAAGGAGTCACACTCCACAGTGGCCAGGGCTTTTCCTGCACCTGTGGTTCTGGCTGCCCCGACGGGTGTCCGGGTGACCAAGCACAGGCATGTCACAACCCCATGATCATAGACATCCCCGCCTCCGGGAAATGCCCCCCCCTGGGGGGGGCTGTTCCCTCCCAGAGCTTGCACCATTCCATCATGAGAAGTAGTTTCCTCCAAGAAAAGGACATCTTTAGAAGTCCCCAAACACTGTCTTGAACTCCACACTAGTCTTTTCAGTGGGAGACAGGATAAGATAAGCAAACAAAATCAGATTCTTTAAGGTCATCACCATGCAGATAATAAAAATATCTTCTTGCAGACCACCAGGAGTCCAGAGGACTGTCTAAAATTCCATGGTGGTAGCCATAGGACATAGACACACTTTGGGAGCTGCTCATACTTTTCTTACAGTACCTGTCCTCTGCTGAGATGGTCCTGCCTGTGCCTCCCCTTGTATTGAGCTACTTTTGTATCAGAAAACTAGAGTACAAAGATGTGGGAGGGTCATTGGACTGAAGACACAAGAGAAGGCTAAATAGGAGCCACTGTTCCCACATAATGATGCCCGCTCTTTCTGTTCCCATGGGAAAACGAGAGGGCGAGTGAGGTGGACCCCACCTTCTCACACGCTGTATTCACTCCAGCTGTGCTTAGCAAAAAGGGACAGAGTGCCTTTACGACCAGATTACAAAACTCATGTCCCAGAGCAACCACCCAGCTGCCATTTGACCGTTAGGAAAGAGGACCTTTTGCAAATTCTTTCTGACACTTCCCTCCCTTGGGCAAAGCCAAGAGAAATTGTCAATAGGGAGATGGTTACAAACCAGGCAACTCAGACAAATCATGAAATTCTGCACCCGCACATAGGTAACTCTATTCTCAAGAATCAAAAGAACAATTTGCTGTTTTAGAAGTGGACCGGAGGTCGATCAGGTAAGTGAAATGGGGTCAAAATGAGTCTGAGCCTGGGGTTTACGTCCAGCTGTCAGGATGAAGGCTGCCACATGAAGAAGCAGGATCATTAGATGTGGGAAGAGTTACTTCTCTCCAGCACATTGAGCACATTGAAAAGTTCTAGACTTTCCCAACCCCTACTCCAACATCCTCACACCATTACTAGTGCCAAAGGCCACCACCCCATTGGAAACTCAAGTCTTCACCCAGTCCCAACCTTAGTTTACCTCTACTCTCCCTTTTCTCCAACCACCTAATATAATTAGTGCTGAAGTGATTATGAGTAGTAAGGGTCTTTGGCTTTTATTTTTCATCAAATGTAAGGTGCTTATTTAAAAAATATACCACGAATTCTTATATTACTAAAAAGTATTCCAAGTAAAATATAACATACCCTTCAATGTAAAATGCATACTGTTTCAGTGATGTAAAATTTTGAAAAGGAAATTTGCCTCTGATAATTGATTATCCGGCTGTGATTCAAATGGGCTTCTTAGAATCAATTATTCAATTATTATCAATTACCCAATTATAGCAAAAGTCAGGAAGTGGGAAGTCACAGGACCACTGGATTTCAGAAGACTGTATATAAATTAGAAGATATCAATACCAATATAAAAACATTATGAGAAGTGTTGATATTGGGTTTTATCATTTCCAATACCATTGTATGTTTTAGGTCTTATGTTCAGGGTTATTATGGAGAGTTACAGACATGTGATAAAATATAAGCATAAGCAATTTTGAAAGGGTGACAAATATTAAAATACAAATTTAATGTGTTTAATGTACATTAATATTCATCATCTTAAAGATTATAGAAATGCAAAGGAATAATTTTACAATCAGACACTAAACTCCTCAAAGCCGGTATCTTTGCAAGAGTTGAACCAATCAATGTTTTTACCTTTGTGTATTTGAAACAGATTTTCGAATTTTGTGGAGCTGATGCTAAAAAATTGGAAGCGAAGATTCAAGAACTAATGTAAGCTGCTCTCTGAAACAAAATACACTTAAGAACATTTTCAAAGGCAGTAGCAAATGTGTTTGTGTGTTTTTTCAGTTTGTTTGTGGCAGTACTGGGAATTGAACCAAGAGGTGTTCTACCTACAAGCTATACTCCCAGCCCTTTTCTAACATTTTCTAACTTTTTTTTTTTTTTTCCGGGAGTCTCCCTATGTTGCTGAGTTGTCTTCAAACCTGTGATCCTCTTGTGTCAGTCTACCAAGTACTGGGATTATGGGCATGGGCCACCACACATGGCTGTGTTTGTGTTTTTACTTCCAGCAAAAATGGGAGTGTGCCATCAATCTCTCTTCTATGCTTTACTGGGGAAAACCATATTATAATCTCACTACCATATTGCTTAAAACTATTGCAATATCAAAATTGTGTCATTTCCATTCTCTAAGTTTGGCCTTTACACTCACTCATGTTCCTGTGACCTTCACTGCTGAGGCCCTGCACAGCTAATACTAGGTTTTCCAGAGATTGCCAAAGATGCGATTCTTTACAGTGATCAAAGAACAAATGAATGCGTTCTTGACCTGGTGCAAACAGGGAAATTGCCAGTGGAGCAATGTTTGTGGCACAAATACTTCTCCAGTTCATCGTTTTATATTTGAACTGGGTCATTTTTCTCTCCTCTGCCTTTCTAAAATTCTCCTCTGAAATTTTTAAATCCCACAAAAAAAGAAAAGAAATTGCTCTTACCATTTATAATGTTAAAAAAATTGAGATAGACATTGGGATCCCAGAGAAGATAGCTCCTTCTTATCCTGACTGTACTGACTGTGCCCACCATTAGGTCACCTCCAGATGAACCCTGGGGTGATAGGGTAGAGCCAGCTTTCCCTAGACAATGACTGAGACTGTCACCACGCACGTACCAAAGTGCTTAGCTAGAATCCTTTGAACCAGCCGGGCGTGGTGGTGCACGTTTGTAATCCCAGCATTCGGGAGGCTGAGACAGGAGGATCACGATCTGTGGACAGCCTCAGCTACTTAGGCCCTTCGCAACTCAGTGAGACCCTGTTTCAAAATAAAGAAAAAGAATAGGGCTGAGGTTGTAGCTCGGAGGTCGAATGCCCCTGGGTTCCATTCAGATCCGCAAAAAATAAGTAAATCCTTTGAACCATAAAGTAGGGGAAAACAGCACATGCGTATTTAAACAAATCTATTATTCATTTAATGGATATTTATTTAGCACCTACTCTATACCAAACACTGTTGTAGACATTTAAAAATAAAACAATTGATGGAATCCATTAGAATGGAGGGGAGGGTTCTGTGAAGCCAAAGAATTCCTGAGTATTTCTGACCTCTGCCTGTCCCTTTTCACCTGAAGCATCTTTTCTGTTGCTACAAGTACCTGTTCCTCATTTTCTGGTCTTCTAGCCAGGATGTAATCCCTGCCAAAAATTCCCAATGACACATCATTTCCTTCACCAAAGAGACAAGCCAGATTATTCCACATGAGAGACTCTAGGCAGGAAACAGGATAACAGCACAAAAGATATTTTACTTCTACTAGAAGGGCAGGAGAGAGGGGGAAAGAATCCCAGAAAATAACAAGAGGTTGTACATACTTAAACCCCAAATATTATGTCCCTGCCAAAATAAACTTTTAAAATAAATTGACAGTTTTAAAAGGAAACTGGACTGATAAAAGGCCATATACACAGCTAAGCCTACATATGTAAAGATTAGGTGCTAAGTAATAGGCATAAGCTTTTGCCTTCATCCCGTTGGTTGACCTGCGCGATGATCCTGCAAGGAACATCGTGCTGGACAGTAGAAACAGCTGGCTCTCTGGGAGGAGAAAGTCGTGGTTTGTAGCCGTTGCCACTTTCTGTGGTGTAAAGACTTGATAGATTTCAAGCTGCTAATGGCGTGACTGAATGTGAAATTGGGAGAATATACGCTCTCATAAACTGGTAAGATGCAGCACACCATGGTACACAAGGGAGTTTCTGTGTGTGTGTGTGTGTGTGTGTGTGTGTGTGTGTGTGTGTGTGTGCTGGAGATTGAACTCAGGGCCTGCAGCATGCCAGGCATGCAATCTACCAGTGAACCACAACCCCAGCCCAGAAAGTACTTTATTCATTCATTCAATCATTCATTCATTTAGTGCTAGGCATTAAACCCAGGTTCTACCTTGGTACTAGACTCCTAGCCCTTTATATTTTGAAATAGAATCTGTACCAGTATTGGGAATGGCCTAGGAAGATTTGAGAAAACCTTATTATATTTTAAAAATTGGTGAAAGGCCTTGGTTTCTGCAAAAAAAAAAAGGGGGGGGGCAGGCAACTATTCCAATGTAAATTAACCTAATTAAAGGTAATTAGCAAGTCCACAAGAGAGGGGAACTAGGACTTCTCATCCTCGTTCTTTTTTTTTTTTTTTTGGTGGTACTGGGGTTCCTGGAAGCCCTTCTGACTCTGGGCTGCACTCCCAGACCTATTTTATACTTTTTTATGTGGAAACAGGGTCTCTTAAGCCAGCGCGGCTGGCTTCGAACCTGCACGATCCTCCTGTCTCCGCCTCCCAAGTGCGGGGATTACAAACAACGCCAGGCTCCTCATCCTCATTCTAAAGACGGGTTTACATAATAATTGGATAGTCTAGCTAGGATGGGAGGAGGGGGTCGACCTTCGACCGTGACCTTCATGAAAAGAGACACCTAGGTGGGAAAGTACACCTTAGCGGGAAAGTAAGGGGAGGTACCTTACAGGGTAAGGGGAGGTACCTTCCAGGGACCTTTACTACATCAGAATTACATGAACAAGATGGAGGGTGTCGTGTATAAGAAGTCTGTTTCGTGTTTTGTATTTCGGTGAATTCGTTCGAACCATCCCCCATGCCACTCTTGAATGGCATGGGGCTGTAACTGTCTTCTGTATTTCTATCTTTTTAATAAACTTTAAATCTTCAGCAAGAGTCTGGGCTAATGTTTATTTATCCTTAGCTCAGGACAAGAACCTGCGCTTTTTATCTATTTCTGGCTTTTTTTGTGTGTGGTTTGAGGGAAATTGTGTCCGGGACCCTAACAGGAGTCCCCGGGGAGTTTCCCCAAACCCGTAACAGAATCTAAGTTGCTGAAGGTCTCACTAAGTTGCTGAGGCTGTCCTCAAACCTGCAATCCTCCCATCTCAGACTCCTCAAGTACTAGGATTATAGACACGAGCTACCACACCCAGCGCTACATTTATCCTCATTTTCTTACATAGGAGAAAACAGACACAAAGTTGTTAAATAACTTTATCAAATCTGCCCAGAAGAATTTGTATTACATTCAGGTTATATAATTGCCAAAGATAAGACCAAGGATTTATGAAGCATAGTATAGCTGAGCATATATACTAGTGCCATGCTTCTCTTAAATTTTACCAGGCACACTCACTGCTTAGCAAAGGTAAGGGTCCAAAAACTTCACATCAAAACCATCCAATAGCAAGCAAAGAAATAGAAAAAGCAATAGAAATTCTGCCATCAAAAGCAGGGCGTGGTGACGCACACTTGTAATCCCAGCATTTGGGAGGCTGAGACAAGAGGATCAAGGTCCAAGGACAGCCTCAGCTACTTAGGCACTCTGCAAATCAGTGAGACCTGGTTTCAAAATAAAGAATAAAAATAGGGCAAGGGGTGTAGCTCGGAGGTCAAATGCCCCTGGGTTCCACCCCCAGACCCGCAAAAAATAAATAAAATGGGGCCAGGGGACGGGAGAGGGTCACTCAGAGGTAGAATGCCCCTGGGCTCCATCTCCAGTAAAAAAAAAAAAAAAAGAAAAAAGAAAAAGAAAAGAAAGAAATTCTGTGATCAAAGAAAAGCCTAGGTCCAGGTGCGTTTCCAGCTGAATTCTATAAGACTTTTAGAAAAGAACTAAACACATTGGCCGGGCGTGGTGGCGCACGCTTGTAATCCCCGCGCTTGGGAGGCAGAGACAGGAGGATCGCGCAGGTTCGAAGCCAGCCGCGCGCGCTGGCTTAGGAGACCCTGTTTCTAAATAAAAATATAAAAATAGGTCTGGGAGTGTAGCCCAGAGGTAGAAGGGCTTCCAGGAACCCCAGTACCACAAAAAAAAAAAAAAGAAAAGAACTAAACACAATACTTCACAAGTTTTTCTGTGAAATCAAAAGCAAAGGAATTATTTCAAACTCCTTCTATGAGGCCTGTATCACATGAATACCAAAACCAACTAAAGATATCTTAAGAAAATTACAGACCAATATGAACATATATGCAAAATTTATAAACAAAATATTACATAACCAAAACTTCAACTCAAGCTGGGCATGGTGGTGCTCAACTGTGATCCCAGCTCCTTGAAGGCTGAGGCAGGAGAACATCAAGTGCAAGGCCAGCCTGGGCAACCTGGCAAAACTGTCTTAAATGCTTACTTTTAGCTGGGCATGGTGGCACACGCTTGTAATCCCAGCACTTGGGAGGATGAGACAGGAGGATCACACAGGTTCGAAGCCAGCCTCAGCTACTTAGTGAGGCTCTCAGCAACTTAGTGAGACCCTGTTTCCAAATAAAATATAAAATAGGCCTGGGAGTGTAGCCCGGAGGTAGAAAAGCCCCTGGGTTCCACCCCCAGTACCACAATAAATAAATAAATAAATAAATAAATAAATACTTATTTTTGAGCTTGCATTTATGTTTTAAAAGGTGCCAAGGGTACACTTTTGCATGAAATCTAAGATGTTTTTTTAAAAAAAACTTTTCACAGAAATAATTCTTTGTCATTACTTACATGTGTATACATTTTTGTATGTTAATTTATGAATTATTTTTTCAGTAAAAAATAACACATTCAAGAAAAAAATGGAGCTGGGCATGGTGGCTACTGCTTGTAATCCCATCATTTGGGAGACTGAAACGGGAGGATCATGGTTTACAGGCAGCCTCAGCTCCTACTTAGTGAGACCCTTTGGAATGCAATGAGACCCTATTTCAACATAAAGGATAAAAAAATAGGGCTGGGGGTGTAGCTTGGAGGTAGAATGCCCCTGGGTTCTATCCCCAGTATCACAAAAAGAAAGAAAACAGATAGAAAGAAAGAAAAGAAAGAAAGAAAGCAAGCAAGCAAGCTTTTAAAAGGCTGGAGATATCACTCAGTGGTACAGTCACACAGGAGGCCCTGGGTTCAATCTCAAATATTAAAAGAAAAAGAAAACGAAAATAGATGTTCCTGTCTGCCGCCCTCATTTTACTGAGTGTGACCTGGGAGTGTGGCTCACTGCTGAAGCACTTGCTGAGCACAGGCACAGGGTTTGACTGGGTTCAACCCCCAGCACAGTAAAAGAAAAAGAGGGGGAAATAAGGTTATGCTGTATGAAAAGTGTAATTCTCAGCCGGGTGTGATGGTGCACGCTTGTAATCCCAGCATTTGGGAGGCTGAGACAGGAGGATTTGGGTTCACAGACAGCCTCAGCTCCTACTTAGTGAGGCCCTTTGCAACTCAGTGAGACCCTATTTCAAAATAAAGAATAAAAAGTAGGGCTGGGGGTGTGGCTAGGGGATAGAATGCCCCTGGGTTCCATCCCCAGTACCGCAAAAAAAAAAAAAAAAAAAGAAAAAGAAAAAAGAAAAGTGTAATTCTCAAAATCAGACTCAGACTTGGCAATTAGCATAGCTCAGGAGCAGAGCACTTGCGAAGAGAGCATGTGCAAAAGGTCTTGGGTTTGATCCCTTAGCAATAAAAAAAAAAAAAAAAAAAAAAAAAAAGCAGCGCTGGGCGTGGTGGTGCACGCTTGTGATTCCCGCGCTTGGGAGGCAGAGAGGAGGATCGTGCGGGTTCGAAACCAGCCGCACTGGCCTAAGAGACCCTGTTCCCAAATAAAAAATATAAAAATAGGTCTGGGAGTGTAGCCCGGAGGTAGAAGGGTTCAAAAAAAAAAAAAAAAAAGCATCTTCTGGGTTTCCCAAAAAAAGTTTTTTTTTTCCTTTTTAAACAAATATCATAAGTATATTTGCTGATTCTTCGCATCTTGCCAGCCCAAATCCCTGCCCCAGGGGTGCGGCTAGAAACCTTATTGGGCGAGGAGACTCGGGTGTTGCTTTTAGGGGTCTGCCTGCTTGTCTCAAGCCTGACCTTCCTTTCTCACCAGCCTGACCTTGCCACAGAGACAAGGGTGGAAGTTTCTATGACCTGAACCTGTCTCTCCCACCTGTTCTCCATGCCTGCCCTTCCTCCAGGCCCAGGTGATATCTGAGTGAGGCTCCAACACAGGCCAAGCCAGAGAGAAGCCTGGAGCGAGCTGCTCTGGATGGCCAGGCTGTTGAAGGGCTTTGTGGTCAGGGACCTGTGGACCAGAGCACAGCCTCCGGGCCTAGGCCGGCCCAGGCATAAGTACAGGTAAGTGAGCGTGTCTGGTACTTGAAGCGCCCCCCCCCCCAGTTCCCCAGCACAGGCCAGCAGAGGAAGGATGGCTTGAAAATTATCCAATGGAAAGGTCAGTTTATATGCAGGTTTAACGTTGTCAGTGTGTATAAGGTCTTAGTCCATTTTGTGTTGCTGTAGCAGAATGACACAGGCTGGTAATTTATAAAAAAAATATTTTTATTTCCCATTGTCCTAGAGGCTAGGAAGTCCATAGCTACATGCTGGCATGTTATCCCTCAATGGAAGGCAAAGGGAGAGAGGAAGGAAGGAGAGAGAGAGAGGAGAGAGAGAGAGAGAGAGAGAGAGAGAGAGAGAGAGAGAGAGAGAGAGAGAGAAAGTGAAACTCATTCTTAAAAGAAATCCACTCACTGGACTTGGTGGCACCCTTATAATCCCAGACCTTGGGAGACTGAGACAGGAAGCTTGCAGGTTTGAGGATAGCCTCCACCACTTAGCAAAACCCTCAGCAACTTAACAAGAGTCTGTTTCAAAACAAAAATAGAGCCGGTCCTGGGGGCGCAGGCTTGTAATCCCCGCACTTGGGAGGTGGAGACAGGAGGATCGCGCAGGTTGGAAGCCAGCTGCACTGGCTTAAGAGACCCTGTTTCCAAACAAAAGTATATATATAAAAAAAAAAGTCTGGGTGTGTAGCCCGGAGGTAGAAAGGCTTCCAGGAACCCCAGTACCACCAAAAAACTTAATAATAATAATACAAAGGGCTGGGGGTGTCACCCGTTAAAGATCCCTCCTCTCCACACTGTCACATTGGGAAATAAGTTCCCAGTGTATAAACTTTAGGGGACACATTCAAATAGCATGAAGTGTGTGCAAGTTAGATGAAAGTCAGAAACGTGTGCTCCAAACCAGCTCTCATAACCGGCCGGAAAGAGCAGCCTTGAAATCATGGGTAGAGAGGAGGAGGAACGGGTGAAGAGATTCCCTGTCCAGATGTGGCAGATGTCCTAGTCTCACTCCTTTGCCTCAGGCGTCCCTCGGTCTCCACATGTTGGAGCAGGCAGATGTTTCCCTTTCTCCATTGTTATTTCAGCCCTGCCTTCCATGTGAACCAACCGCAGAGCCCAAGAGAATTCCCTGCAAACTAAAGGCTGCTCCATCTCACGGTCTTAGTGTGACCTCATTTGCCTAAAAGTAGGAGGTTCCATGCTATAGTATGGCCTTTCTATTCTGATAAGAAAAGACAAAGAGATGTAATTTAACTTCTGCCTAATCTAAGGCTTGTTTATTTACTTACTTATTTATTTATTTTTATTTTTTATTTTTGGAAACAGGGTCTCTTAAGCCAGAGCAGCTGGCTTCGAACCTGCACAATCCTCCTGTCTCCGCCTCCCAAGCGCAGGGATTACAAGCGTGCGCCACCATGCCCGGCTTAAAATATACTTCTTATAGGTTCTGATGAGTCAAGGACCTCGTCTTTTTTAGGGATGGTCTGGTATAGGGCATCTTAAAATGAGGATCTGGAACCAGAAGTATCAGCACTGCCTGGGATCTTATTAGAAATGTACATATCAAGCCGGGCATGGTAGCACATGCTTGTAATCCCAGTACTTGGAAAGCTGAGACAAGAGGATCTCAGGTTGATAGCCAGCCTCAGCAACTTAATGAGACACTGTTTCAAAATAAAAAATAAAATAGGGTTGGAGGTGTAACTCAGAGGTAGAAGGCCTTTGGATTCAATCCCCAATACCAAAATGAAGAAAGACAGAAAGAACAGAAGAGCAGAAGGAAGGAAGGAAAGAAGGAAGGAAGGAAGGAAGGAAGGAAGGGAGAGAGGAAGGAAAGGAAAACATATCTGACCCTGTCCAGACATTGGGAATCTGAAGCTTTGTGGGGTGGGGATTGGGGGATACACAGAACTCCAAGTGATCCTGATGTACACGCACACTTGAATTTCACTGGTCAAGTCCATCAGCGGAGTGATTAAGCATGTCACCGAGGCATTGAAACAGAAGAGTAGTGACACAAACAACTTAAAATCCTTTTAATAAACAAGAATCCCAGACAAACAACCAGAAAAATAGCTACCAAGATGGGCATGGTAGCATATGCCTGTAGTACCGGTACTTGGGAGGCTAAAACAGGAGGATCAAAGGTTGAAAGTCAGCCTCAACAATTTAGCAAGACCCTCAGGAACTTAGCAAGATCCTGTTTCAAAGAAATTTCAAGAGCTGAGGATGAATCTCAGAGGGAGAATGACCCTGGGTTCAATCCCTAGTACCAAAAAAAAAAATTTTTTTTTATCAAAGTTTAGCAATCAGTCTTTGTGTGTGTGTGTGTGTGTGTGTGGTACTGGGGTTCCTGGAAGCCCTTCTACCTCTGGGCTACACTCCCAGACCTATTTTTATATTTTATTTGGAAACAGGGTCTCTTAAGCCAGCATGGCTGGCTTCGAACCTGCACGATCCTCCTGTCTCCGCCTCCTTAGTGTGGGGATTACAAACGTGTGCCACCACGCCTGGCCAGCAATCAATCTTTTACCCATCTATTTGCTAACATTTTCTTTTCCAAAGGGGCACACACACACACACACACACACACACATCACACACCCTATGAGATTATCAATATTGTTCTCATTGTAGAGAAGATATGGAAGTTTAAAGAGATCAGGTACCTTCTGAGGCCATGCAGCTAGAGAATGATTGAACCCAAGCTGAAACACGAGAGTGCTGAAGAAAAATCTGACAAAAGTCTCTCAAAGCAAAGAAAATTTGCTTCAGTCAGTTTGTTTAATGGCGCCTGATTCTGACCCATGCAGCCTGTAATATAGAAACTGAATTTGAGAAAATTTGCCTGGTCTTCTCCCCAGGGGTGTTTCCCAAAATCTGTGATTCTCCTAATGGTAAACTGTGTCATAGGTATTCACTATTAAAAAGAAGAAGAAGAAATCCTGAGTCTTTTTTTTTTTCTTTAATCAAGTTTTTAAGGCAAATATTTGGGGTTTGCACATTAGGTACAGAAAAGCATTCATTTCACTATTTCCCTTCCTTCCTTCCTGCCTGCCTGCCTGCCTGCCTCCCTCCCTCCCTTCCCTCTTTTCTCTGGTGCTGGGTTTGGAGCCCAGGGCCTCACACACACTGAGCATGAGCCCTCCTATTGAGATACAACCCTGACCCCCAGGGTCAGGGGCTTTTAAGAAATTTACAACAGCATAGGAATGAGAGGTCAGAGACGAGCAGACAAGGAATGAGAGTTGAAGCAATGCGCTGCGATGCTACAGAGCTGCTGACCCCTGCTCATTGCCACTCAAGAGGAGGGGCTTTTCTCCAGAAAACTCTTCCATCCACACTGAGAAGGCCAGAAGGAATTCACCAGCAGGTCAGAAAGTGGCCTCTGCCAGAATCCCTAACCCCAACCTTTCAAACCTAGGCAGTCATGGCATACCACTTTCATTATCACCTAATTTGCTCACTTTTTGTATATAAATACTTTTTATGTTAGTGTGTGTGTGTGTGTGTGTGTGTGTGTGTGTTACTGGGGATGGAACCCAGAGGTGCTTTACCATGTAGCTATATCTCAGCCCTTTTCAATTTTTGTTTTATTTATTTATTTATTTATTTATTTATGTATTTATTTATTTATTTATTTATTGGTGGTACTGGCGTTCCTAGAAAACCTTCTACCTCCAGGTTACACTCCCAGACATATATATATATATATTTGGAAGCAGGGTCTCTTAAGCCAGCGCGGCTGGCTTCGAACCTGCGCGATCCACCTGTCTCCACCTCCCAAGCCCAGGGATTACAAGCATGCGCCACCACGCCCAGCTTCAATTTTTGTTTTAAAATGATGTCTCAGCCAGGCATGGTGGTACATGCCTGTAATCCCAGTATTTGGAAGGCTGAGACAGGAGGATTACAAGTTTGTGGCCAGCCTTTGAAATTTAGCAAGGTCCTCTGCAACTTATTGAGACTCTGTTTTAAAAGAAAATAAATAAATAAAATATAATTGGAACTGTAGCTTAGAGGTAGAATGACCCTGGGTTCAGTCCCCAGTTCCGCACCCACACACAGAAAATGTCTAAATTACCAAGGCTGGCCTCCAGCTTGCGATCCTCCTGTTTAAGCCTCCCGAGTAGCTGGGATTACAGATATGTACCACCTTGCCTGACTTATACAACTTTTTATTACCATGTCTTAAATAGAAAGCGAGTGTTGTTATCAGAAGTAGACGAAAACTTTAAAAGTAAATACATTAAAAACAGCATGATGCTGGGCATGGTGGCACATGCTTGTAATCCCAGTGTTTGTGAGGCTGAGACAGGAGGATCGCACAGGTTTGAAGCCAGCCTCAGCTACTGAGTGAGGCTTCCAGCAACTTAGTGAGACCCTGTTTCCAAATAAAGTATAAAATAGGTCTGGGAGTATATCCTGGAGGTAGAAAAGCCCCTGGGTTCCACCCCCAGTACCACAAAAAGAAAAAAATGACCTTTTACTTTCGACACTAATTTGATATGGAAGATTCGGAGTCTTAGTGTATGCCCTCCAGAGCTTCTCTCCCTTCCTCCCTTGAACCGCCCATTCCTCTCCCTCTAGAAGGATGAGCTTTATGAGGGAGGTGTTAAAGAGAATATAAAAAGAAATCAAGCCAGGCGTGGTGGTGCACACTTGTAATCCCCGCACTTGGGAGGCGAAGACAGGAGGATCACAAAGGTTTGAAGCCAGACGCGCTGGCTTAAGAGACCTTGTTTCCAAATAAAAAAGTATAAAATAGGTCTGGGAGCATAGCCCGGAGGTAGACGGGTTTCCAGAAACCCCAGTACCACAAAAGGAGAAGGAGAAGGAGAAGGAGAAAGAGAAGGAGAAGGAGAAGTAGAAGTAGAAGGAGAAGCAAAGAAAAAAGAAATCAAGAAGTGGACATAAGAAAACTCTAGTTTTTGCTCAGTTTTTCTGAAAACCTAAAACCACTGTAAATAAATAGTCTTAATTTTTTAAATGTACATGTGAAATTAAAATTAGAGCTTTTGATTGTTTTTAAAGAAATTCACATTGTCCCGAGTAGGTCAGAGTTACTAATACTTGAATTCCCATACTATTTCAAGTCATCAGAAATTATCTGAAATTAACCTCTTACAGTGTAATCACAACCCAAATTTTGTAAAACACCACTTAGCCAAAGTTTGATTATGCTTGAGAAAAAATCAGAAGTGTCAGATTCTTCAGCTGGTTTCCTCTTGATGGCAGGACAAAGTTTCAAGTCATTCATCTTTCTGCCAAACCCCTTCTTGATCTGGCTCTCCCACTGATTTTTCCCATCATCCTACTGCCTGTGCACCCCAAGCACTCTCAAACTCTAGGCTCTTCCCTGCATCTCGAACTTTCTTCCCCCATCTCTGCCTGTCACATCTTACTTGTCCTTTAAAATCACCCAAAAGACTCCTCATTCCTTCAAGTCGGCCACCACAGTTCTTGTGTGAAGCCTCCCAAGCTCTTCCAGACAGGGCAAAGTGTCCTTTCCCTTGTATGTATAGAGAGCCACGTGCCTACATCTATTGGAGCGGCCATCTTTCCGTTGGGTTTCCACATTTGCCTAGAACTGCCTAGTAATATTTCAATCTCAGTTAAGTAAAGAATAATTTTTAATTTAAGCATGTCCTGTGCAATATTTACCAGGTCTCCTGTATTTTTATTTCTAAGTCCGGCACCCTTCTGTCTTCACCTAAGACTCAGCTTCCTAAAGACAAAAGCTGTGCTTTGCTTCTCTGTATGCATAGTGCTGTTATGGTCAGATATAGAATGTCCCCTAAAGAGCTCACGGTTGATAGAGTTAAGTCATGAGGACTGTAGTCTTATTAGTAGATGAATCCATTGGATTGACCTGGATGGTAACCTAGACCAGTAGAGTGTGGCTGGAGAAGGTGACCATGTGGTCTTAGGGACTGTGCTTGTGTCTTTGCATCCCCTGGCTTGCTGGCTCCAGGACCCAGGGCGTGAGAGTGGAGCTTTGTGTGCTCTTTCTCCACTTCTTGCCATGATTCCCTGAACCTCAGACCCTGGCCTCACATGGACTGAATGAACCCAGAGTCTCTAAGAAACTGTGAGCAAATAAATATTCCTTCCTCTGAGTTGTGTGGTCAGTTGTTCTGGTTTATAACAATAAGAATGCTGACTGAGAAGTGCCTAGGACATGACCAAGCACTTAATAGAGGCTGTAAATAGTGGTTAGTTTAATAAGTTACGTAAATGACTATACATAGAATTTCACATAGGGTTTCAACTACAATCAGGAATCCATTTCTATTTCTCCCTAGAAATGAAGATAGAAATGGAAGGAAAAGCTGGGCGTGGTGGCGCACGCTTGTAATCCCCACGCTTGGGAGGCTGAGACAGGAGGATCGCGCAGGTTCAAAGCCAGCCTCAGCTGGCTTAAGAGATCCTGTTTCCAAATAAAATATAAAATAGGTCTGGGAGTGTAGTCCGGAGATAGAAGGCCCCTGGGTTTTATCCCCAGTACCACAAAAGAAAGAAAGAAAGAAAGAAAGAAAGAAAGAAAGAAAGAAAGAAAGAAAGAAAGAGAAAAGAAGAAATGGAAGGAAAAAACAGTGTGCTCAGATTTAATGTATTCTATAATTTACATTCTATAAACTGGTGCTGTAGGAAGGAGCTAAGTTGTCTGCATTATTCTCTGTCTTGTCTATAACCCATATATAATAACAACTCACACATTGCATAGTTTCTATACACTTTACAAGTCTGCGATCTGCTCCCACACAGATCACATTATGAAGGTGAGAACTTACCAAGCACAATAAATAGCAGCAGCAGCAGCAGCAGCAGCAGCCAGGAATGAATCTACTCCATGTTGGGACTGGCTCTGTCTCTATTAATCAAGTCAGCAATTAATCACTGCATTTGGCTTCACAGCTTTCCCGTGGGGCCAGTGTGCAGTAATGGAAGAATCACAGGCTCTGAAGTCAGGCAGACCTGGGTGTGCAGCTGTGACTCAGCTACTGCCACGCTGGAGGCCTCCCTGGGGCTCAGTTTTCTCTTCTGTAGACCAGGTTATAATGGCCACCTCCACGAAGTCATTGAGAGTATCAAATGGATGGGATGAAGTGCTCTGTGTGGTACCTGCCCATAACAGGTGTTCAAGGGCAGTAATGATGAAGGTGATGAGGACAATTGTATTTTCATTTCTGCCTTCCCTGCCAGATTATAATCTTTGAACACATTAACTTTCCTCTTTCTCATTTTCTTTCTTCCTTCCTCTTTCCCTTCATTCCTTCCTCTTCCCTTTTGTATTTTCTAACAGCCTATAGTATGAAGTACAATAAAGAATAGCTAATCAGTAAGGTGTAGTGCCACAGGCCTGTAATTCGGTACTTGGGAGGCTAAGACAGGAAGATTACAAGTTCAAGACCAGTGTCAGTAACTTAGTAAGGCCAGCCTCAGCAACTTGGAAAAAACTTGTTTAAAAAATAAATAAGCCGGGCATGGTGGCGCACGCTTGTAATCCCCGCGCTTGGGAGGCTGAGACAGGAGGATCACACAGGTTCGAAGCCAGCCTCAGCTACTTAGTGAGGCTCTCAGCAACTTAGTGAGACCCTGTTTCCAAATAAAATATAAAAATGGGTCTGGGAGTATAGCCCAGAGGTAGAAAGCCTCTGGGTTCCACCCCCAGTACCACCAATAAATAAATAAATAAATAAATAAATAAATAAATAAATAAAGTTGGGAGCATAACTCAGAGATAGAATATCCTTGGGTTCAATCCTCAGTACCACAAAATAAATAAATGATAGATGATAGATAGATAGAGAGATGATAGATAGATGGCCAATCAGCCTTTAGACAGCCAAAGAAACTGAAGTCTTAAAAATGCTCAGGATTGGCCGGGCGTGGTGGCGTACGCTTGTAATCCCCATGCTTGGGAGGTGGAGACAGGAGGATCGCGCAGGTTTGAAGCCAGCCGTGCTGGATTAAGAGACCCTGTTTCCAAAAATTAAAAAAATATAAAATAGGTCTGGGAGTATAGCCTGGAGGAAGAAGGGCTTCCTTCCAGGAACCCCAGTACCACCAAAAAAAAAAAAAAAATGCTCAGGATTGCCAGGTATGCTGATGTGTTCTTGTAATCTTAGTACTTGAGAGGCTGAGACTGGAGGATTGGAGGTTCAAAGATGGCCTCAGCAATTTAGCAAGGCTCTCAGCAACCTAGTGACACCTTGTTTCCCAATAAGAAATAAAATCCATCTGGGAATATAGCTGGGAGGTAGAATGCCTCTGCATTCAATTCTCAGTGCCCCCCCACACACACACACACACAATTTGGGAATGCTCTAACTTCTTTCCCACCCCTGAACCTCTTTTACATGCTATTTTCTCTTTCTGGGCTGCTATTCCATGCCCTTATTGCCTATTTCCCTTTAGCACAAAGGACTCTTTTTCCAGGCAGCCTTCCTTGATTTTCCAGATTAGAAAAGAGCCCCTCCTTTAACATTTTAATAGCACCATCATTATGGTTAGGTATAGAATGTCCCTGAAGAACTCATGTATTAATGTGCAGAATTGACACACTTAAGTAATGAGGGTTTTAATATCATCAGTGGATAAATAAATCCATTGTGATGGATGTACTGGGTGGTAACTGAGGCCAGTGGGCTGTGGCTGGAGAAGGTGGGTCCTTGGGGATGTGGCCTTGGGGATTGTGCTGTTGTCTTTGAATCCCCTTGCTTTCTTGTGCTCTCTGCTCTGGCCTCCAAGATGTGAGAGCAGAGCCTTAACTCGCTCTAGCTCTTGCTTTCAGTCTCCATGATGTGAGAGCAGAGCCCTTTCTCCCTCCCTCCCAGTCTCTCTCCTTCCCACGGTCATTCTCTGTCATCTGTAGACCCAAGTCTCACAAGGACTGACCCCTAAGTCCCCCAAAATGTAAGCAAAGCTTCCTTCCTCTAAGCTGTGTGGTCAGCCATTTGGGATTACAGCAGTGAGAATGCTGACTGAGACAACCATGTGGCTCTCTTGTCTTTTTTGCACAGTCGCCACCTTACATTTATTCCCGAGGGACCTGGAGGGAAACGCACAGGAATGCTGTGTGCATGTATGTTTCTGTCACTCTGACCTCACTATGATGCATAATTACAATGCACCAATTAAAAAAGAAGATTTAGAAAATAGAAGAAACTTGCATGATAAAGAAAATGTGCCATCAGTCCTGTTAGTCAGTTTTTGGTGTTACTGGATTTCTATCATCTTCATCCATTCCCTAGTATCCTGCTTCTAATGCCAAGCTTTGCTTAATTAAAATATATAAAAAGATATGGAGCCCAGCCACAGACTGACAGTTCTTGGATTACAGAAGGCTTTCTGGACTCCAGTGTTTCAAATAGCACCTCAGAGGATTTTCATCCCAGGTCTATAGACTAGAGTGAGATTCAGAATGTATATGATATGACCTTTGACAAAATGGCAGGAAGGTGATTGTAATGGAAGAGGTGAGATGTAGAATGATCACATTATTAGAGACATTAGATCAGTTTCAAGACAGACATAAGACTTGGGAATCTGGGAAATGATTCCATGAAAACTGTCCGTGGTTGTGAATCCCTTGAAAATCTTTTTCTATCCCAGGAGCATGTGCGCTTCAGTTGGAAGGCCATGATATCATCTATATCAGAATGCATTGGTTTTTGTTGCTGGGAAACAACTTGATATAAACTTAGCACTTACAACCCTACCTGTTCATTATCTCACTACCAATCCACAGAAACTATGAGGTCGAGTGGTATGAGTTCAGGGCATCGTGGCAGGAAACAGAAAAAGAGAGAGAGCAAGGGCTCTACTCTCACATCATGGAAGCTGGGCGCATAAGAACAAGTGAGCAAGGGGATTCAAAGACAAAAGCTCAGTCCCTAAGGCCACACCCTCAGGGACCCACCTTCCCCAGCTACACCCCAGTGGCCTCGGTTACCACCCAGTGAATCCACTACAATGGATTTATCTGCTGATGAGATTACAACTCTTAGGACTTAACTACATCAACTCTGAGCATTAAAACATAAGCTCTTCAGGGAGCATTCTATAGATAACCCCAACACTGCCCAAGGGATCCGTGCAGTGTTTTGAGGTAGAATTGACTCAGGGATTTGAATGGGTAAACAGATAAACTCATTGTCTACACCGGAGGCTGTTTCTAGCTTTTCTCTACTCTTATATCCAGCAGTGACTATGAGTAGGTTGTAAATGCATAAAGAACAAAGCCAATGTCTTCTTTATCTTTTCTAATTTAATTACAAATCTTAGTGCTAATCCCTATTTATACATGTGTTTATAACCAAGCAGCTTTATCTTCCCAGTATAAACAGACTCTAAGAGTAATCAAGTATTTGCTTCTTGTAGCTTATGGTAATGAGTTGTTTTTTTTATTGTTTCTACACACAGACATAGACATGGGCACTCCTGCCTCTTGCCATGTGGTGTAGTGTGTCACTTAGCAGCTCTCCCAGCAAGAAGTCCATCACCAGAGCGGAGACCAGCAGCACTGTGCTATCGAAAACGCCAATACTGTGAGCAAACTGAACTTTGACTTATAAGGTAGCCTGCCTCAATTCTTTGTTATGGTGATAAGAAGCTAATAAATACATACATATAATATGCATATATATTATATACACACACATACATTCATAAATATATACATACACGCAGCACAAACATGAAGGTAGGAAAACACCCATTTTTCTTTTCCTAGATCAAAAATCCAAGGTGTCTGCTAGTGACTCTCAACCTCGACTGCACTTGCTAACTACAGGTGAGTCCAACGGGTCACCCTCAAGAGCTCCCTGTGCTAATGGACAAAACCCAGCAGTGGCCAGGGCCTTCTATAACTGGTGTTTGAAATCACATCACAGTGGCTCCTTGTGAGCTCAGAGCAAGAAATGGCCAAGTCACGGCTGGTGAAACCAGTGGGTGTTTCCTGTTTTACCCTCAAGACCTTTTCCACTTTGATAATAAAAATAAGAAGACAGGCATGACGGTACCTATCTGTAATCCTAGTGCTTGGGAGGCTGAGGCAGTAGGAGCGCAGGTTCAAGGCCAGCCTTATAAATTTAGAAAGGCCTTTGGCAACCTCTAGAGACCCTGTTTCAAAATAAAAAGATCAAGCTGGGTGTGGTGACACATGCTTGTAATCACAGCATTTGGGAGGCTGAGACAGTAGGATCTGCATTTGCAACCAGCCTCATATACTTAATGAGGCCCTCTGCAACTTAGTGAGACCCTATTTCAAAATAAAGAATAAAATATAGAGCTGGGGGTATAGCTCAGAGGTAGAATGCCCCTGGGTTCCATCCCTAGTACCACAAAAAAAAAAAAAAAAATATATATATATATATATATATATATATATATATATATATATATATAATTAAATAAAATAAAAAATAAAAAGGTCTGGGGGTGTTGGTCAGAAGTAGAATGCCCCTGGGTTCCATCCCCATACCACAAATATATATATATATATATATATATATATATATTTTTTTTTTTTTAATTAAATAAAATTAAAAAATTAAAAGGTCTGGGGGTGTGGGTCAGAGGTAGAATGCCCCTGGGTTCCATCCCCAGTACTGCAAAAAAACATTAAATAAATAAAATAAAAAAATAAAAAGGTCTGGGGTGTGGGTCAGAGGTAGAATGCCCCTGGGTTCCATTCCTACCAAATAGAAAGAGGAGGTGGAGGAGGAAAAGGAGTCCAGAAGCTTTTGGTTTCAGTGGGTGTTGGAGATTGATATTTACTTGTTTAGAAATTGAAACTTGTAGGGTACTTCAATGGCCTTTTAATTTTGAACCTCCAATCTGTAACATTAATTTTAAACACCTCAACATAGCTATTCTCAGGGTATTCGATGCCTTTTTCAATCAACTTGGAATGGCTGGAATCAAAGGACAGCAGCACTTCACTCTTATCCTGATCATGGAGTGAAATGCTCGTTTCCCTGGACACGAGGCCACGTGGCCAACATCTATGGGGCTGAGAGGAAAGGAACGTTCTTTATCACCCTACAGCCCTCATCAGATTCCTCATCAGAGACCCTTGTAATTCCAGTACTTGGGAAGCTGGGCCAGGAAGATCACAGGTTCAAGACCAGCTGTAGCAACTTCGTGAAGCCTCCACAACTTAGTGATACCTTATCTCAAAAGAAAAGAATGAAATAGGACTGAGGGTGCAGCTCAGAGGTAGAATTCCCTAGGTTCCATCCCTAGTCTCTCTGCTCTCTGTCTCTCTCTTTCTCTGTCAGCCTCTCTCTCTCTCTCTCTCTCTCTCTCTCTCTCTCTCTCTCTCTCTCTCTCACTCACACACACACACACACACACACACACACACACACACACACACACGAAATCCAGAAGGCAATGGGTTGATAATATTCAAAGAGATTCAACCAGGTGTCTATGGTCAACAAGTGTCCTTCCCATAAAAGAAGGAAGTGGAGGTGTTTCCAGGTGCCTTGGTCTTTTCATGATGCTGTTACCCCAAACCTCAGGCCCTCTGGAACTTAGGGAGACTCTGTTTCCAAATAAAAGTAAAATATGGGGTAGAATGCCCCAATGTTCAATCCCCAGTATCACCAAAAAAAAGGAAGTCAGGAAGGAATTTTCTCATATTTCTGGAGTCTGGAGAGTTCAGGTCAAGGCAACAGGAGATGATGTATAAAGAGGGCTGCTTTCTCCTTATATGGAACCCTGTTGCTATTTCTTCATATGGTAGAAGGGGACCTTTACTTTTTCCTTCTTTTTATGTGTGTGTGTGTGTGTGTGTGTGTGTGTGTGTGTGTGTGTCGTACACACATGCACATGTGTGTATATGTATAGTACTGGAGATTGAATATAGGGCCTCACCCATGTTATGTAAGTACTCTACTGCTAGGCTACACCCCAAGCCTTTTTTATTTTCTTTATTTTTTTATTTTACTGAGACAGGGAATCACTATGTTGCTCTGGCTAGCCTCATACTTGTGACTCCCCTGCCTTTGCCTCCCAAGTAACAAGGATTATATATATAAATGTGTGTGTGTGTGTGTGTGTGTGTGTGTGTGTGTGTGTGTTCGGTTCTGGGTTGAAACCAGGGCCTTGTGCTGTGACACAGTGGTCTTTTCTAAAGCCACACATCCCATCCATGAAGTCAGAGCTGCAAGCCTAACACCTGCCTAATGGTCCTGACTCTCAATACTATTCAACATGTCAATAACCCTAGTACTTGGGAGGCTGGGGCAGGAGGATCACAAGATGGAGGCCAGTGTACATTAACTTAGCAAAACTGATTTAAAATAAAAAGTTAAAAGGGATGGGGCCTGGTTCAGTGGTAGAGTGCCACTGGGTTCCATCTCTAGTTCTAGAAAAAGAAAAGAGAAAAAAAGAAAAAGAGAGAGTAAAGGAAAAAATTAATAAAGGAAGGAAGGAAGCAAGGAAAGAAAGAAAGAGAAAGAGAAAGAAAGAGAGAAAGAAAGAAAAGGAAGAAAATTGGCTCATCAGCAAATTTACAAAATACAGTAGATCTTTGTTTTCTGTGAGGCTTTTTCAATGGGGCAGCAGTGGGTTCTGACTCCCCACTAGAATATCAGCCCCAGGTCGAAGGCAGGTTTTGTCTGCGTGTTCACTACTGTAAACCCAGTGCCTGGAACAGTGTCCTGCACCTTGTAGACACTCCCTACCTGGAGGTGAAGAAGTGAATGCACAATTCCACCAATATTTATTAGACTTAATAAAGGCGGGTTGGGAGGAGTTACCCTGTGGAGGCCATGACTCGTAGCTGAGTCAGCTGCAAATGAGGCTCTGAGCCTCTCCTCTCCCTCTTGTCTATGACAGTCTTCTAAATACCCCCAGTTTTATGAAGTAATTTTAATAGAAACGAACTTAAGAAGTTGAAATTATCTCATTAATTATACTCAGCGTCAATTGTAATTGCTTATTGATCCAACATTGCTCATGGATCATCTGGCAACAGTGAGGGAAAAGCAGTGTCAGTTGTTCGGGCTTGCTTCTGCCTGCTGACTAAAGGGGGGAGCATCCTCCCTCCCTCGGAAAGCCTGAGCAGTTTTTATTTGGTGCAAAAAGAGATAGTTGGCTGGGCATGGTGGTGCACGCTTGTAATCCCCGCGCTTGGGAGGCGGAGACAGGAGGATCATGTAGGTGCAAAGCCAGCCATGCTGGATTAAGAGACTTTGTTTCCAAATAAAAAGTATAAAATAGGTCAGGGAGTGTAGCCTGGAAGTAGAAGGGTTTCCAGGAACCCCAGTACCACCAAAAAGAGAGAGAGAGAGAGATAGTTGGCACCCAGGGGCCTTCAGACCCCTCTGCTCCACATTCTTGCCCTGTAGATTCTACTGCACGGATGTAAGCTTCTTCCTTGGAAGCTGATTCTATTGTCTGTTTCAGTCTGCTGATAATGCCAGTTTTACAAAATGGACAAGAGCACAGGCTGAAGTCGGACTGTCACCGTGTGAATTGCAGCTCTTCTACTTACTAACGGCATGACCTTGAGCATGTCACTTAACCTTTTCGTGTTCCAGTTTTATACTCGGTAAAATAAGCCTAATAACGGCACTCACACCATTCAATTTTAGTAAGGATTGAAGAAATGAGCAGCGCTTGTACACAGTAAATGCTATAAAAGTGTTAAATAAGTAAACCGCATACACCTTGGTTCCCAAGGAGTGTTTTAAAATAATTGATTATATGAGTTTAGGCCCATGACAGAAGTTACTATAAACAGGTTTATGTATATTCACACATGCCTCGTGAAGACAAAATAAAACAATGTAACTCCTACATAAAGGCTTCATTTTGCTCAAGGATTGTTTGGTGCAACTTCTTGGCTAAGGTGTTGGTAGCATGCAACAGAAACTCCTAGAAGGACTCCTAGAAGATGTTCCCTTTTTAATGCTCTCCTAGAGATATGAATTCTTGGGAGAGAGTTAGAGTGAACCTGAAGCCGCATGCCCACCTTTGAGGCTTAGAGGTAGGGAGCAGATGCAGTAGCTGGATGGCTGGTCTCAATGGGATTTCAGGGCATGGTGAAGAAAAGGGTGGAAAAGAGGATGCCAGTAGCAAATAAGGCAGGCATGGTCTCCATGCAGGTCACAGCAGCAGCTGCCCACCATGTGAAGGAAGACGACAGGGAGTGCAGTGCACTCTAAAATATTGTTTATGTTTGTGCTGTAGGCCTTTCCAGAAGCTTAAATATGTTTCTCTCCTCAGAGGGTACTTGTTCCCTGAGAGGCTGCCTCATCCTCTGGGCATTCATGCAAAAAGAGCAAGAATCTGGCAATATTTATAAACTGCTTCTCTCCCTGGCTTAATGAAGCAGATCTCTAGCTGTTTGTGTTGCATTCATTTAAATACTAATCTTTGCCTCAAAATTTCATAACAGGAATAATTTCTAATTGAATCAAAACAACATTATGCTAAACTTTCGGGACTCAATAAGTGATAAGCTTACAAAGGACGCCTCACATATTCATGAGTTCTGTATTCAGCTGGGTAGATTTTTGGCTGGATGTACCAGAACACAACTTGAAATAGTGAAAGCCAAGTCAAAATGTTCACATGGCTGGCCATTCTGATGTAGGACGGGCTTTGGGGAGCTGGACCCAGCAGTTCCAGCTCTGTTCTCAGAAATTCCCATGATTTGTTCTGCCTTTATTTTCTCTCTTTGTTCTCATCTCAAGCAGGAAGCAAGATGGCGGTGGGATTTGCAGTATTCACTAGTACACAAAACAATATCTGGAGGAAAATGAGATTGTGTTTTTATGCAGGTGTCAGATGTAAACTAACTTTCCTGAACTCCCATCCTGTGCTCAGTCTGAAGTAATCTTGCCCAAAGCAATGGCATCTGCTAACTGGCTAAGGTTTGGGTTTTCAAAATATTCCTTGGCAAAGAAAATTATTTTTAAATACTACAGTTAATATGTAACTATATACTGAGAAATGTAGTAATGCCAAGAAAAATGAATAATAAAAATCTTACATATTAAAGGCAAATCTAGCTGGGCGTGGTGGCACACACTTGTAATCCCAGCATTTGAGAGGCTGAGACAGGAGGATCGTGGTTCGCGGACAGCCTCAGCTACTTAGGCCCTTTGCAACTCAGTGAGATCCTTTTTCAAAATAAAGAATAAAAAATAGGGCTGGAGGTATAGCTTGGAGGTAGAATGCCCCTGGGTTCCATCCCCAGTACCGTAAAATAAATAAATAAATTAATAAATAATAAAGGCAAATCTCATAAGTTGTGTTTAATATTATCCATATTCACATCTCTAAAAAAGTTGGATTTATTATTTTACATGAACACTATGGAAGTTAAAGAGAAAAATCAAGTTGTCTCATGGACTGGAGGGTGACTTATTAATTCCCTTTCATTTCCAGACCTCATAACACAGTCACTACATTTATGAGATAAGTCAGTCAAATGCTTGAAATCCGGATGAATTTTAAGATCATTAGTTTGTCCTATTGAATATTCACAATAGTAACATAACTAAGTCCCTTCATGAATTTAAATGCTTGCAATTTTCTAGCATACTTGGAAAGCCCTTCCCACAGTCACCACAAACATAAAAAAAAAATTTTAGTAAGTTCAATAGCAACATGCCAGCTAACATTTGTATGAAGTCTACTCCGAAAACCACATGCTTGACATACAAAGAAGTTTTTATATTTGTCAAAGGTAATTTTGCTTAAGAGGCCGTACCATCTATGTTCTCCATTGATATATTCACAACTTAATTCTATTAATTTACGTGCATGCTCATTTACCATGTGGCTCTGCAAGTCTTCTGGATCATTAGTTTCATGTTCACTGAACTGACACAAGTATGGTTTATCACAACTGTGCCCCTGGAGATGCATGCAGAGCTCCCCGCTTCAGAAGAACCGCATGTCACAGTTTACACCAACAGAGGTGGTTGCTGAGTCGCTGTCTGCAAGGTGATGGCTGAGGTTTTAAAATAACGATCGTCCTGTAGTTGAAGTATTACGAATGTAGGGATCGTCCTCGTGCAGTCTGGCATGCGGGATCAGAAGTACGTTGGTAGAGAAGCTTCCCTTGCGTCCACAACAGACATTTGAATCGATACGTTTAAGCTTCAGGATCATATACTGCTTTAGGTCAAGAAAATATTTACTATTGAATTCACCACGTCCACATTTATGGAAGCCACTGCTATTAGCTCTTAGTAAAGGCCATTTCTGCTGGGCAGTCACATTCAAAGCTTGGCTTTTCTCGATAATTTTAACAAAGTTTAGCTGCTGGCTCTTTATTAGTTTTGTCATGGATGCTTTCCAGGAAGTTGATTTCAGTCTTTGCATTGCAATCCTCAGGAATCCCATACACATCTCCAGCAACTGGGATGTCTTGGGCAGTGTGGACTTCTATAGTACTTTCCCCTGGAGCTCAATGCTTGACCCATTCGGGTGGGTCGCACTCCTCATCACAAATTTCATCATCAGCAGATTTTTCTGCAGAAGAGAGAGTGTAGTCTAGAATTTTAAGTCCAGGACTGGAAATCAGGTAGCTCTGGTTTCTGTTTCTGGCCCTGATTCTATCTGCAAATTCTGGCAAGTCATTTGATGTCTCGGAATCAGATTCATGATCCTTGTTAAAATATTTGAAGTCTGGCTGTCTCATAGAACAGGTACCAGAACAAGATCAGAAGAAAATGCTACTGAATCTATCTGCAATTCTGCTTATTCTGGAGGAAGTCTGGATAACGGTTAAGGGTATAAAATCTTCCTTTTTCTTTTTTTAGGATGTTCATTCATATCTTTTCAACTTTGCTAAAATTCTTAATGCTGCAGTGAGGAAAAATGAATGATGGGGAGGTTTTCACAGATGGTAAAGAAAAGAAAAGGCTCAGTCTTACGAATAAAGAAACAGACAGACTGAAAGTCAATGAAGAAGTGGCAGAGCCAGAGAAAGAATGCACATCTTCCATCTCCTGAGCATCGAATACTAACTACATTGAGCAAATCTTTATTGGGAAGCACTGCCACCAGCAAGTTACATCTTGCCTGCAGTTCTTAGTCCTGGTTCTCAGTCATCAATTGAAGGAGGAGAAGATATTCACCAAAACAAAAACGAAAACGAAAAACTTCAGTGGAGGAAGCAAAGGCCATCACTCCAGAAAACAAAGTCAGGTTTCAGCTCAAAGATGCTGTCCTGCTTTTCCGACCCTCCTCTGACAGAAGATGCTCCCTGTGCTCAAGTCCGTGCAGTGGTCCGGCACCCAGCCTCCTGCTTCTCCCCACATTCACTGGTCCCGGGCTGGCCTGTGCACTCTAGGCCCAGTATGCCAGCCCCAAGTCCCCAAAGAGACTTATTTGAATTGTGTCTGGCTTCCAATTCACAGGCCACCAAGCAATGACAAACAGGAGGAATGTATGTTACAGAAAATTATTGTACGCTTTGGTCCCTCTCTACCCCCAATATCTGAACGTCACTACTGCCCCACCTCTATCTTTGAGAAATTTTTAAGATTTAGTGGGCCAGCTGTGGTGGCACATGCTAGTAATCCCAGTACGTGGGAGGCTGAGACAGGAGGATTGCAGGTTTGAAGCCAGCTCCACAATTTAGTATGGCTCTCAGAAACTTAGCCAGATGCTGTTTCCAAACAGGGCCAGGGGTATAGCTCGAAGGTAGAATGTGCCTGGGTTCAATCCCCGGCACCACACACACACACACATACACACACATACACACACACACACACACAGCAAGGAAAGACAAAGGCCATTTCTAAGTAACAGTGCCAGACACCATGAGCTTTCTGACTTCCCTTACAGATGGGGCAGTGGCTCGGACAGATGCTCCTCTGATCACACATAGGTTCATTTTAGAATGAGTCAATGAGCCAGGGGCCACCTAGGGAGTCCATCTGAGTGGCACGTGGTGGCTAGTCTCCAAGAACAGCAGTGGCAGAGGCAATGGGACCGTCATCACAGGGTTACAAGATTCCACTTGAAAACACAGGAGGCCCAGTTAAATTGGGACTTCAGATAAATAACAAATAATTTTCCGTATAATCTTTGTAGTATAAATATGCCTCCAAATATTACATAGGACATAGTTACCCTAAAAAGCATCATCCCTTATTATCTGAAATGCCAACATAGCTAACCGTTGTATGTGACAGCCCTTACCCAATGGTGTCCAGTGTCCAGGGGCAGCCCGGGGCTGGTGGCAATGGCAGGAGGCTTAGCTGTCCATGCTGCTACCCACCCCTCCCTTTCTTCTGCTTAGTTTCCAAACCAAGCTCTGCATCACTCCCAGAAATTCTGTAACATCATCCCATAAACTTCTGTTGCTAGCACTTATGGACTCTGGTCTTAGAAACCTCAACATTCATTAAAAAAAAAAAAGTTGAACCTCAAGTGTCAAAGCCATTATAAACCACAAATGCAGAGAGGGACATTTTTTTTTTTTTCAAAGCAAAAGTATCCTGGCGCTACCTTGTGTAGTCTGGGCCTTAGAAGCATGGAGTCTGTTTTTGCTGCGTCAGTGGTTGAAGGAAATTCAAGCAATGCTTCCTGCTTCAGCTAAGCTAAGTGCAAAATGTAAACAATTCTGAAATGTTGGGTGACATGAAAATTAAGGACTGAAAAATTATGGAATGGATAAAACCTTCCCCTAACTAGGATTTTTCCTTTTCTTTGGCCTATCCTGACTAATAAAACATACTTCTCATATACAATAACTTCACTACACTTCAGTTTAAAAATATCAATACATCAAACTATTACTGGAGCCAGCCCCATCTCTGAAATTGCCTTTCTTTTTTTTTTTTTTTTTTTTTTTTGCGGTACTGGGGATGTAACCCAGGAGCATTCTACCTCTGAACTATACTCCAGCCCTATTTTTTATTCTTTATTTGGAAACAGGGTCTCACTAAGTTGCAGAGGGCCTCACTAAGTAGCTGAGGCTATCTGTGAACAGCGATCCTCAAGTTTCAGCCTCCCAAATGCTGGAATTACAAGCGTGTGCCACCACCACACCCAGCTCAACTGTTTTTAGGTGGAAATTGTTAAAAGTTTAAAAAATGTAGCATCCAGGTGGGACCTCACCAAGTGCTGGTATGTATGTCCCTATCACTCTGAATTTCATTATATGATTACAATGCACCAATAAAAGTACACTTTATATAAAAAAGACAGCAATACTACATCTTTACTCTGCCAAGTCAAATAAACATAATCTGAAGCTAAAAAATGCAAAAATTATATCTGTTTGAATTCTATAAATAAGTCTTCAAAAATATTATTTCACAGAATACTACCCTCAGCTCAGGACTGAATGAAATAAACCTCCTGGCTTGTTCATTTCTGTCTGGCCAGGGAAGTGTTCGCCTCTGTGTTTTAGTTATCAGGTTTCTCCAGGAGAGTCAATGATTTTCTATAGGTGTTACCCCTGAAAATGACTCAGCGATAACAATTTCCCATAAACTGCAAAGGTGATAAACTTCCTGTAAGTTGTAAATGTGATATTGAAGGGGAAAAACAGTGTTTCCACAGTTATTTAGGGACTGCATTAAGAAAATAACTGGTACTATATATTGTGCCATTTTATTGTTAGGAAAATTAGGTAGTAGTTTCTGGAATCTTTGAGAAATAAAACAAAGCCAGGCAAGATGGCACACTCTGTAATTGCAGTAGTTAGGAGGTGGAGACAGGAAGATCACAAGCTCAAAGCCAGCTTCAGTGACTTAGTGAGACTTTGACTCAAAATAAAAGGGGATGTGGTGCATGTGGAGGGGGTGTAGCTCAGTGGTAGAGCACCCCTCCTGCACAAGGAAATAATAAAACAGAAAGGAGCCTGAAGTTAGTAGTGATGAAATCCCTATTCTTTAGTCCCCGTATTTCTACAAGATTTTGTTTTCAAGAAGATTTGATTATGGCCACACATCTAATTACAGTCTCAATCCAACATCTTTAAGAACAAATCTGCTACTTTGACCTTTGTGGGACTGCCGCACCCTGTGTCTTCCCAGTTATTTCCAAGTTCTTGAAAGGAGATGGGGCTGTGGTCAGTTACCTCTGCTAAAGCCTCCAAAGTGGGAAAGTGCTTGAAGAAGGAAAGTGTGAGGTGCCCAGAGGCAGCAAGTGTAGGCGGAAAGGGACATGAGATGCGGTCATGGAACAGGTGGCCTCTGGCATTGTGACCATGGCCAGCATTCAAGTTTTATTCAACAATAATCATCAAGTACAGCCGATGTGCTCAGATTTATAACCTGCTCTGTGAAGAACAGATTATGGGGGTGTGAACATAGTTGAAGAGAGATAAGCTATGACGATATGGTCATGGTTTAGGTAAAAGATGAAGTGGTTGGAATGAGGCAGATGCCGTAGAAGTAGAAATCAAGAAGTGTGGATTGGAGGAAAACATTTTTGGTGTAGAATTAGCACTATGTGTATATATATATATATATATATATATATGTGTGTGTGTGTGTGTGTGTGTGTATGTGTATATATACACATATATATACACAAATACATATATATATTTTTTGTTTGTTTGTTTTGGCACTACCTCCAAGCTACATCTCCCAGCCCTTTGTTTTGTTTTGAAAAAAGGCTTTTGCTATGTTACTAAGGTGTCCTTGAACCTGGGATCCTCCTGTCTCAGCCTCCTAAGCACTGGGATCACAGGTACCCACACTGGGTTATTAGTGCAATATATGGATGTATTATATCTGACAAACATTATTGGCAAACTTTTCCCACCAAAACCCATTATTCTTCTTCTATAATACACAGAATTCTTGCTTTTTACTGGGGAACTTGGCTACCTAGAACAAAGATTACATTTCCCAGTCTCTCCTACAGCTAGATGCAGCCATATAACTAAGTTTTAATCAGTGATAGGGGTGTGATATGTGCAACGTATCCATAAAGAAAGAAGACATATTCATAAAGAAAGAGGAAAGGCCCCTGTGTCTTCCTCATGGGCTTTATGTCTGGAGCTGTCTCTTAAACTATGAAGATAAGCAATTGGGGTAGATTGCTTGCACAGCTGCCCCAGTGATGCATCCAGTTCCCATATGTGCATCCCCATAACTATATCTTCTTCCATGGGGGTGGAGTCTATTTCCCCGTCCCTAGAAACGGGAGCAGAACTGATGTTGTGGTACTTATTTACCTCAACCTCAGGGGCCTGGTAGTTTTCACCCTCATCCTCATCCAACACTGCCATGACACTTCCATGTAAAAAACTTGGAGGAGCCGGGTGTGGTGGCGCACGCTTGTAATCCCCGTGCTTGGGAGGTGGAGACAGGAGGATCGCGCAGGTTTGAAGCCAGCCCTGCTGGCTTAAGAGACCCTGTTTCCAAATAAAAATATAAAAATAGGTCTGGGAGTGTAACCCGGAGGTAGAAGGGTTTCCAGGAACCCCAGTACCACCAAAAAAAAAAAAAAAAAAAAAAAAACTTGGAGGATGAAGAAACTGCCACTGGGTAAGAAGTCATGCAGAGGAGACACGGTGTGCTAGCCAACAGCCTACATGAACTATACCAAACACAAAACCAGATTATTTATTTATATTTAAGTTTTATAATCTTATGTTGTGTGTGTGTGTGTGTGTGTGTGTGTGTGTGTGTGTGTGTCCTTTGCTGAAAAAGGCTCAAAGACTGAACCTGTTCACCTGGGAGGGGAGTTATGACAGAACCTACACTTCAGGAACATGTGTATGCTCGCAGTGATAAACAGAAGCTAAAGTCCAGTCTAGTGTAAAGATCCAGTGACAGGACTTTACATCTTGGCTTGTGCCACCTCAACTGCATCCTCAGAGTGCCCACCATCAGCAACAATTTTGAATGTACTTCTTGAAGCACTTAACTACATCTTTGTAGTCAACTGATTTCTAAATAGTTTCAGGATTCAAAATCCTGGACAGCCATGTATTTCGACTGGACATTTACATTTTCTTTTTCTAAATGATTTTATCAGTGCATTGCAATTATATATCACAGTGAGGTTCAATGTGATAAAAATATACATGTACACAGCTATTTGTGTATTTCTTTCTAGATCTCACCCTGCTCTTACCTCCTTCTTCCTTACACAAGTTAGTAAAATTGGTAGTAATACCTTCACATACAGCCCTAGTATTATTTGAACTGTTTCTTTTGTCAATTCTCTCTCTCCTTCCTCTCTCTCTCTCTTTCTTTTCATTTATATATGTAAATGTAAATTATATATGATCAGGCTCTGATCAGTGAAAAGTGTGGGGGGAGACCTATGCTTAACACTAGAGCCAACTAGTAGGATCTCTAGGATCACCAGAGACCACCCAATCATGGTGAATGGGAAGAAATCAGACCAGACCAGCCCTAGCTGTGGAGAACAGAGATTCTTACACTGAGTCTGGTCTTAGAGGCATATGCCACCTATGGAGGCAGGGAGAGACCAAGACTCCACATCTGTGGAAAGCATAGAAGGTGACCTGCACTTAACACTAGATCCAGCTGCACTGATACCAGCCATCTGCATAGACTGAGAAAAATTCAAGGACCAGGCTTGCAGCAGGAAAGGTGCGGGTGGCACTCGGTGTTTGCACAGATACTGCAGAGGCCCAGTCGGCTGAATATTCATTTATTCGTAGAGTTGCATTAATTTGTTATAGGTGTTGTTTTGGTTTTTTGTTCTTTTTGAATGTGTGTATGCCTTTTGTTTTACTCTCTTCCCAAACCCTCTCCCAAGCTTCTTTCCTTATATATACCTACTGTCTTCTCTCTGTCCCTTTTCTTTATTTTTTGTTTTTTTTCCTCTCTTCTTTCTCTCCTTTGTCTTGTATTAAATCTACTTCATATCACTAAAGCAGAATCTCTACATTGGTTTCTGGAATACTACTACCTACTCACTCTCTCTAATCTCTAATATATACTACCTCACCAAACTCATTCATTCTCTTCAATCCTATCTGAGGCTTTACCCTATTCCTGCATTTACGACTTTGCTTCCCTCTTCACTCAATCTTCATTGTTCAATACAGTACAACCTGCCCTTGGATATACCACATGACACCTAGAGACTGAGAGAAATCTATCAAAATCAACAGATACAAACTTCTGAAATCATGAGAAGAAGGAATAACAAGGAAGAAATGAACTCCCAAAACACCACAATAACACAACCTGACAACACAGAATTGCAGAGATCTCCAGAAGGTCAAATCAGGAATGTAACTGTAGAAATAATAGAGGACCTTTGAAAATAATTAGAGTATGAAAAAAATAAAGGATGCAATCATTGAAGTGAATGCATTAATTCAAACTATAAAAAATTGACTAGACAACATGGAGAATATAAACTTGCTCCAAAATCAAACTCATAGTATATAACTATGAGTTTAAAGAGTATATAACTATGAGTTTATAGTAAAAAACAATTTGACAGCATGAATTGGGCATTGAAGAAATATGGGCCCATTTTAAAAGAGCTAACCTAAGAATAATTGGCATAGAAGAGGGAAATAAGGTTAAAACAAAGGAATCAACAATCTTTTCAAAGAAGTAATATCAGAAAATTTTCCAAACATAGAGCAAGAGGTCGATACACAGGTACAGGAAACTTATAGAACCCTCTTTTGACAAGATCAGAGAAAGGGTTCCCCACGCCACATAATAGTCAAACTGACCAACATAGGAGCCAATGAGAGAATCTAAGCAAGAAAAACAAAAGACCAAGTGACATTCAGAGGCAAACCAATTAGAATCACTCCAGACTTCCCAAACCAAGTCATGAAAGCCAGAAGGGCCTGGAGTAGCATATTCCAAACTCTGAAAGAAAACAACTTCTAGCCAAAAATTTCCTACCCAGCAAAACTATCTCTCAAATTAGATGCAGAAATAAAAACCTTTCACAAAAACAGAAGCTGAAGGAAATTCTGTCTTCCAAACCAGCACTAGAGAAAATACTCAAAGAGATTAACTTCAAAGAAGAAATAAGTAATACTGCCAGAACCAGAGACACAAGAATTTCCACCCAGCAAACAACTAAGCAAAGAAGAACAAACACTACCTCAAACAGAAGTTAAATCTCAAAGCCAAGTGTGGTGGCACACGCTTGTGATCCCAGCATTCTGGAGGCTGAGACTGGAGGATTGTAGTTCACAGACAGCCTCAGCTACTTAGTGAGGCCCTCCATAAATTAGTGAGACCCTGTTTCAAAATAAAGAATAAAAAATAGGGCAGGGGGTAGAGCTCAGAGATCAAATGCCCCTGGGCTCCATCCCCAGACCCACAAAAAAAGAAGTTAAATCTCAATATGTTAGGAATTTTTAAAAATCTCTCAATAATCACACTGAACATAAATGGCCTCAGCTCTCCAATAAAAAGATATAAAGTAGAAAAATGGATCAAAAACCAAACCAACATCCATCTATCTTCTGCCTACAAGAAACATGCCTTACAAGTAAAGATAGTCACAAACTAAAAGGGCCGGAGCAAGGTAACCCATGACAATGGAACTCAAAGACAAGCAGGAGTAGTAACTATGATATCAGACAAGTTAGACTTCAAGCCCAAGCTTATTAGAAGAGACATAGAAGGTCATTTTTAACTGACAAAAGGAACAATCCAGCAAGAGGAAATAACGATAGTCAACATTTATGCCGCAAACATAGGGGCAGCTACTTTTATAAAACAATCTCTTTGTGGCATTAAGTCAAAGACAATAAAATAATACTGGGAGACTTCAACACCCCTCTCACATCATTAGACCAATCTTCTAGACAAAAGGTTAGTAGAGATGCCTCAGACCTAAAGAACACCATCAACCAAATGGATATGTTAGATACATATAGAATACTCCATCCAACTACAGCAGAGTTCACATTTTTCTCAGCTGCTCATGAAACCTTCTCCAAAATAGGTCACATCCTGAGCCACAAAGTGAGCACTAGCAAATCCAAAAAATGTGACATACTTCCTTGTGTCTTTTCAGATCATAATGGAATGAACTAGAAATCAACTATAAGAAGACCCAGAGAAACCACATAAACATGTGGAGACTGAACACCACACTGCTGAATGAAGAATGGGTCATAGAAGAAGTAAGAAGTGAAATCAAGAAATTTCTAGAAACAAATGAAAATAGAGATACAATATATCAAAATCTCTGGGACACTTTAAAGACAATACAAAGAGGAAAATTTACATCACTGAGTGCTCACATAAGAACAGATAATCAGCAAATAAATAACCTAATGACACACCTCAAAGCCCTTGAAAAACAGGAACAATCTAACCTGAAAGCCAGTAGAAGACAGAAAATTATTAAAATCAGAGCAGAAATCAACAAAGTAGATAATAAAAAAAATACAGATAATCAACAAAACCAAAAGCTGGTTTCTTGAAAAAAGATAGCCCAAATTACAAAGATAAGAGATGAAAAAGGAGATATTACTACTGACAGTGTAGAAGTCCAGAGGATTATCAGAAACTACTTTGAAAAACTATACTCCAACAAAATGGAAAATCTGGGATAAATTGACAACTTTCTAAATAAATACAACCTGCCTAAACTGAGTCAAGTAGATATAGAAAGTCTAAACCAACCAATAGCAATCAAAGAGATTGAAACAGAAATAAAGAGCCTACCATAAAAAAAAAATCCCAGGACTAGATGGTTTTCCAAGTGAATTTTATAAAACCTTCATAAAAGAGCTAATCTCGATACTCCTCAAGCTATTTTGTGAAACAGAAAAAAAGTACTCTCCCAAATTCATTCTATGAAGCTAATACCCTACTAATACCAAAACCAAATAAAAACAACTCAAGGAAGGAAAACTACAGGCCCATATCTTTGATAAACTTGGATGCAAAACTGCTAAACAAAATACTAGCAACACACATTCAAGACCACATCAAGAAAATCATACTCCATGACCAGGTAACGTTCATCCCAGGGATGCAAGTTTTGTTCAACATATATTAATCCATGTAATTCATCATATAAACAGAACCAAAGACAAAAGTCACATGATCATTTCAATAGATGCTGAAAAATCATTTGACAAAATTCAGCATCCACTTATGCTAAAATTACTAGAGAATTGGCATAGAACGAGCATACCTCAACTTCATAAAGAGAATCTACAATAGGCCTACAGGCAACATCATATTAAATGGGGAAGAACTTTGAGAATTTCCCCTAAAAACAGGAACAAGACAAGGATGTACATTATCACCACTTCTCAATAAAGTATTTGAGACTCTAGCCAGAGCAATAAGGCAAGAAAAGAAAACCAAAGGAGTACTAATAGGAAAAGAAAACTAAAACTTTCACTCTTTGCAGATGATAGGATATTATACTTAGAAGACCCAACGAACTCAACCAAAAGGCTTATTGAACTTATCAACAAATTCAGCAAAGTGTCTGGATACAAAATCAATCTTAAAAAATTGGAAGCTTTTCTGTATACCAACCATAAATCCACTGAAAAAGAAATCCAGAAAACGCTTCCACTCAGGATTTTCCACAAAAAAATTAACTACTTAGGAATAAACTTAACCAAGGATGTAAAAGGCAAAGAAAATTATAAAACACTGAAAAAAGAAATCGAAGACCTTAGAAGATGGAAAGATCTTCCATGTTCGTGGATAAGCAGAATAAATGTCATTAAAATGGCCACGTCCAAAAGTGATCTACAGATTCAACGCAATACCCATTAAATTACCAAGATTATTCTTCACAGACATAGAAAAATCAGTCCTTAAGTTCATTTTTAACGACAAAAAACCCAGAATAGCCAAAGTATTTCTCAGCAACATAAACCATACAGGAGGAATCATAATAACTACCTTACTTTATACTACAAAGCCATAGTAATAAAAACAGCATGGTACTGGCACAAAAACAGATACATAGACCAATGGTGCAGAATAGAAGACTCAGAAATGAATCTACAAATTGGATGCTCTCCCTAATATGTGGACAATAGGGAGAAAATGGGTCATAGGAGGAATCCAGATGAAGAAGGAGATTCTATAGATGAGCAAATAAGGTAACCTAACTGAGGAGATGGGAGGGGGAAAGAGGAAAATTCTCTAATGCACATGATATACTTTAACAAACATATTAATGTCAATCGCCACACCAAACATGAGAAGGAGGGATGAAGGGAATGGGGTAGGAATTGGGGAAGGGCTAATTGGGTGATGTGTACATGTATGTCTGCAACATCTTGTATCCCACTGAAATGTATGACTACAATGCACCAAAAAAAAAAAAAAGAAAAGAGTTTTCTCTCTTGTTCTTTTCTCTTTTTATACTTTGCAAAGAATATCTGTGTGCATTAGAATAATTGGTAAAAGCAGAATAGCTATCCTTATACCCTCCATTTCCAGTCATTTTTTGTGTATTACAAAAGTTACACAATCCTAATTACTATCTAATTCCAGAATATTTTCAAGAACTAAAAAAGAGGGGGAAAGGAAAAAAAAAAACTCAAACAAGACTCGACTAGTAGTCATTACCCATTTTTACTTTCATTAGTTTCCAGAAACCACCAAGGTACTTTCTGACTATCAATTTCCCTATTTGAAACATCTCATATAAATGGAAAAAATATAATATATGGTCTTTTCTGTCTGGTTCTTATATTTGGCATAATGTTTTCAAAGTTCATCCATATTGTGCTATGTATCAACACTTTATTCCACTTTATGGCCAAATAATACTTCATCAGACAGGTATTCTACCTTTAGTTATCCATTCTTCAATAAATGGACATTTGGGTTGTTTCTACATTTTGACTACTGTGAATAATACTGTTATCAGGGTATGGTGACTCATGCCTGTAATCCTAGTACTTGGGAGGCTGAGACAAGAGGATCACAGGTTCATGACCAGCCTCACAACTAAGCAAGGCCCTTTACAACTTAGAGACCCTGTTTCAAAGTAAAAAAATAAAAAAAGGGTTGGGAGGTGTAGCTTGGAGACAGAATGCCTCTGGGTTCAATCCTTAGTAACACACACACACACACACACACACATGAATTATGCTGCTACTAACATTCATGTGCAAGTCTTCGTGTGCATATATGGTCAACATTGTGGGTATATCCTAGAAATAGATGCAGATCATATGATATCCATGTTTAATTTACAGAGAAATTGGCAAACTTTTTCTCAGCAGGTGCACCATTTTTCATTTCTACCAGCAATGTGTGAGGGTTACTATTTCTCTACATCCTCATCAATGCTGTGATTGTCTGCCTTATTATAGCCATCTTAGTGTCAAGTACTATCTCTCTCTCTGGTTTTGATTTGCACTTTCATAATGGCTAATGATGTTGGCCATACTTCCATGTACTTATTGGCCATTTTTGTACCTTCTTTAAATATATGTATTTTCAAATCTTCAAATCCTTTGCTACTCTTCCTCCTCTTTCTCCTCCTCCTGTTCCAAGTGTGTGTGTATGTGTGTGTGTGTGTGTGTGTGTGTGTGTGTGTGTGTGCACATGTGTGTTGGTAGGAATTAATCCAGAGGCATTTAACCTCTGAGTTATATCCTTAGCCCTATTTTATTTTTTGACAACCGGGTCTTGCTAAATTGATGAGAGCCTCAGTAGATTGCCAAGGCTGACTTTAAATCTGAGATCCTGATATCTCAGCCTCCTAGTACTGGGATTATAGAAGTGCACCATTTATTCCTGGCTCTCAGTCCATTTTCTTAAATGGCCTGTCTTTTTATGTTGAGAGTTCTTTACACTTCTTAGATGCAAGTCCCTTATTAGATATATGATTTACAAACATCAGTTGTCTTTTCATTTTCTTGATGGTGTCCTTGAAACATAAAATATTTTAATCTTCTAGGAGTTTTAGGGTTCGATCTTTGGCACACTTTGAAATAACTTTTTGTAAATGGTGTGAGGTAGGGGCCCAACTTCATTCTTTTCATGTGTATATCCACTTGCCTTAGCACCATTTGTAGAAGAGACCTTGCTTTCCCTCCAGCAACTTATGAGTTTAATTTTGTACTCTCAATTCTACTGATTAATGTATATGTCTATCTTTATGCCAAGCCATACTGTTTTAAGTTTTGAAATCAGAAAGTATAAGTCCTTCAGTTTTATTCTTCTTTTTCAAGATTGCTTCTGCTATCCTCTGCCCCTTTTATTTCCATATAAATTGTAGGATCAGTTTATCAATTTCAGCAAAATAGGACTTGAGATTTTGATATGGATTTTGTTGAGTTCGTAGATTGATTTAACAATATTATTTTCCAATCCATGAACATTAAATGTCTTTACATGTATTTAACTCTTTAGTTTCTTTCAAGAATTTATACTTTTCACTGTACAAATCTAATACTTCTTATATTAAATCCATACCCCAGCAATTCATTTTGTATGGATCTTGCATATTGAGATTCTATACTGTATCCTTGCTTAACCTATTAGTTTTCACAGTATTTTTTTAAATTTATTTTATTGGTGCACTGTATTCATACATCATAGTGGGATACAAACTTTTGTAGACATACATGCACACATCGCCCAGTCAGCCCCCACCCGATCCCCACCCCATTCCCTCCCAACCCCTCCTTCCCATGCTTGGCTTAGTGGTTGACATCTAGTATTATAGCAAATTATCCAAAATTAAAAATGATAATCTCACATAACAGTTTCATTTGTCTGATACCAAGCTTTTGATGACTTAAAGATAACATTTCAATATTTCTTTTTGCTTTCTTTCTTACCAGAGAATATTTTTTTCTATTTTTTTTAGGTGAAACTATCATATATTTATATATTTATTTTTCAGAAAAAATCTATCCTAATATGGAATATGGACTCTAGGTACCCAAAACAATCTTGAAAAAGAACAAAGCTAGAAGATATATATTTTCTGATTTCAAACCATATAAAGCTACAATAATTGAAACAGTGTAGTACTATTCTAAAGGCAGATATATAAACCATTGGAGTTAAATAAAAGCCTAGAGCTAAATTCTTCCCTATATTGTCAAGTTATTTTTTACAAGGTTTCCACGAACATTTGGTGGTGGAAATAAAAATCTTTTAACTAAATATTGTTAAAAAATAATAATTACATGGAAAAGAATACCATTGGACCCTTACCTAATCCCATATACAAATATTAACTCAAAATAGATAATAGACCTAAATATAAATCTTAAGACTATAAACTTCTGGGTCATTAAACCTCACAACATTGAAATTGGCAGTGATTTCTTGGTTATGATTTCAATGGCACAGGCAACAGAGGAGTATACAAACTCCCTAAAAAAAAAAAAAAATTGTATATCCAAATACAATGTAAACAGAGTTAACAGTTACTAATAGAATGGGATAAAATATTTCCAAATGCTATATCTGAAGGTATATTAATATTCCAACTAGAAATCCTAAAAATTAACAACAATAAAGGCAAACAATACCCTTTTGAGATAGGTAAAAGACTAACATAAATAATGAATCTCCACAGATAACCAATCTTAGTTGTCTGTTGGATGGAAAATCTTGTTTCTCAAGTTCTGGAGTGTGTTACCTATTTCTTCTTTGTAGTTAATCTCTTTGAGTATTTTCTCTAGTGCTGGTTTTGAAGACATAAATTCCTTCAGTTTCTGTTTGTCATGGAAGCTTCTTATTTCTCCATCTAATTTGATAGAAAGTTTTGCTGGGTAGGAAATTTTTGGCTGGAAGTTGTTTTCTTTCAGAGGTTGGAATATGTTACTCCAAGCCCTTCTGTCTCTCATAACTTGGTTTGGGAAGTCTGGAGTGATTCTAATTGGTTTGCCTCTGAATGTCACTTGGCCCTTTGCTTTTGTTGCCTTTAAGATTCTCTGCTTGGCTTCCACATTGGTCATTTTGACAATTATGTGGCGTGGGGATCCTCTTCTCCGATCCTGTCTAAAGGGAGTTCTATAAGTTTCCTGGACCTTTGTATCAATCTCTTGCTCTATGTTTGGAAAATTTTCTGCTATTACTTCCTTGAAGAGATTGTTGATCCCTTTGGTTTCACTTTCTTTTCCCTCCTCTATTCCAATAATTCTTAGGTTAGTTCTCTTAAAATGGACCCATATTTCTTCAATATCAGATTCCTGCTGTCGGATATTTTTTTCTAGATTAGAAACTATGATTTCATTTTTGGATTGCTTATCTTCTAAGAGCGAGATTCTGTTCTCCATGTGTTCTAATCGGTTGTTTGTGCTTTGAATTGAGGCCTTTACTTCATTAATTGCATCCTTTATCTCTTTTTGGCTCTCTCTGAGTTCTTTTCGAAGCACCTCTATTATTTCTACAGTTATTTTCCTGATTTGATCTTCTAGAAATCTCTGATTTTCTGTTTTATCGGGTTCTGATGTTGTGGGGTTGTGGGCATTAATTGCTCCAGTATTATTCCTCTTTCCCATGATTTCGGATGTTTGTGCCTTCTCTGGGTTCTTCCCTTGGGTCACTATGACTTCCCTTAAAGTGTTCTGGATCTCGAGTCAGTAGTATCTCAGACCCCACTACTCCTTTACTGGGTTTTATCACAGAGTCTCCGACCCAGAGAGTCGATAGAGGCTGCTTTAGACTGTGGGGGGTGCCAGGTTGCACGTTCTCCTATGGTGTGATATCTCGGCCACCGCCCCTTCCCCACTGGGTCAAGTCCCAGGGATTTCTCCTCTGTGGCCCGCAATTTGACTCACTGTTCTTGAGTACGCAGATGAAGCTGTACTGGCCTCGCTGAATTCGCTGCTGCTGCCGCCGGTAGCAATATGGCGCCGCTGCTACGCCCTCGGCTGTGGGGCTGGCGTTTTTCTTTTTGATTTTGATTTCTACTCTGAATCCCTGCAGCGTGTGCTGAGCTCGGCCACTGGGAGCTGTAGATGCTCTCTGCGCGGAGAAATCTCTCCTAGCTGTTCCGCAGTGGCTCACCTCGGCTTGCTGTGGCTGTCTGGTGAATTCGCCGCTGCCGCCGGCAGTATGGCGCTTCTGCCACGTCTCTTTTCACAGTATTTTTGCCCCTTAATATTTTCTATATACAACATCATGTCATCTGCAAATAGAAATAGTTTTACTTCTTCCTTTCTAATCTGGATGTCTTTTGTTTCTTTTTTTCTTTTTTCCAATTGTTGGGCTAATTTTTCTGACTATTCTGGCTAGATCTTGCGGTACAATGTTGACTTGAAGTGGTAAGAGCAAGCACCCTTGCAATTTACCTGATTTTAGGGTATATGTATTTTTACTCTACCTTTCCGAGCTATCTGCAGCTCTTGGAGCACTGATGCGGCTGGCTCGCAATCTCCCAGTGTGGTCCTTTGTGAAGAATCCATCAGGTCTATTGACTTGTAGTTTCCCCTCAGGGGTTACTACAGTTTGGATCTTGGACGGCCCTTAAAGCCCCATGTGTTGAAGGCTTGGTCCTTACGGTAGCACCATAGCGAGGCAGTAAAACCTTTAGAAAGAAGGTTCTAGCGTATTTTCTCTCCTCTCCTGTCCCTTGCTTCCTGGCTGCTATAAAGCAGCTTTGATTTACTTAAACATGCACTTCCTGCCACAGGTCTAAAAGCATTGTGGTCAACTGACCACGGACTGAATCCTCTGAAACTATAAGTCAAAAATAGGCCTTTCTTCTTTATAAGTTGTCTGTCTCAGGTATTTTGCCACAGTGACAGAAAGCTCAATAACCAGTGTTTGGCCATGTCTCTGGACTTAGGGTAAGGATCATGAAGCATCCAACTCCATTGTATTGTTTAACATCTATGACCTATTTGAAAGCTACAATTGCTATAAAAGGCTTACCTACTTTCAAATACACTCTTTGAGTTAGCCACGCTTACAACCTCTATGGTCCAAATTAGAGCACTACCTCAATGTTTCAGTTCATTTTGAAATTTACTTTGTTGCTTTGTAAATGAATTTATGCTCTTAGGGGTGACTTTAGTGTCTAGAAAGGTTTATTTATTTAAATCAACTTCACTGGGGATATAGTTTGTACCCATAATAAAATATACCTTTTTTTTTTTTTGGTGGTGGTACTGGGGTTCCTGGAAGCCCTTCTACCTCCGGGCTACACTCCCAGACCTATTTTTACATTTTTTATTTGGAAATAGGGTCTCCTAAGCCAGCGCGCGAGGCTGGTTTTGAACCTGCGCGATCCTCCTGTCTCTGCCTCCTAAGCGTGGGAATTACAAGCGTGCGCCACCACGCCCAGCTAAAATATACCTATTTTTAGTGCATTTTTCAGGAGTTGCGGCAAACATTGATCTATGAAGCCACCAAAATAAAATGTCCCTATCTCTCTCTGTAGTCCTTCCACCCTAGCACTGGGATTTACTTTCTGATACTTTGGATGTATCTGTTCTAGAACTTTCTATGAATGGATTCTTACAATCCTTAGTGCCTGGCCTCTTCCACTCAGCATATATCCACATCTATCCGTGTTATTGTGTTATAAGCATTTTTCTCCTTTTTGTTGCAGAGAAGTACTCTACTGTATGGACATACCACATTTATGATTATTTCACCTGTTGGAGATTTGGGTTGTTAGTGTAGAACCATTAAGAATAAAGCCACTGTAGGCATTCTTATGTAATTGTGGAAATATGTATTTCACGTTCTTTTGGGTAAGTATCTAGAAGTAAAATTGGGTCATGTGTTTATTTAACTTCATTAATTTTTTTGCTTACTTTTTTTTTAAAACAGTTGTACTATTTTACACTCCTACCAGTAATATATGAATTATTTCCAGTTAATCCACAATTGTACTAGTACTTGATGTTATTTAAAAATAAATTATCAGCCTAGTGGGTGCAAGGTAGTATCTTATTGTGGTTTTAATTTGAATTTCCCTGATGACTCATGATGTTGACTATCTATCTGCTCATATGGTTCCTGGTCACTTATTTATCTTCAAGAAGCACCTGTTCAAATCTTTTTGCCATGTTTTCACTGGTGGTGTGTCTTACTGGGTTGTAAAAGTTCTCTATACATTCTGGATTGAAGTCTTTGTTAAGTACATGTATTGAGCCTATTTTGTTCCTGCCTGTCACTTGCATTTTCTTTTTTTTTTTTCTTTTTTTTTTCGGGTTTGGGGATGGAACTCAGGGGCATTTGACCTCCAAGCTACACCCCTGCCCTATATTTTATTCTTTATTTTGAAACTGGGTCTCACTAAGTTGCAGAGGGCCTAAGTAGCTGAGTTTTTCTGCGAACCGCAATCCTCCAGTTTCAGCCTCTCAAATGCTGGGATTACAAGTGTGCATCACCATGCTGGCTGCCTTTTCATTTATTTTTAAACAATTATTTTTCAAAGAACAGAGGTTTTCAGCTTTAATAATTTATTTCATTTAATTTTATTTTCTTTAGATAACAATTTCCCACTGGAACAAACACCCTTTCATAGTTTTGCAAGACTGTTGGCTTTGTTTTAAAATTTTCTAGTTTTTTTTTTTTTTTTGGTGACAAAAACTGCATGTTTTTGGTATATAACATGATGTTACACATATACTTGTGAAATGATTGGATCAAACTAATTAACATAAGCATCCCTTCACATGCTATCTTTTTTTTTTTTTTAAGGTGAGATAAAATCAAATTACTGTAGCATTTCCTTTTGTGTTTAGTGATTTCTTTTTTGTGTGTTTGTGTGGTACTGGGGGAGGAACCCAGAGGCTTTTCTACCTCTGGGCTATACTCCAAGGCTGTGAAGATTATCTCCAATGTCTTCTAGTAATTGCACAGTAAATTTTATTGTATTTGTTAATCCCTCAAGCCTACAGGATTTCTTCTTTCTTTCTTTCTTTCTTTCTTTCTTTCTTTCTTTCTTTCTTTCTTTTTCTCTTTCTTTCTCTTTCTTTCTTTCTTTCTTTCTTTCTTTCTTTCTTTCTTTCTTTCTTTCTTTCTTTCTTTCTTTCTTTCTTTCTTTCTTTTTGTGGTACTGGGGTTTCTGGAAGCCCTTCTACCTCCGGGCTACACTCCCAGACCTATTTTTATATATTTTTTGGAAACAGGGTCTTTAAGCCAGAGCAAGCGGCTGGCTTCGACCCTGCGCACTCCTCCTGTCTCCGCCTCCCAAGCGCGGGGATTACAAGAGTGCGCCACCGCGCCTGGCAGCCTACAGGATTTCTGAAGCAGCAAGGGAAGCACCTGGCTCCCTCCCTGGCCCTGACATACAGGGGGCACTGTGTGTCAATGACAAACACTGACAGGAGCAAAGGTTTCAGCCGAGGCAAAGAATATAGTGATGCTTGTTGAACACAAGTTGCTCCAAATTGCACAGTGAAAATATTTTAGGGGCAGAAAGGGTGGGGGGGGCACTGGGATAGATGAGGGAATACAAGTAGCAGTATGCAGAGCAGGGATTTACAGGGGTTAAAGTATCTGAAATGTCTATTAAAATACTCATTGAGCCGAGCGTGGTGGCGCACGCTTGTAATCCCCGCGCTTGGGAGGCGGAGATCTCGCAGGTTCGAAGCCAGCTGTACGCGCTGGCTTAGGAGACCCTGTTTCCAAATAAAAATATAAAATAGGTCTGGGAGTGTAGCCCGGAGGTAGAAGGGCTTCCAGGAACCCCAGTACCACTACCAAAAAAAAAAAAAATACTCATTGAGTTGAGCACTGAGGTGGGGGGGATGTAGCTCAGTGGTAGAGAGCTTGCCTAGCACACACAAGGCCCTGGGTTCCATTCCCAGCACCACACACAAAAATAAATAAATGAATAAATAAATAAAACTCAGCAGTGTGTGATATATATTTATGTGCAATTTAGTTTTTAAAACTCAAATGGCTAACAGTTAAAGCAACATAATCCAGTGTTCATAAATTAGCATAAGGGGTAGTAGATATTTTTTAATATGAAATGAGTATTCAGAGTTTATGGATGAGCTTGAAAATTGTGCTGGAATTTCTTTTCATGAAAACAGTAAAAAAAAAAAAAAATGGCAAGCTCTTGGAATGGAGAAACAACTTCTTTAAACCAGTTTCCTTATATATCTCTTAAAGGATGGTTAGAGAAAGAAGACACACACAGGGCTTGGGGTCTGGCAGAGACGTCCCACATGTGTTTATCTGTTCCTTTTCCTCCCACCACAGTAGTTTTTATCATGGTCGTTTGAACTTCTTTACGTCACTTAATATTCTCTTTCATGTCCTCATCTCAACTCTCTTGCTAGGCACGGTCTTTAATGCTGGCCTCTCTCTCTGAAGATCCCAGATCAAGGTTTATCAACTCTTAGTGTACTAATCACCTGGGACTTTTTAAATACAGGTTCCAAAGCTCTCCCTCAAAAGACTGATTTGCCCATGTCTGTCTGGGTGCCATCCAAGACTCCTCATGATCATTCAGCACCCCCGGCTATGTCGAGTTAGTGGTCAAAGAAATCTGAGAAAAACCTGCCTCAGAAGCCCTGTAGCTGCATTTTGTCAAATCAGGTGACACTCCAATGAAGACAGCCGATCTAGTTCTCCAGGCCCACATGGAACCTCAGACTGAGCTGACCCAGAAACCTGAAGCAAGCTCATCACCCATGCTACTCTCTCTGTTCTTCTTGACCTGAAAATATCCTTGCTCCTCCAGTGTCCACCTCCCCTTTCTCTAGTGACGCTTGGATCTTCTCCTAATCCAATGGTGCAAATAGGAATAACTCTCCCTCCCTTGTCCTCCTCCTCAAGGTGCCAGTCAATGAAGGTCAGCCTCTAGGATGTTTATAAGAAAAGGGAGAGGGACGCTCTCCCTGCAGAGATGCCCAACTCAATGAACCTAGGCCCGGAGATTCCACTCTTGGGTAAAGTAGACCAACTACTTGAAATGAAACAATTGAAATGGTGGCCCTGTGCCAGCTTTAGGTCCCTGGAGACCCTAGTAATAGGAGTTCCTAATCTTCTTTTGGGATTGAGTCAGTTTGAGCTAAGATCTTCTTGCAACTGAAAGTTCTAATTAATACCTGAAGCCAATCCTCCCAATGAAGAAGGTCTTCTTATTCCTCTCTCCTCTTCCTTCTCCCTTGCCCCTATACTTCTCTGCACAAATGGGTCCCACTACTTGGTTATCTCAAATAATTCCCCTGTTACTAAAGCTGAAATTTCACGTCCCTATAGGCGGACGCCCTTGCTTCTTGACACCAGCCCTTTGTGTGTGTGTGTGTGTGTGTGTGTGTGTGTGTGTGTGTGTGTGTGGTTCTGGCGGTGTAACCCAGGGGCATTCTACCCCAGAGCTCACCCCCAACCTTATTTTATTCTTTATTTTGAAACAGGGTCTCACTAAGTTGCAGAGGGCCTCACTAAGTAGCTGAGGCTGGCCGGCTGTGAACCTGTGATCATCCTGTCTCGGCTTCCCAAGTACTGGGATAACAAGTGTGTGCCACCACACTTCAGCCTACTTTTCTTCTACCCTTTGGGAGAAAAAAAGAACTCTCTTTCTTTGAGACTCACTGTTCATTAGGAATTTCCTGATTACTTAATTCACTTAAGACTTAACACCTGCTTTACAGTCTCCCCTTCTGCCTTCGCTCTGCCACCGTCAGAGGAACTTCCCCATTCCATTTAGTAGCCTGTAGGCGTACTTCATGTGGCATTCACTACGCACCAGGCTTTACGTGTACAGTATTCTAGCTCACTCAACACTTGTAACAGCATAAGGCATTATTATCCCTGTTTTACAGATGAGGAAACCGAGTCACAGAAAGGCCAGAGCTACTGACCTGGAGTTACCCAGCTGAGAGGGGATGAGGATAAGGGAGTCTAATTGCAGAGTCCACAGACTCAACACACACTCTGCCCTCCCTGTTCCTCGTTCTCCGTCTATGTAGCATCTTCCACATCTACTCTAGTCTGTGTTGGTCCTGTGGAGGCCAGAGGGCGTCAGAGCTGCCTGCAACTGAGTCGCTGGTATGTGGAAGGCCCCTGGAGAGATGTCAGCCAAAGGTGGCCTGGACAGCCATTTCAGAACTGTGCCCCTCTTCTTGCAGCTCCATTTGTTGCCACTGCCTGTACCAGTTCACCAACCTGTAAGACAGTGCTGGGACGCGGCTGGATAGAGAATCCAGCAGTAGAATAGCAAGTTATAGATTCAGCATCCCCACACACCCCTCCATAGGACTCCTCTCTGCCCCAAGAGTCCTCATTCTCTTTGCACAGGTCTGTATTGGGGGCAGTCCATTCTCCCTCTGTCGCTGGGTCGTGAGAATGTGTCCCTTGCCCCTCACCCGTGACCCAGCCCTCTTAAGCCCTCTAGGAACTCCACAACTGGTTCAAAAGCCCTGGTTTTCTTCCTTCCTCTGTGTTTGAAAGAGCAGGTGGAAAGAAGCCATGGGTTGGGGGTGAGGGTAGGGCAGGAAGCAGTTTCACCACCACCCCCAACCCCTCCCCCCCCCAATCATCAGACCTAGATGTAGCTTCACGGAGCAGACCAGCTTTGAAGTCAGATTCGGCCTTTGCCCCTCAAGCTTCGGGTTCTCACTGCTCTCCTTGGCTTCTCTGCTTTCCGCTGCGGGCTCTGGCTTCACAAGTCCAGCCAGCGGACTCAGGCTCTGCAAGACCCAGTCCTCCAGACCCCACCTGCACATGCATTCCTCTATCAATGCAACCTGTCCCAGGAGTCTCCTGCGGTGGGAAAACTCACGCAGACATGCGTGCTGCGGCCACTGTAAATATAAGGTAGCCAAGCTCAGCCCGACCCCTCGCAGGATCCGGGGAGAAATTAGTATTCACAAAGGCTGTACTCAGAACCATTCATCGGGTACTTACCATGTACCAAGCACTGTCCTAACCACTTAGCAATCCCTTAATCCCTCAAAACACCACCACCTGTGAGATTCCCATTTGCCAGAAGTGAAAACTGAGACCAGCATCTGCCCAAGATCACAACTGCCTACCTACTTTGCAGAACTCACTCCAGCCGCAGCTGTCTGCTGGTCGAGAACCCAGCCAGCCGCCCGGCTGTCTCTAACCTACTAAACTGTGTCACCCCGGAGCTGCGAGTTCACCCGTGAAAGTGAAAGAATAGGAAGGAGGGGGAAAAAGAAAGAACCTTCGGGGTAGAATCCGGAAAGGCAGCGAGGGCGCGCGCACAGAGAGACTTCCTAGTCATCGTTACTCAGCACTTTGTGGGTGCATGGTGCAGGAGAGCCGGGCACCGCCCGCCTTTTCGAGGAATCCAGCCCTGCCAGGGAGGCCCCGGAACTGTCCCCACCTCGAGCCTGGGCGCCTTCCGACTGAGGCCTGGCTGACGCAAGCCCTAGTGACCTGGGAGGAACCCTACGGCCCCGAGGTGGCTGTTCGCCTAACGTCGCCTTTTAGTAAGGCGACCGCCCCACAAACCACTTCCAGCGGGGTTAAGGGAGCGCGGCCCCGCCAGGGAGAGCTGGGGGCGGCCCCTGGAGCTCCGCCAGGCGCCTGCGCGGCCACGCCCAGCGGAGACCACGCCCCCAGCTCGGCTACGGCGGGGGCGGGGCCGGGCGGCGCGGAGCGAGCGCGCCCCCGCCACACGCACGCCGCGCGCGCCCGCGCCCCGCCCCGCCCCGTCCCTATAAAGAGAAGGCGGGCTGAGCGCTCCCCTCCCATCTCCGTCCCGCGCGTCGCATCCGCCTCCATCCCTCCCTACGGTAGCTCCGCAGACCCCCAACAGCCGAGATGGTGAAACTGATCGAAAGCAAGGTACGTGCCCCCGGGGCTGCCCGGGCGCCGCGCGCGGGCCGGGAGGGGGCGGGCGGGAGGTGGGGAGCCCCTCTGCACCCCCGGGGCAGGGGTCGCGGCGGCTCGGCCCGGGCGGCCGAGGCTGTGGAGCGGGCCCGGGGGCGGGGCGGGGAGCTGCACGCGCGCGGGGCGTCCTGCGGCGCCTCCTGCAGCCCGCACCCGGCACCTGTCCCGGCCACCCCTGCAGGGGCGACGAGAGGGGCTGGGAAGAGCCGCCCCTGGCCCCCATCTGTATCGGGATCGCGGGCCTCTTGGAGACGGCGCGAGGTCGCCGGCCGCCAGCCCCTCTCTCCTTTGCAACGTGACCCACCCGAGCGCGGTGGGCTAGGAGCCACTTTAGGGGAGCAGGCTTAGGCCGAGACCCCAGTCGGTCTCCATCGTTGCCTGGCCCCAAAGATGTCGGCGCGGGGTCCGCGCCCGGGGGCGGGTCCCGCGGGAGACCCTGCGGCGCGCCCCAGGTGGCTGCGGGCGGCGAGGTCCAGGCCGCGCCTGCAGGACTCCTCCTCCTGCGGCGCTGGGCGTGCTTCCGGCGCTGGCTTTGGAATGACTCAGTCCCCGAGGCCGGGCCCAGGGGCCTCGCTGCCCAGCCCGTCAGTGTTTCAACCACAGTCAGGTTTCTCTGGAACCAGGTTTCCCCCCCTGGGAGGAGCCGCGTCCGGCTGTGCGCTCCAGGGCCGCGAGAGCCGAGCTCATCGTACTGCCCTGTAAAAATGCCCGAGGGAATAAGTGTTTGGTATTGCAAAGTTATTTCGAGCCCAGTACCCCCTCCCCCCAAAATTGGGAGAGCCAGGGCCTGACGTCTAGTGTGTTGTAGCCTGTCAGGATGAGTTTGTTAAAAGGAGAGTCAGAAAGTGCGGCAGGAAATTGATAAATAGAGGACTTCTCCCAGGCCATTACCCCACCCACCGTGACCTCACCCAGGAAAGCCAGGGAAGGCAGATGTTAGCCCTCCCCTCTGAGTACCTGTGTTGTGCTGTCCCACAAACAGGTAATGTCACACACAGTGTCTGTGATGGGCCCGGATTCTTTTGTTATTTTGATTATTAACTCTTACCTTGTTTCTATGTTGACATTGTTACCTTAATCTTCTCTCGTTATTGGAATCCTGTTTTTTAAAATTATATGAGTTTTTCTATTAAAAACAGCCCTCTCATTTGTTAAAAAAAAGAAACCCTTAAGAGTGAGTTTAAATATCTCTTAAACTCACAAATTACATATACATTTTCAACACCTACTGTGTGACTCATAAGTTTATGGCTGGGGAAGGTAGAATTCTACTCCCCCGTGTCTAGCCACCTCTTCTGTATAACCCAGCAGGTAAAAACCCGGTAAAGAAGCCAGGTTTGGTGGCACAGGCTTGTAAGCCTAGTGTATTGGGGAGTCTGAGACTGGAGGATCGCAGGTTCGTGGCCAGCCTTGGCTGCTTAGCGAGGCCCTTCAAAAATTAGTGAGATCCTTTTTCAAAATAAAGAATTAAAAAAAAAAATTGGACTGGGGGCCTAGCTTGGAGGTAGAATGCCCCTGGGTTCAATCCCCAGCACCACAAAATGAATGAATGAATGAATGAATGAATGAATGAATGAATGGATACATAAATGAGCCAGAAGGCCTTTGAGTGACCCCTTTTAATTTGCTCAGAATCTATTCACTGCATACAGAAAATTGATTTTGGTTCTTGGAGCACACCTGTGAATGCCTTCTCTGTTTTAATCGTGGTAGTTACTGCATCTGTCTCCCCTGTACAGTAGGAAAAGTGAACAAAGGTGACAGGAACTGTTATGCAAAACAGCGCCTTGGCTTGGGCCCCAAAGGTATTGGCAATCAGTTGATCTTTAAAATTATGATTCATAGTCATTGATCAGAAGTGAATTAACCTGATTATTTGTCAACATAAATAAATAAATAAATAAATACACTTTAAATTTTCATCCAGATGGGCTAAGGTGGTGCCATCTGAAGCAAGTGTTTCTGAGGCATTGTGGGTAGTTTGGGGCCACTGGGATCTGTTCCAGGCATTTGTGGAATATTGAACTATAAATGTGATGATGAAAGAGAAGAAATCAGTTGATGTGCTTTTTTTTTTAAGAATGACAGCTATCATTTATTGAACTCCTACCCACAAGACACTTTGCTAAATGCATTACAAACTTCTCATGCTTATTATCTTTGGGGCTGGGTATGTTTAGGAAGAGAACTGTTAGGCTCTGCTCTTATTTATCTACCCTGTGCTATTTCCAAATTATTTGTGTCAGTAATGGGGAAATTCATCAGTTCCCATTATTTATAGAAGCTAGAACATGTGATTTGCTTCTTAGATAATATTGAATAATTTTCAAGCCGCTGCTTGTTTTAGGTGAACCTAAGTGTCAGAAGAGAACCTAGCCTGTACATAAAGTACTTGCTCACATACCTACCTCGGTTACTCAATGCTCACTTAAGCCAAAAGACCTCCTACAGACCTGTTTTCAGAATTTGAGGTAGTTGCTTGTATTTCTTTAGAACTGAGGGTGTTTGAAACACAGTACACTCTTATCTTGAAAGTTAAATCTCATCACATTTTATATTGAGGCTGGGCATGGTGGTGCACGCTTATAATCCCAGCATTCGGGAGGCTGAGACCTGGAGGATCGCGGTTCGCGGACAGCCTCAGCTACTTAGTGAGGCCCTTCGCAACTCAGTGAGACCCGGTTTCAAAATAAAAAATAAAAGGTAGGACAGGGGGTGTAGCTTGGAGGTCGAATGCCCCTGGGTTCCACCCGCAGACCCGCAAAAAAAAAAAAAAAAAATTTGTATCGAGGCTCAACCCTATGCCAAAACCCATTATCCATCAGAGGAGATATTATCACTCCTTGACCTTTAGTATTTTCTTTTCAGAATCTTACAGTAAAGAATAGCCAGTTTGGCCTTCTGGAAATCACACTAGAGAAAGCTTTGAATGAAATTCATTTGGACCAATCAGTGATAGTTTGGAAAAGTAACTTCCATACTTCCTAATCTCTCTTGCATCCCTAGGGCCCCCTCCACACGCCCACATCACTCTGCACACCCAAATAGGAGGTTGACGGACCTGCATACCTGAAAAAGTTACAGACGTCACTTCACACCATTTTCAGGAATGCTGTTAATGAAGCGTTTCCAAAAAACAGGAGGTAGAAATAAAAAATCTAGGAAAGGAACTGTATTCCATGAGGACTCTGAGTAGTCTTTTGGTTTTGGTGTATGGTGTGTTTTAACCTTAACTGTGTTTTATTTACTTTCTTCCCTTCTTTATTGGACCAGATCTAATGTGACTTAACTTGTTGGAGGAGGAGAGCAGTCGCTTTTTATTAAACCAGTTTGACCAGTGATTCTCCCTTGAAGAAAACCTAGACACTTCAGATATAGATGTTTGCGTTTTGATTTATCTTTGTAGCCCCAGGCTTGGTTTGGTCAATACTGACTGACTGTGGTTAAAAGGAGTCTTGTAACTAGAATGTTAGGTTCCTAGGGTTACAGTATCAAGCCCCTTGGTAATGAAGGTTAGTAGTAAGGGATTGCTTGATCATTTTATCTCACTGGTATTCCTTAGACAAAACTGTATTTAAGAGAATTTTTTTTCTGAGAAACTAAAACTGTCATTTTATTAATAATAAGGGTGTGGTTTTAAGCAAAAGGGCAAAAATCAAAGGTTGATTAGCAGTGTGATCTCAACTCTTAGAAACACAGTCATAAAAAAATAGTAATAAGAAACTAGGTTTATGCCATTAGTGACTAGTAATAAGAAACTAGGTTTATGCCATTAGTGACGAGTGTCAGGGGTTAGTTTCCTGGGCTTTCTTTTTCTTTTGCATCTTTTTGCATATTCTCCTGTAGACAAATGAATCGGAAGTGTTTCTTAAGATGTTCATTGCAGAAATCTATGTCTTTGTGACTTAAAATGGCAGTGGCAGAATGTCAGTTTTTATTTTTCTTTCATTTGCCTACATTGAATGTATACTAGTCAGTTGACAACACTTTATAAAGTTTCTGTGAAGACATGAATATTCATATGCTCTGTGTATTTATATATCAGTGAACAATACCGTGTGTAGAATTCCTTCAGACCTACTTTACTTGGTGTGTTTGAGTTATTTTTGTTTTGTTTTATTTTACTGAAAAGTAGGTCCTGCAAGCAGGACCTCCAAGCTCTGCCTTGTCTTCAAGGTTTTTGGGAATGACGCTATTCTTTCTCTTTAGGAAGCTTTTCAGGAAGCCTTGGAGGCTGCTGGGGATAAGCTGGTAGTCGTTGACTTCTCCGCCACGTGGTGTGGGCCTTGCAAAATGATCAAGCCTTTCTTTCATGTAAGTATAAAAGATTCATGATTGGGAGTTGCTGGTCACAAAGCGAGGAGAGGACAGGGAATGGGTTAGAGGGCTACTTTTTGGGTTTGTTTTCCTGGATCATCGGTCTAAAGGTAGTAGCAGAATGACTTGAATAATGTAGGTCTGATATGTGGAGCCCATTGATCTTAAATGGTTTTGCTGTCTTTGACTTGGAACCTGACCCCACTTTGAAATTCAGGCCTAAAAGCTGATGTGCCAAATTTTCTACACATTTATCCTAAGCTGAATTTTTAGATCTTTAATTAAGAGTAAGTATATCAGCTGCCCTTACCCAGTTCTGATTTTTCTTTTAATTTTTCAGTCCCTCTGTGAAAAGTATACCAATGTGCTATTCCTTGAAGTAGACGTGGACGACTGTCAGGTATGTAGGTGAAGATTCAAGACACTACCAAGCTTTCTGCATTGGCCTTTTTTTTTTTTTTTTCTGAATTGCACAATACATTTAATTTTCATAAACATGTCAAGGAACCCTATCTTAGTTCTATTAGCCAGGTGTGGTGGCGCACGCTTGTAATCCCCGCGCTTGGGAGGCTGAGACAGGAGGATCACGCAGGTTCGAAGCCAGCCTCAGCTACTTAGTGAGGCTCTCAGCAACTTAGTCAGACCCTGTTTCCAAATAAAATAAAATAAATAGCCTGGAGGTAGAAAACCCCTGGGTTCCACCCCCAATACCACCAAAAAATAAATAAATAAAATAAAATGTTCTATTGCAGAAGAATAGGTAATTTTGCCAGTTAAGGGCTTAATCCTAGATATCAAGAGCTATGATGTACATCACATCCTAAAATAAGCATTTTGCAGCCTGTTGAGGCTCCTTTATCTTATTATTCACCCAGACCTCCACATTACAATATGCTCAATAGAAATTGACTTTGGCTACAATAATTAAGTCCATAGACTTGATGGTATCACCAAATTATAAAGCCACTTTTACGGTTCTTGTAAATTTTTATTGGGGGGGGGTAATCGAAAAGAAAAGCAACGCATTTTAATGAACAAACCCCACGGTGTCTTATAGACCTGAGAAAGTAATGGGGGAAATCCCAGAGTTGGTTTTAGCTAACAGTCTTGTATTGTGCTTGATAGCTGCCAGGCACCGTTCTGTGTACTTTACAAGTGCTAATTCATTTAGTCCGTGTGCTCTAGGCCTCCCTCTTTCACCGATGAAAAAACTCGAACAGAGAGAAGTCCACAGAGCTGCAGAGAGTGCAGGGCAGAGCTGGGATATAAAGTGAGGTTGTCTGGCCCCCTCCTCTTGCGCTTCTCCACTGCATCTTGGAGTGAGCTGTCTTGTGGGTGTAGGACCTCGCTCTCACACAGCCCCATGAGCTGGGAAAGGTTAGGATGTACGACACCCCGGGAGCTCTACAGATAGGCAGGCGTTTTCACAGGAGGTGCTAGGAGACTGGGATGTCGCAATGACGGCGATGAACCTGGCTTCCAGTCCCGGCTCGCTGGCTTCTGCATAGAGGTAATCCCCCACGTTCTTGGAGCCGTGGTTCTCTGTCCACAGTAGGTCTTCACACCTGCCCATCAGCTTTCCAGGGTTGCTATGTACTGAGACAGCATGGAATGCGTGGTAAACGTGCTGGAGGGCCACTTAGAACACATACACAGCATCCTCTCTAAACATGAGAACACCAGATTGCTTATTTCCAACACGTTTTCCAATTTGTGCCTTGGAAGACACCTGCCTTTGCTTTTGCAGTCTTCTCTACCTGTCCATCCTTTCCTACCCAACTCCTTGGCATGGGCTTCCCTCCACGAATCCTTGGAATCCTTCTCCATTTGCCCCCCTGTGACATGATGGTGTTGCTCTAGCATCATAAGGAAGTTGTCGGGAATGAATGAGATGATGCCTACAAAGTGCTGGGGCTGATGTGAGATACAGAACTAACTGCCCGGTGAATCCTGGCTTTATGGGGTTCAGTATCCAAACTCTGAAGTACTCTGGGATCTAAAACATTTTGAACAATGAGATCGTGCTTTCAGGTTTTCAGATCCAAAATAAGTCAGTCAGTATAACCAAGGCCAATGTGTGTGTGTGTGTGTGTGTGTGTGTGTGTGTGTGTGTGTGTGTGAGAGAGAGAGAGAGAGAGAGAGAGAGAGAGAGAGAGAGAGAGAGAGAGAGAGAGAGAGGTGTAGATATGCTGGGGATTGAGCCTAGGGGCATTCTACCTCTGAGCTACACCCCCGGCCCAATGACATTTTTTATTCTTTATTTTGAAACAGGGTCTTACTAAATTGCAGAGGGCCTCACTATGTAGCTGAGGCTGGATGCCAACCCAAGATCCTCTGGTCTCAGCCTCCCAAGTAGTGGGATTACAAGTGTGCGCCACCATGCCCAACTCCAAGGCCAATGTTTTAAAATCCAACAAAACCCAGTAACTCCTGATATCTGAAATATTTCTGGTCCTAAGAATTTTGGAAGAGGGATACTCAGCTGTAATGATTTCTCTGTCTGTCCTTTACTATTATGTTAGTCTCTGTGTCTTAGGGTCCTGTTTCCCCTTTGTCTAGCATTCCTGCCTGGCATATAGTGTTGTGGACTGAATGAATGTTATGATTCAGTAAAGTTTTTGTTCTAGCTGTGTTCCAGAGTTTAAAAAACAAAGAAAATGAATATAATTGCTCTTGTTTATGGGGAATTCCGTATTTAACCAGGGGATATTTGCCACTGGACCAGATGAGCTGGCTCCTCCTGACCCTGTCAGAAAACATAATTTTTATTTGAAAGTAATAACATGCGCCAGGTGCCGTGGTCGGTCCTTTGCCAGGATTATGTCTTGCGCTGCCTACAGTAACAGAATAGGGTTGTTGTTTTGTTTATTTTTCAGCACGATTTTATTGGTACGTTATAATTATACATCATAGTGACGTTCTGAGTGATACTAAAAGACGTGCACTTGGTGAGCTTCCCTTGGGAGAATCCTTCTTATCAGCATCCTTTGGGCAAGCAAGGGGACCGCAGCACAGGAGGTGACGAGGAGGAGGAGCAGTGCCCGAGCTGTGCTTGGGATGTGCGCTCTTCCTGCCCGATGCTGGGCCTGGGGGAGCAGCTGTGCAGAGCAGCCCAGGACTTGTAGGACAGAGCTCCCCCACACACACGTGCTTGGGGCACATGTGTCGTCACCCTCAGAGTGTCTTTGAAACTTGAAGTGACTCTCTCATAAGTAGGGGACTTTTTTTTTTTTAACAAAACTGGGGGTTGAACCTGGGGGCATTCTGCCTCTGAGCTCTACCCCCAGCCCTATGTTTTTATTCTTTATTTTGAAACAGGGTCTCACTAAGTAGCTGAGGCTGGCCTCCTAAGTAACTGAGGCTGATCCTCCTGCCTCAGCCTCCCAAGTCGTGGGATTTTAGGTGTGCATCACCACACCCAGCTCAAGTAAGGCACCTTTCACCTTGCCTCCATGTTCTGAAGAGCAGCAGAAAGGTTGTAATCAGAAGTGTAATCCTGAGCAGGGTGAGATGATCTTGTAGAAGTCATGGCACAAATGGACAGAAGACCAATTGTGCAAGGAAATAACTTTATATTCATAGAAAAGTAGCCCCTTTGAAAAGATAGCCTGATCATGTTTTCTTTGACAGCCAAAAGGGAGTGATACTTGTTTTGTAAACTAAAAAAAGAAACAAAGTAATTTAGATTGGAATGTTTTGCAACCTTTTAGAATGCCATGTGCTTCAATTTTGGTTAGAAGAGCCTGCAAAGTGTAAGGACAGTAGGTTAGCAATTACCAGGGAGGGGGTGAGGTGGTTCTTAAATACAGAGCGGCAGCTGGAGGAAATTGGGGGAAAGAGGGAGGCGCTCTTGCCTATTATGTTTGTGATGGTTATGTGACTGAGTTTGTCAGAATTCACAGAGTTTGTACACTCTCCCCAAAATAAATTTTTATATATAATTTTAAAACCCAGATTGTTTACCAAAAACAGGAAGTAGGTTCTATCTTTAGGAGTCAGCTAGGTTTTTGGATTTTTGGTTATTGTTAGGTTTTTTTGTTCTGTTTTGGTGTGTGTGTGTGTGTGTGTGTGTGTGTGTGTGTGTGTGTGTGTGTGTGTGTTTTATACTGGAGATTGAACCAGTGACATTCTACCTCTTTTAGTTGTGAGGGCCTAAGTTGCTGAAACTGGCTGTGAACCTATGATCCTCCCTTCTCAGTCTCCCAAGTACTGGAATTACAAGCCTGTACCACCCATACCTGGTTTGGTTTTGGTTTTTGAATGAGGGGAGTAATTGTTTTAAAACTTAGGATAACAATGTTTTTAAAAACTCAGGAGAATTTCCCATAATATGCCTACCTTTCGCATCATTACAGTAATAGGATTAGTAGTCCATAGAGCAAGAAGTGGGGCCTGAGGTGTGGCTCAGCGTAGAGCACTTGCAGAGTATGGGTGAGGCCCTGGGTTTCATCCCCAACCCTGGAGGAAAGAGAAAAAACGTGGGAAGAACAAGAAATAAAAATAAAACATTAAGTAGATTCAACATAATTATAGAACTACCAGACTTTACTGAGGTACATAAAATGGTTTTATAGCTGGAATATTGTGTTCATGGATATTAACTCAGCATTAAAATGTCAGTACTCCCAAACTTATTTTACTTTAACTCAGTTTCAATTTAACTTGTTTTGGAAATGGACCATGATATAGCCTGGAAAGTATTTTTGTACAAAACAAAATGGGGAGAGAAGTTAACAGAAGCTTCATAAAAATGCATTAGATACTAACTATAACTACATTAACTAAATCAATGTAGCCCTGTAACCAGTGGACGTCAATCCATGGAAAAGAACAGAAAGTTCAAAAGAAAAGAACCAGATCTGCTTAGCCATGGATTAATACCATTTAGGATTAAGATGTTGCATCTCTCTCTTTTGTTTCCAAATCTAGAGGAAATGTAAAGATAAAATAATCGGAAATGTGAAAAATACAGAGAATGATAGGCACTGTGAGACTCTTTCATGTAGTTATTTTTGTTGTTGTTTTGTTACTGGGGTTCCTGGAAGCCCTTTTACCTCCGGGCTACACTCCCAGACCTATTTTTACATTTTTATTTGGAAACAGGGTCTCCTAAGCCAGCGCGCGCAGCTGGCTTCGAACCTGCGCGATCCTCCTGTCTCTGCCTCCCAAGCGCGGGGATTACAAGTGTGTGTCACCACGCCCGGCCTCATGTAGTTTTTTTTAATACCTTTTTTCTCTTTATCCATTGAAGAAATGGGCCTGAAAAGTCTGATTCACAATCTATAAAGACTGGGTGGGGTAGGTCAGCGCTGATGAATCGATAACCTAAAATTCTTAAACTAGGTGGCAAAATCCTAATAAATACTGGTAAACTTACAGAAGCTTCTTGGAGAGTAGCTTAAAAATATGTAGAGACTTTCGAATGCGCATACTCATTTCAATTCTACTTCTAAGGTTGATGGTGGGAAATTCAGTCCGTACGCAGAGAGATTTATATATAAAGACTGAAAGTGTTTACAGTGGGTAAAACCAAACTACATACTGAACAGGGGGTTGGTTAAAATAATGGCACATCCGTACGGCTTCTGCTGTGAGAGGGTAAAAAGTGTGTGCTGTAGATTTTCATGGGGAGATGTCTTAGGTGTGCCTTCATTTTTAATTGAGAATAACCAGTTTGGCTTTGGTGCTGCCATATTATATTCATTGTGTTGATTTTCATATGTTAAAAGTTGTCTTAAATATGCTATCACGTGGATGAACCTTGAAAATATAGGAAGTGAAAGACAGCAGAAAGGAAGCGCATTGCATGATATATATCATACATGCATATTAAAATACACCTGTGTATGTACATACATATGAAATTTCCAAATCTATATAGACAGAAAAAAAGTTGTCTTAAGGCTGAGTTGTGGAGGGAAACAGGAAAAGGAATCTGGCCTTGGACTCTCTCTGTCAGAGCTCACCGTCTCGTTTCCGTTCTCTCTCCCTGGCATCCCCCCGACCCCATCACAGGACGTTGCTGCGGAGTGTGAGGTCAAGTGCATGCCCACTTTCCAGTTTTTCAAGAAGGGCCAAAAGGTACGTACATCTGGGACTTAAAAAACTAACCGTGCAAAAGGAGAACATAGTATTATTCCAGTACATTATTTTTCATTGACTTAAGTACACAGCATAGTACTTAGTTGAAGATTGATCTTTGTTAGAACTAGACACTAAATCCCTGTGATTGATGCTTCATATTTATATCATAAAGTATACAGGATTTCTTAGACTTAGTCAAATAATTTATCATCACTAAGAGGTTCTCATGCCAGGCGTGGTGGTGCATGCCTGTAATACTAGTATTGGGGAGGCTGAGACAAGAGGGTTGCAGGTTCACAGACAGCCTCAGCGACTTAGTGACACCCTGCTTTAAAATAAAAAGGGCTGGGGGTACAGCCCAAAAGTAGAAAGCCCCTGAGTTTAATCCCCAGTAACCCCTCCTTCCCCAAAAGAGAGATACTTGCATTAAAAACTATATCTACTTCAGCCTTTTGACTTTTCTTGAAGGTGTTTAGTTGGCTGGGTTTTTTTTATTTTTCCTTTTTTTTTTTTTAAGACCTGTGTGTTACTCAGTGAAGATACTTGCTGTTTCTTCCCCCATTCACATTTTGTGATCATATCTCATACCCAAAGTAGGGATACAAAGCTCTATCTAATGTCAATTCAATGTTCTTTTAACAGGTGGGTGAATTTTCCGGAGCCAATAAGGAAAAGCTTGAAGCTACCATTAATGAATACATCTAATCGTGTTTTCTGAAAAGCATAACCAGCTATCAACTGTTTGAAACTTGTAATTTTTTTAATTTACAAAAAGTATGAAGTATGAAACTATATACCCAACTGCCATCTGATTATAAATGACAATAAAATATTAATTCTACCCTTTTTAAAACTGTCTGGTGTCTCAATAACTTAAAAAAGAAAGAAATATTCATTTAATGTCCTAATTTTTTTTTCTTCTTGCAGTACTGGGGATCAGGTCCAAAGCCTGGCACATGCTAGGCAAGGAGATACCTCCCCAGCCCTTGGGGAGGGAGGTATTGGTATGGTGCCCAGGGGTATTCTACCTCTGAGCTACACTCCCAGCCCTATTTTATTTTCTATTTTGAAACCAGGTCTCCTCCCGTTTCTGAGGGCCTTGCTAAGTTGCTGAAGCTGTTCTCAAACCTGTGGTCCTCCTGTCTCAGCCTCCCAAGTACTAGCATTACAGCATGTACCACTATGCCTGGCTATCCCCAACCCTTTATTTTGAGACAGGGTCTCAGTAAGTTGTCTAGGTAGTCTTAAATTCGCCATCCTCTTGTCTCGGCCTCTGGAGTAGCTGAGGTTATAGGCTTGCACAAACATGCCTAGTTATTTTTATGTATTCCTCAACTTTTTTGGTAACCTTTAGGGATAGGTTATTTTAAGATTTTTTAAAAATCTTAATATATTTCTAGAAAAATTATCACAGGCAAACAGACTTTTACAAAAAGAAGAAACAGTATTCTCTGTTCTAGCTGGTAAATCTTTGTTGTCTGAATAATTGGCATGGCCAACACTGATGCGAACCCATGATCAGGTTATTTATTTCTAGTTTAAGGTTCTGTGCAAAAGGTCACAGTGAGCTGCTAATTTCCCTAATGGTAACAGAGTCCTATTAAGAATTTTTTATGGGCCACTCTTAAAGGGAATTACCCCATACAATACCATGGGGATTTTGGTTCTAAGAAAGCCTGGGGTTTTAGGCCAGATAGAGGTTCCAACCTGTATAGTAAAGGTGGGAAAATTCCTCATTATTCATTCAAAGCACATTGTTTCTTGTGTTCTAAACAGCCAGGGACTGAGGGGAAGGTCTGCTTGAAGAAACAGTCTTCAAGTTTAAGAATGAAAATCATTTAGGATTAATTATATGCTAGGCACTATCCTATTACTTTGGTCTCTTCGGCCATCCTGTTATGTGAGTGCTATCCTCCCCAGCTGCTGGCGAGAACACCAGGGAGGTGATGTAATTCTCCAGCATCGCAGCTGGTTTGCAGAGAAACTGGAATGTGGACCAGAGATGCCTGGTGCAGAACGCGAGCTCTGGACTGCTACTTGCCTTTCAGTGTAGCAATCCGTGTGGTAGAATGAGGGCGCCCTCGCCTGGGTTTCTCGCCTCATCTAAAGTCAGGGCGATGGACTTAAGTGCTCTCTCTGAACTACTGATCAAACACCTGTTACCTGCCTCGTACTATGCTAGGCTTGGAGTGTAGCTGTGAATAGGACCATGATCACACCATTATGCCAGGAGGGGGAGGCACGCTTGTGAATAATAGACTGGGGTATATTCTGTGAGTAAAAGAAGAACCAGAAGACAATCTGGTAGTTGAGAATGACAGGCCTGCCTTGGGTCAGGCAGTCGGACTAGGGTTCTGTGAGGTGACTGAGCTTGGCAGATGAAAAGGACTCTGGCCTGCTATAAGCTGGGGAGTCAGCTTTCCAGAAAACAAGAGGTACAAAGGCCGAGCTGAAAGAGCTCAGGACATTACAGCACCCCATCAGAGAGGCATGAAATAAAGCTTCAGAGAGCGGCAGAACCCAGCCAGCCAAGGCCAGCCTCGTTCTGAATGCAACAGAAGGCATCACAGGACACGTCTGGGAGCCACATGCTCTGGTATGAAGAGCTCGTTTTGGTAACTAGAATATGAATAAGACCCAAAACTGGAAACCAGTTAGATATCTGTTACCTAGGGCAGGTACAATGATGGTAATTGCCAGAGGGCCTGTGAGGAGGGGTAAGAGGGAACGAAGACTCCAAGGACTGGGGGAGTAGACCCCAGAATGAATTCGGATGTCTGGCCTAAGCACCAGGGTGACTGGGCGCCATGTCACAAGACTGGAAGAAGCGGAGAGTGGTGATCGGATTCAGCCTCCACACGTGTGAAGACATGCTACTGAGGTATGCATTCAAAAGGAGATGCTGTGCAGGCAGCTGGGTACCAGGTCCGCACTGGGCTAAGAATCAGCAAGGGATTGTCGTCGGTAAATGGCACTTAGGGAGATGAGACACGTAAGAGAACCCAGAGTGAAGAGGGTTCAAGGCAGAGCCTGAAGAACTCTCAGTATTTAGTGATGAAGTAGAGGAGGAACTGAAAAGAGACTTAGAGGTGGCTGGAGAAGGAGGAGGGAAACCATAAGAAGGTGTTATCCAGGAAGCAGAGAGGATTTTGAAAAGGCAGGGGTGTCAGTTACCAAAATGCCACTAAGACCAGGCGTGGCACACGCCTGTAATCCCAGGGCTGGTGCTGTAGCTCGGAGGTAGAATGCGTCTGGGCTCAATCCCTAGTACCGCAAGGAAAAGAAAAAAGTCAAAACAAAACAACAAACAAAAATTAAGAGATGGTTTTCTTATTTAACCACAAATTGGAGCTACATTCCCAGCCCATTTTGTTTTTTTGTTTTGAAACAGGGTCTTGCTAGGTTTCTGAGAGTCTCACTAAATTGCTAAGGCTAATCTCAAACCTGCAATCCTCCTGTCTCAACCTCACATGTAGATTAGAATGGTGCTCACCAGGGACTGGGGTCTGGGGACAAGCAGGGAGAAGCACAGAAATGTATGTTGGTTAAAAAAACAAAAAAACAAAAACTTGGACTTTATCCAGGTGAGTAATGAGTTGCTGGACCAGTGAATGACAAGACAAGGATTTCTGTGTAGCAAGTGAGAAGCTGAGACCTGTGCTGTTACTGTGCAGTTGAGAGCTGAAGCAGGGGTGCTGGAGTAGATCAGTATTTTCTTTTCTTTTTTCCTTTTTTTTTTTTTTTTTGCAGGTCTGGACATGGAACCCAGGGGCATTCGACCTCCGAGCTACCCTCCCCCTGCCCTATTTTTTATTCTTTAAGATAGGGTCTCACTAAGTTACGGAGGACCTCACTAAACTGAGTCTGTCCACGAACCGCGATCCTCTGCCTCCCGAATGCTGGGATTACAAGCATGCGCCACCACGCCCGGCAATAGATCAGTATTTCTTGTACTGTGATTTAGAAACTTACAGCAAGTACAGGTTTCCCAACTTCATCTACATAATAAGAATTTCTGGGGATGGGACCTATTGATATGTGGGGGGTTTTCCCAATGTGTGTGTGTATGTATGTATGAATGTATATATTTATTTATTTACTGTAGATTGAACCCAGGGGCTTTCTACTTTCAAGCCATACCTCCAGCCCCCTTTGTTGTTTTATTTTGAAGCAGGGTCTCGCTAGGTTGCTAAAAGTCTACCTATGTTGCTGAGGCTGGCCTCAAAGCTGTGATCTTCCTGTCCCAGCCTCCCAAGTGCTAATTACAAACATGTGCCCCCACGCCCAGCCGACCTGCAGTTTAAACAAGCTCTCCTGGGGATTCTTAGAACACTCAAGTTTAAGACGTGGTCAATATTTGGGAGGAAGAATCTAGAGCATTCTATGATTACCCACAGGTATTCATGTAAAGATGGAACACTGATTTTAAGAATTCTCCAGACTGAGCCAGGTGTGGTGGCACACACTTGTCATCTCAGCGCTTGGGAGGCTGAGACAGGCAGATCAAAGGTTTGTGGCCAGCCTCAGCTACTTAGTGAGGCCCTCTGCAACTCTGTGAGACCCTGCTTCAAAATAAAAAAGGGGGTGCTGGGGGTGTAGCTCAGTGGTAGAAAGCCCCTGGGTTCAATCTCTAGTACCAAAAAGAAAGAAAGAAATTATTTAGGGTGTTATATACTCCAATAAAATATATGCATATCTTCACCAAGAAAAAAGAAAAATATATGAGCCTTGGCAAAACCACCAAAAAAATATTGGACTAATTTTCAAAGAATGAATAACACCACTGTTCTTTTAAGCCTTGGTTTTGACCTTGTTACAGAGCACTGTGTAACTGACAAAGCTATGGTGATGTTTAGTTGCTGTCCATGTGGGAAATGGGCATTTGTTTAGAGAGCAGAAAGGAATTGGGTAGAAAAGGAGCCTTAGGTCAGAGAAAAGAATATTTAACATTGTTACTCTTCTTAGCTTGGCTGGCGATTTATACTTGTTTTATGAATTATTTTCCCTGAAACACAGGAATCCACTTTCTTATTTTTGTTTCAGTGCTCAATTCCTCTGTGCTCACAAGCTAGTGTGATATTGCAACAGTTGCGCAGAGCCAGCTGAGAAACATTTTACCTTGACAAACTTCATCTCTTGAATTTGGATATAAATATATAGGCCAAGATGTAACATGCGAAATGGGATACTAATTATACTTCTTCACAATGGCAAATAGATGGACATTAAATTGGGTAGTGTTTTATATATATAAATATTTAGTAAAGTTTAGTTAATATTTCACAAGTTTAAAACTTTGGCTTTGCTGGGATGTAGCTCAGTGGTAGAGTGATTTGCCTAGTATGTGCCAAGTCTTGGGTTCAATCCCTAGTCCTGCAAAAAGAAAAAGGTAGAAGAGGAGAGAGGAGGAGGAGGAGGAAGAAGAAGAGGAGGAGGAGGAGGAGGAAGAGGACAAAAGAGGAGGAGGAGGATGAATAACACTTTGTCTTTATTGAATAGTTTTTTAAATTTTTATTCCTGGGGATTGAACCCCGGGACATTCTATCAATGGGCTATACTCCCAACTCTTTTTTTTTTATTTTGTATTTTGAAACAAGATCTTGCTAAGTTGCTGAGAGTTTGCTGAGGCTGGCCTCAAACCTACGATCTTCTTGTCTCTATCATTCCCAAATGCTGGAATTATAGGCATGCTCCACCACACTTGGCATTCATTCATATTTTCTGTCCTTTATTTCTTAAAAGAATATTGCATATTTTTAAAATATTTTTGAAAACATTAAACTATTCTAATTTTTAAGATGAAAATATATTTAAATGTTGGATATTTAAAAACAACCACGCATCACTTTTTGAGCCTTTAGATCACTGAAGAGAGTAGAAATCAAGACGGCAATAGAAAAAGGTCGAATGAAAATGAAACTCAGAGAAAAAAATTGGAAGGGGAAATTTGAAATTTTCAAATAAAAAAGCTATTTTGATTTTAAGACTGACAGCACTGAAAATCAACAGACTTCACTGAGCGTAGCTCATGTTAAATTCAGAAAAAGAGTCATTAATGAAGACTTAATCACTTATGAAAATGAACAAGATAATTATTCTTATCAAATTGAGTTCAAGTCATATCTGAGTCTTTGCAAATTCAAATTATTTGCTAAGTGATCCCTTAGCTAATTAAAACTCGAAATAGAGAAGACAAATATTCATACCAAATGCATAATTCAGAAAGAACAAATGCTACTCTCTGATGCACCTGGCATATTAAAGAAAAGTTTGTCCATGAAATTAGCAAACTGGTCAGCCAGGCATGGTGGCGCATGCTTGTAATCCCAGTACTTGGGAGGCTGAGACAGGAGGATCCCAGGTTCATGGCCAGCCTCAGCTACTTAGTGAGGCCCTTGGCAACTTAGCGAGACCCTGTTTCAAAATAAAGAATAAAAAATACAGCTAATGGTATAGCTAAGAGGTCGAATGCCTCTGGGTTTAATCCCTAGTACAAGAAAAAAAAAAAATAGCAAAATGGTAAAAAATGACAGTGCTCTGCATTGGCTGTTCACATTGCAGGGTGACCCTAACCCTTTAACAGCATGAGACTGTTTCTGGCAAAGCACAATTGCTTCAAATTAATGATAATAATGGCCTTCCATTGGATAACCGAAACAGAAAATACAATATTTCAATTACAGTAATTCTTCAAAAAAAAAGTTTATAAAGCATATTTTCTCATTCTGATGTTTTGACATCCAGGGCCTTACTGTGCCCTGGGAGGAGACTGACTCCCCCAGGGCTGGCCAATTCCTAGCCCAGATGGCAAAGAACACCAGGTGTGGTGGTATATGGCTATAGTTCCAGTACTTGGGAGGCTGAGACAGGAGGATGGCAGGTTCGTGGCCAGCCTCAGCAGGCAGTGAGAGATGGCAAAGGCCTTACCTGTGAGCTGCCCTTCAGATGCAAATCAACCAGTCTAGAGCCCACAGCCCACGTGGGACTCTTAAACTCAGGGCGCCCCTCTGCCAGCCTTCATCTCCTGAGAGCCAGTACTAGACGCCTCGGGAGAGCCTCGGACACACTGAAATCATTCAGTGAATCCTAAACCTGCTTATCCCCCCTCGCCTGTTTCTGCAGAAACCACAGTAAAGGCTTTTTGCCCGTGTCTCCCCTCTCTCTGCCTCCTGATCAGCCTGGCACTTACCCAGCGTGGCATGCCCCTCCTTGTGGAGATTGACTAGCCATCTTTTTAGTGATAAGCTGTTTTCTATTCTGCTGGCCTGGCCACACCTGAATAATAAAACCTTCATCTTAAACCCCAGAGAAAGAAACCGTAGAGACTGGCTTTTAGATTCCTGGCTCAACAGAAAGTATTTTATTACTGCCATGACATGCTTCACAGCTAGTCTTCAGGACCAACTTTGGCCGATGTAGGTAATGATTGATGCCTACCTAAACTAGATTCTTCATGAAGGGAAAATGAGCTGGGCATGGTGGCTCGTGCCTATAATCCCAGTACTGTGGAGGCAGAGACAGGAGAATTGCAGTTTAGAGGTCAGCCTCGGCAACGTAGCAAGACTCTCAGCAACCTAGTGAGGCCTTATTTAAAAATAAAAAGAATTATGAACCGGGCGTGGTGGCGCACGCTTGTAATCCCAGCATTTGGGAGGCCGAGACCTGAGGATCGCGGTTCGCGGACAGCCTCAGCTACTTAGTGAGGCCTCTGCAACTCAGTGAGACCCGGTTTCAAAATAAAGAATAAAAAAAAAAAAAATAGGGCAGGAGGTGTAGCTCAGAGGTTGAATGCCCCTAGGTTCCACACCCAGACCAGCAAAAAAAAAAAAAAAAAATATATATATATATATATATATATATATATATATATATATATATGTTATATATTTTTTATATTTATATATATATCCTATTAGAATATTAGAATATCAGAAAGAGCCAAATGTCAAAACTCAAGAAGAAAATTATGCCAAATAAGCAACTTCTTTTAAATTCTGTGAATTCCAGAAGCTCAAGCATCATTAGCAAAACCTTTTGGATTCCAAAACGTCATTTTCTACCTTCCTTTCCAACTTGGGCCCTGGAGAGAGGCTCCCACAAAGAAAGGTGTCATGAGGAAGGGCCATTTAGCCATCTACCAGGTTGGCTTGAGAACACACCGTCAACAGTCATAAGCGCTTCCGTGAAGTGGGCCCCAAGGGCCGTTCCCCTCGGGCACTCAAGGGGATCCAGAGTATGCTATGATAGAGACAGAGACTAAGTATGCACATGGATACCAGGCTCAACAAAGCTCTCTGGGCCACAGGAATAAAGAGTGTTCCAAAGGTACCTGTATTGTTGTCCAGAGAAGGTAACGAAGGGGAAGACTCACGGAACAAGTTTAGGCTTTGATCACCCGTGTCCCTGTAACCATGTCCAAAAACCTACAGTCGGTGCAAGTGAAAACTAGCCACTGGTTGTCAATTAATTTTAAACAGCAAAACAAAAATAAAAATTTCTAGCAAACACAAGTATAGCTGAAATCTTTGATAAAAAACATAAACAGAAAACTAGATTTTCAGTACACATTCCTGGAGTTCAGTGCACATGCCGGATCTGTGCACCAGTTGGCATACTTTCCAGAGGTACAAGGAGCGGAGCTCTGGGACTTGCGTAACATTCTGAGCAGACGCTCTCAGCCTGAATAACCAGACAGGGCAGGACTCCCTGATGAGGGAGCTGGGGGTAAAGTCCAGGCTGAAAGTGTATGAAATGAGATTTGGTTTACTTCCTGGAATCTGTGTGACTGGTTCACAGTCCGGGCAGCAGGGCTGGGGTCCGCATCCTGCCTATGTTAAGATGGGACGGAGGACTCAGGGCAGAGATTCCAGGAAGATGGTGGCTGGAAGAAGATTCCTCCCCCTTCCACTATCACGCCCAGATAGATGCGGCTTTGCCAACAAACCCGCCGGGGTAGTGAACAAAAAAATTTCTCTGAAAGTAAGTAGTTTGACAAGCAGCCATTTAAATAGTTTAGTGGTTCTTGTTTTGGGCTGCACCCTTGCAAATTTTAAAAGAATTGATGATGTTAGGCACGGTGGCCCACGCTTGTAATCCAGGTACTTGGGAGGCTGAGAGAGGAGGATTGCAGGTTCAAGCACAGCCTCAAGGACTTAGTGAGATCTCAGCAACTTAGTAAGACCCTGTTTCACAATAAAAAATAAAATATGGCTAGGAATGTTGCTCAGAGGTAGAATGTCCCCGGGTTCAATCCCCAGTACTACAATCAATCAATCAATCAATCAATCAGTAAATAGAAATTCTGATGCCTGGGTTCCACCTTCTGTGATCTGTATTCAACTGGTGTGGTCTGAACCCTCAGCATAAGTAATTTTTTAAAGCTACTCAGATGATTCTTTTTTGCATCTCTAAAAAAACAACAGAAACTGCTCACATTTGGGGAGGTTAGGAAATCCAAGATAGAAGCCACAGCAGGTTCGCTGTTTGACGAGGCCTGCTTTCTGCTCCCTGGAGGGCATCTTCCCAAGTGATTCTGACTGCAGTCAGGACTGAGCACTCCCGAGCTAAGCTAAGGACCCTAAGAAAGCAGCCAGATGGGCACAGTAGCTCACACCTGTAACCCCGGCATTTGGGAGGCCGAGACAAGAGAATACCAAATCTGAGGTCAGAAACTTAGTAGCAAAGACTCTCAGCAACTTAGCAAGATCCTGTTTCAAAATAAAAAAGAGAAAGGCCTGGGTGTGTAGATCCTAGGTAGAATGCTCCTGAATTCAATCTCGAGTGCCAAAACACAATACAAAACAACAACGAAAGAAAGCATTCCCAAGAATGTGTGCCCGAACTCCTGGGGAAGACTCCAATCGATGATCAGATTCAACGTGAGTTAATTACAAGAAAACAAAGATCGTGCATGACGGGATCAAGTGGTGCTCAGGTGCTCAGTTATTATGAAGCCTGTACGAAGCACCTCATGACAACCTTATTAAAGTTGTTTAACCTAGTCTATCTCTCTTTCTTTCTTCCTTCCTTCCTTTCTTTCTTTTTCTTTTCTTTTCTTTTTGTACTGAGGATTGAACCTAGGAGCATTCTATCTCTGAGCTACAAGCCCAGGGTTTTGCTGAGTTGCAGAGGACCTCCCTAAGATGCCAAGGCTAGCCATGAACCTCTGGTCCTCCTGTCTCCGCCTCTCAAGTACTGGGATTACAAGCGTTTACCACCATGCCCGGTTAACCTAGTAATTTTTAAGAGAGGGTTTCACATTATAATAAAAAATGGGGGAAACATCTAATCTCTAGTAAACTAGAGCTTTCAACTAATAACTAGTAAACTCAGATTCAACGCCATGGGTGTGGGGTAGGGGTCACTGAATGAGCATGTACTTTGGGAGCTCGGAAAGGGAAGTGGGTATAACTCCTGTGCTGTCCAGGAGTCACTGCAAGGCCTCAGGTGGGTCTCACTCAACTTCTCTGAGCCTGGAGTACCTCATTTGTATGACTGGATGATAATATCTGCTACTCAGAGATCTTGTAAGGATAAAATGGGGTGTCATATTTATAGCACCTTTGTAGCTGATGCATGGGACTTACCTATAATCCCAGTCCTTGGGAGGCTGAGACAAGAGGATCACAGGTTGAAGGCCAGCCTCAGCAATTTATCAAGACCCTCAGAAATTTAGTGAGATCTTGGTGCAAAATAAAAATAGCGGCCGGCGTGGTGGCGCACGCTTGTAATCCCCGCGCTTGGGAGGCAGTGACAGGAGGATCGCGCAGGTTCAAAGCCAGCCTCGCTGGCTTAAGAGACCCTGTTTCCAAATAAAAAGTATAAAATAGGTCTGGGAGTGTAGCCCAGAGGTAGAAGGGCTTCCAGGAACCCCAATACCACCAAAATAAATGCAAATAAATAAATAAATAAATAAAATGTCTGGGGGTATAGCTGATAGGTAGAATGCCCCTGGATTCAATTCCCAGTACCAACAACAACAAATAAGCACCTTTATTGGTTAGACTCATTGATGTCTGAACAGCCTGGATTAATTTGGGATTATGGCAAAGATGTTGAGAGAAGGTAGAAATAAAACGACAGAAGAGTCCTAGCCCCAGGTGGGCTTCCCCAGGGCTGCTCCAGTACCTCTGGAATGAGAGGCAGTCCTGGCCACCGCAATATCGGGCATTCCTCACCTTGACTCTCTGCTATCATCATGGCTCAAGTACTTTCTGGGCCTCTTCTTTTACTGTGAATTAGGTGGCTCTTTCTTGCTCTATTCTGAGGGTGTAATTGGCTGGGCCTGCCATCCTCCCGTAAGGGGAGCCCTGTCTGTCAGAGCTTCGGCCCCAAGCCAGTCCATAGACTGTCAGGTAACCATGTGTGAAGAGTGGAAGGTCACAAGGCACCGAGATGCACAGGAAGCCCTCTGAGCTCCCCACGCGGGGCCCGATGGTGGCAGGCAAGTGTCTCCGTGGTCTGTGAGGTACCAGCTGGCCATCCCAGCTTACCTGGGCGCATTAAATAGCTGCTGTAACATCAAATACTAGGCCTTTCCCAGGGGTGGGTGGGTGGGTGGGTGTGTGTGTGTGTGTGTGTGTGTGTGTGTGTGTGTGTGTGTGTGTGTGTGTGGCTATAGCTCAAAGTCCCCACTAGAGGGCAGGAGACTTACACTTAAGATCATGGATTTTTTTTTTTTTTTTTTAAGCAGGTGAATAAAGTGAGGTGGGCCTGGTGGTGTAATCCTGTAATCTCAGGACTTGGGAGGCTGAGATAGGAGAATCCGGTTTTGCAGACAGCCTCAGCTACTTAGTGAGGCCCTCTGCAACTTAGTGAGAACTTGTTTCAAAATAACGAATAAAAAATAGGGCTGGGGTGTAGCTTGGAGGTAGAATGCCCCTGGGTTTCATCCCCAGTACCGCAAAAAAAAAAAAAAAAAATAATAATAATAATAATATAAAAAAGAATAAAGTGAATAAATTATGGTAATTATTGGATAATAAGTGATTATGTAACATTTATCGCACACATTTCTAAGCTCTAGGGATTTCCCTACATGCTGCCTATGTGTTATTTCACCTAAGTTATTTATTGCATTCTCTTGGTGAAATTCTTACCATATATTGTAAATTATATAGTTGTTAGTGACTTTAGTTTTTATTTTTTTTTTCCCCACCACTGGACGAAGTTTCATGAGGGTAACGTCTGTTTTATTCACTAGCCTGTCCTTGGTACTGTGTCTGGGGCACTGTAATTGCTGAATAAATACTTGTTGACTGAATGAAAGAATCCTGACTTCAAAGCAAAAAGGTGGGGGCCGTTACTGAAGTCCACTGTGTTGCCCCATTGGTAAGCTTACTTTCAAATGTCACCGTATCTCTTTGTAGGTATGCTAGATGAATTACTACATTTTGTTCTCCTGTATTGTTCCTTCAATAGCTTTCATGATTTTGGGGGGAGGGGTGGGGGGAGAAGGCCTGTTCTTTTGTAAGAAGTGATAGACATTGTCAAAAATAAAAGCAAGCCGGGCGTGGTGGCGCACGTTTGCAATCCCCACACTTGGGAGGCGGAGACAGGAGCATCGCGCAGGTTCGAAGCCAGCCGTGCTGGCCTAAGAGACCGTTTCAAAAATATAAAATAGGGCTGGGAGTGTAGCCCGGAGGTAGAAGGGCTTCCAGGAACCCCAGTACCAAAAAAAAAAAAAAGCCATAAGAACTTCGTTTTGATTATAGGTATTGGATTTACCTGGATTAATTTGTGAATTTGTATCAACAAATGCTAATTTTAAATGCCAGGGACTGTTCAAAGGACTTTGCATCTTTAAAAAGGAGCTGTTATTGGTCCTATTTCACAGATGAGGGAACTGAGGGACAGAGGAAGAGGATTGCCCTGGATACTATAAGGAGCAGCTGGAACAGCCGGAATTCAAACCCAGCTACTTAGGCTGCAGACTCCAGATACATCATCACTATGCTGCCTCTAAATTCCACTTAGGGTTTTATACAATGATTACACCTAGCAATACTTGCATAGGTGATGTTCCTGATAGAACACAGAAAATCAAATCTGAGAGAACTTGTGAGCATTTTCCACAATTGACTTTTAGCCCATTTGAAATAACAGGTATGTGTGTGTAGGGGGTACAGATAGATCAGAAAGTGTCATTTTCTCTAAAAATCTTGTTTTAGCCAAGGAGGAGTTATTTTGTCATTACATGATGAAAAATTACAAACTATAATCCCTTTTCTTTAAAAAAAATACATTCTATTTTACCAAAATGCAGCATATTTTCAGGGATATTTTCCAGTGAAAATAACATACAAAAGCCATATGACCAGCAATTCTACTTCTAGGTATCTATCCCACAGGACTAAAAACAGGCATTCAAAGAAAAACCTACACATGAGTATATGTAGCAACACTATTCATAGTAACCAAATGATAGAAACAACCCAGATGCTTATCAATGAAGGAATGAATTGATTTTTTTTTGTTGTTGTTTGTTGTTTTTGTTTTGGTGGTACTGGGGATGAAACCCAGGGTCATTCTACCTCCCAGCCCAATTTTTTCTTTCTTCCCTCCCTCCCTCCCTTCTTTCTTTCTTTCTTTCTTTCTTTCTTTCTTTCTTTCTTTCTTTCTTTCTTCCTTTCTGTGGTACTGGGGGTAGAACCCAAAGACTTTCTACCTCTGTGTTATACTCCCAGCCCTATTTTATTTGGAAACAGGGTCTCACTAAGTTGCTGAGAGCCTCACTAAGTAGCTGAGGCTGGCTTTGAACCTGTACGATCCTCCTGCCTCAGCCTCCCAAGCGCGGGGATTACAAGCATGGGCCACCATACCCGGCCTTTATTCTTTATTTTAAAACAGGGTCTCACTAAGTTGCAGAGAGCCTCACTAAGTAGCTGAGGCTGGCCATGAATCGCAATCCTCCTGTTTCAGCCTCCCAAGTACTGGGATTACAAGAGTGTACCACCACACCCGGCTAGGGATGGATTTTTAAGTGATGTATCCATTGAATGGAATATCATTCAATGAGAAAGAGAAATGAAATCCTGACATGTGCAGCAACATAGAGGAACCTCGAAAATAGTATGTAAGCCAAAGAAGCCAAACATGGAAGTCACATATTGTATAGTTCCGTTTGTAGGAAATATCTAGAGTAGGCAAATACATAAAGACAGAAAGCAGATTAGTGACTGCCAGGGCCTGGTAACAGTGGGGAAGAGAAAGTGACTTCTTACTGCATATGGGGTTTCTGTTTGGGATGTTAAAAACAGGTAGCTGTTTAACACCACTGTAAATGTACTAAAAGCCACTACACTGTTGATTTTAAATGGTTAAAATGGCAGATTTTATAGTATGTGAGTTTCACTTCTCTAAAAAAAAGTTCAAGGTCCAACAGATTTTAAATATACATTTCACCTATATTTTAAGACAGTAAACAGTTTCATTTTCATGTACAATGAGTCCTACAAAGACTTCTCCATCCTTTGGTTGAAATATAACCTATCAAAGTGTTCTCATTTGTTTCTATATCGCTTTGTATTTACTAAAAAGATAGCAACGATCAAAGTATTCTCAGAAAAGAAATAGGTACTCAGCCATGCACAGATAAGATTTATTTGAACATTATGATAACTCAGTGTGATAAACCATGTCCCACAGACCTCAGAGCTATGAACACAAGAGATGTTTTGTTTGGGATGAAAACAGAGTCTGAATTGTGCACTATTAAGTTTTTGAGACATTCTCTTTATTGTCCTTAGTGTCACTATTGTTTGGTCATTTAGGAATTAGGATGATGGCTGGTCTTGTCAACCTGCCTTCTTCAATATTATTTCAGTCCTCTTTTATCTTGCCAAGGCTGGAAGTCTTATATTATACTTCTTTTTAGGCTGAGAGGTGGCAGCGTTTTTAAGTGGGCAAGGCCGGCCATGCGTGCTGCCAAGGATGGGGATGCAAAGAAGGTAGAATTGGAGGTGATGTCAGGGAAAGGAATGTTCTGGAAGACAGAGAGCAGCACACACCAAAGCTCTGGGGAGGAAAAGACCTTGACGGCACTCGGTAAATGCAGAGAAGGCCAAAGTGGTAAGAGAGCGTCTCCTCTTGTTCACATCGCAGTAAGCTTGGAAAGCGATATACTGTTTGGGTTGGCCACTGGGGTAAGAGGATGAGCTGTTTGTGGCTGCAGACACCTGGCCCAGGGTCAGTGGGGCTCCATCTTGGGCCTGTCTTAATTCACATGTAAGAAATGTAGAGAGCGAGAGGAAAGTTGTCACAGAGACTGGAGAGTGGGGCAAAGCCAGGCAGGAAACTCACAGGCAGAGAGAAGGATCTAAATGCTAGTTTGAGCGCATTGGGAAACTGCCGGAGGGTCCAGACCACAGGAAGCTGCAAGTTCAGTGTGCTCTGTGGCTGTGGGAGAACACTGACCGCTCTGAGAGGAAGGGTGGGGAGAGGACAGGACTGGACGCCGGCGGCTGAGTTAAGAGGCTATCACGGTGGTCTTGGAGGAAGAAATGACGGCAACATAGACTGGGGTGGTGGTGGTGGAGGTGGAGACAACTCCAGATATCTTATAGAGTTAGAATTTCTAGAACCCGGAAATTTTTCATGTGAAAGATGAAGGAGAAAAAGAGAGTGATGTGGCTTCTCTCTCATTGTTTTTGTTGCGGGTGAAATGTGCATGGTGTGTGTGTGGGGAGAAGTAATTCCCCCACCACCACCACAGAAACAGACCAACAGAAAAACCGTGGATTCTTGTCCTAAGCTAAGAATAAATATTCATCGCTTGGACAGCTGCTGAAGATTTAAAGAAGTTTATTAAAAAGATAGAAATATAGAGATAGTTACAGCCCTGTGCCGGAGCGGGGCACAGGGGGGCAATTTGAATGAAAATGCCATAAACTCCAGTTTACTAAGTGTTTTATCCCTACCAAGTCCGCGGCAGGTCCTTTGATCTGGAGATAATGCTACCCCTTATCTCCAGCCCCGGCTTTGCTTCTGCTATCTCTGCAGCCGGATTTGGGGCAGGAGTGGGGTGCAGGCCTGTCTCCAAACACAGGCTTCTACCTTTTGTCTTATCGCCCAAGATGTGAAATTGTTTTAGAAATGTAAAGAAACCTTCTTTCCTGGCTCCAGCCTTCCTCTTTTACAAATGGAAATTACAAGTCTCTACCAGCTAGCCCTGGCTTTCTTTAGTATAAAAGATATATTTTTAAAATTGGACTTCTTTTCCAATACTAATACATTAATAAATTTTAAAACCTCTTCCCAATACTAGTACAGTTTTCATGGGCAATAAAATTTGATTTGTGAAGATTCCTCAAAAAGTTAAATATGGAATTGCATCTGATCCCGTGTTTCCACAGAAATTCAAAGCAGAGATTCTAATAAATATTTATGCGCTATGTTCACAGCAGCATTCGCAAGACTCAAAAGGTGGGAAAACCCAAATGTCTATTAACAGATGAATGGACAAACAAAAGATGATGTGTCTGTACATTGGAAGATTATTCCACTGTGACAAGTTATAAAGTCCTGAAACATGCCACCACCTATGTGAACCTTGAAAACAAGGGAAATAAACCAGATACAAAACAAATATTGTATAATTCTACTTATATGGAGTACCTAAAGTAGACAAAGACATAGAGACAGAAAATAACCACGGGTTACTAGGGATTGGGTTGATGTGGTAATGGGGAGTTATTTAATGAGTATTGAATTTCTATTTTACTTTGATGAAAATGTTCAAGAAATTGACAGTGGTGATCATTATAAAACACTGAATAGACTTAATGCCTCTGAATTGCACACTTAAAAAAATTAAAACAGTACATTTTTTGTTATGCATTTTATGGTTGTAAAATATATTTTTTTATCATGATAAAAATTTTTGATTTATGCTCACTGAATGATTAACACATACCTGGTCCACTGCAGTTTAGGCTTAATGAATGTAACCTCTGTTCTCATATGTCTCATTATTCTCTTTAATTAGAGGCACCTGTCTTACTCTGTAAGGCTGAGAACTTGGAATTTATACATTTTTGTGCCCTGGAATAATATTTGACGCCCGAGTCCTCTCCCATCACACCTGGATCTTCTGCGGAGCTGCCTATGGCCACATCAACCCCTACATCACAGTCTAGTCCATAGGATGAAGCTCCCTCTTTGGTGGTACCAGGAGGTGTCCCTTCCCTACCGGCCGGCCCTTTGGGTTTCTCTGAGGCTGCCTCACTAGGTGGTAGGGGTGGGACCATCTCAGAGTGAAATTACTATAGGAAAAGGTAAAGCTGAAGATGAGCACTGAAAGGTTCGAGCTGCCCCTGCCCCACAGGGGGCAGGGCCAGAAGCTAGGAGGTGGAGCCCGGTGATTCCGAGAGGGGACCACGCCTCCTGGTCAAGAAGAAGCAAGTTCAGAGTTCAGAGGGAAGCCCGAGAGAGACAGAGAGATGGGCTCTCCCCCGCGGGTACGCGGGGACTGGCGGCTAACTTCCCACGACTAAAGGCATCCATATCATCTATAATGGATCTCCGCGTGTATCTGTGCGCCAGGGGGACCCGCAATATCTTTCAAGCACTACTAGAGTCTCCAGTGGGAAAAGCTCCAAGCTGAGGTCCTCTAGGAGGAAAGGACATGCTCCCGCCCGCGCCACTGATCACCTGCAACTCTGGCTTTTGGCTCTTAAGGCAGCTTACCTAAGGGCTTCCTATTCAAGCCTCTGAACCTCCGCCCACAAAGGGCTGGTCTTTCATTAGGAGCCCTCCCGTGTGAGTCATTCTCTCTGGCTCAGCGCCCTAGTGGTGAGTCGCATCTACACCACCCACGGCTCATTGAATGGGTGGATCCTGTGCCAGTATGGGGAATGGCCTCGGAAGATTTGGGAAAGCTCTGATTATTAATATATTTCAAAAGAAAATAATTGGTATATTTCAAAATAGTTGTGTCAAAATGGAGGCAAACATGGATAAAGATAGGACTTGGTTTCGGCCTAAAAACAGTTAGCTATTCCAGTGTAAATCAACCTAGCTCAAAGTATTTAACAAGTCAATAGAGGAGATCTAGGGCTTCCTCTTTCTAAAGACAGATCTGCATGATGAGCTAGGGGGGATGGGGCAGGGTTTGACCTTGTCCTCCATGAAAGGAGACACCTCACCACACCTTGCTAGGGGAGGTACCTTACAGGGACGTTCACTACTTCAGAGTCACGCAAACGAAATGGAGGTCATGGGTATATAAAGTCCGGTCCACGTGTAAGCCCTTTGGTGTACTCATTCGAGTCATCCCCTCATACCATCTTGGCATGGGGCTGTATTTCTATTTTCTGTATTTCTATCTTTCTAATAAACTCCTTTAAATCTTCAGCAGCTGTCCAAGCGATGAATACTTATTCTTAGCTTAGGACACGAATCCACGGTTTTTCTGTTTGTCTGTTTGTGTGGTGGTGTGGGGGAATCACTTCTCCACATACACACACCACACACATCCCCCCCTCCCCCCCTGCAACAGATCCCTTGGGCAGGGTGGCCCTGGGTGCCCTAAGTCTAATTTGCATCACCATGAGCTCCAGTGAGAGCTGTAGGAGTAGTTCCTTTCCTGAGTCAACCTAGTAGACTGAGCGTGACCTCATTCTTGACCACAGACATTATGTTGCAGGCTCAATGCAATTTAAATACAGAAAAGAAATGTTTTCTCACATAACAGGGCATTTCATCCTTACTCCAGAATCTCAACCTGAGCAGCCTCACGGTCCTCATTTTTTTTCTTATACTTTCATTATTGCTATCACAAATCATATAGGAAAAGGAAGGTTTATTTGAAAAATGGGCAGTTGTGACAATCGGGCAATTATATGGAGAAAAAAGTGGTGAGAGCCTTGCCTTATACCTAAAGCTTTAAACACAAAAATCAATTCAAAGGGATTAAAGAAATTACAAGGAGAGAAACCATAAGAACTTAAGGAAGGCAATCAGGCTGGGGAGGTGGTTCAGCAGGAGAGGACCTGCCTAGGACATGTGAAGCCTTAAATTTGCTCCTCAGCACTGAAATTAATTAATTTAAATTACTCATAATGACTAATTAATTAATTAATTAAAGAAGAAATATAAGTTCCTACAAGCTATGCCATCAGAAGTTGAGAGCTAGAGCCGGGCGTGGTGGCACATGCCTAGAACCCCAGAACTTGGGAGACTGAGACAGGAGGATTGAAAGTTTGAAGCCAGCCTCAGCAACTGAGCAAATCCCTCAGCAACTCAGTGAGACCTTATTTCAAAATAAAAAATAAAATAGACAGGCGTGGTGTCCCATGTCTATACTCCCAGTACTTGGGAAGCTGAGACAGGAGGATCAGAGGTTTGAGGACAGTTCATTAAGTAGTGAGACTCTCATCAACCTAGCAAGACCCTATTTCAAAATAAAAAGCCCTGTTTCTGGGGGTGCAACTTGGAGGTAGAATGTCTCTTGGTTCCATCCCCAATACAAAAAATAAAATAAGGGGCCCCCAGCCCTGACCCTGGGCGGGTGGGCAGGTGCTGGTGGGGCGCCCCTAGGCGACCCCCCTCTCCACCCGGAAGGACCCCGTGGTCCGGGCCCGGCCCTGACCCTGGGCGAGTGGGCAGGAGCTGGCAGGGCGCACCTAGGCGACTACCCTCTCCGCCCGGACCCCGTGGTCAGGGCCCCCGGGCCCCGACCCTGGGCAGGTGGGCAGGCGCTTGCGGAGCACCCCTAGGCGACCCCCTTTCCACCTGGAAGGACTCTGTAAAAAAGGAAAAGAAAAAGGAAAAATATCGGAGAGGGGTCAAGGAGGTGGCGGATGCCAGGATACTGGAGATGCAGACAAAACTTATCCAAATGAACTGGAATTATTGGAAAAATTCCCCGCTAAAGAGGACTGTTTCTTCTCTACACTGTTAAGAATCTTGGACATCACCTGTAAGGAGAGAGACTTTAGCGGAGACCAAGAAGAAAGGCGGTGCTGAAAGCGGTCTCCGCGTTGGCGGTAGAGACTTGTATTCAGGAGGAACAGAAATCAGAGCCTACCAATCTTATTTATTTATTTATTTATTTTGAGAAATTACACCAAAGGTTGAATGCTACCGTCGTGCATCCTTAGGAAGACTGGACAACATTCAGAGTGGAAAAAGAACTTGGGAAAGATTTGAAATGGTGGAGGCAGTGACAATGGCAGTGGCCAGTACTCAGGGAAGGCAGAAAACTGATGCATTACAACTGGAAACTTTGAAGTAATGACCCCAGAGGCAGAATGCTACCACCACCACACACCCTCGAGAACGTGGGACAAATAGTTGGGCGAAGAGGGTGCTCGGATTAGAGCCTGGCGAGGGTTGAGGTCGGTGACAGACACAGCAAAGCTGGGATCGGAGCCTGCCGTAAGGCAAGGCCGGTGCTGGGGCCTCCGAGGCCGGGATCGAAGCCTGCCGAGGGGATGGCCGGTGCTGGGGCCAACAGCCGGCATCGGAGCCTTCTGTGAGGCAAGGCCGCTATTGAGGCCTCCGAGGCCGGGATCAGAACCTGCTGAGGGGTTAGGCCGGTGCTGGGGCCAGCGAGTCTGAGATCAAAGCCTGCCGCGAGGCAAGGCTGGTGCTGGGGCCTCCGAGGACAGGATCAGAGCCTGCCGAGGGGTTAGGCCGGTGCTGGGGCCAACGGCCGGCATCGGAGCGTTCCGTGAGGCAAGGTCGTTATTGAGGCCTCTGAGGCCGGTATCAGAGCCTGCTGAGGGGTTAGGACGGTGCTGGGGCCAGCGAGGCCGAGATCAAAGCCTGCCGCGAGGCAAGGCCAGTGCTGGGGCCTCTGAGGCCGGGATCAGAGCCTGCTGAGGGGTTAGGCCGGTGCCGGGGCCACTGGCCGGTATCGGAGCCTTCCGTGAGGCAAGGCCGCTATTGAGGCCTCTGAGGCCGGGATCGGAGCCTGCCGAGGGGTTAGGCCGGTGCCGGGGCCAGTGAGACCAGGATCGGAGCATGCCATGAGGCAAGGCTGGTGCTGGGGCCTCCGAGGCCGGGATCAAAGCCTGCTGAGGGGGTAGGCCAGTGCCGGGGCCACTGGCCGGTATCAGAGCCTTCCGTGAGGCAAGGCCGCTATTGAGGCCTCTGAGGCCAGGATCAGAGCCTGCTGAGGGGTTAGGCCAGTGCTTGGACCAGCAAGGCCGTGATCGGAGCCTGCCGTGAGGCAAGGCCGGAGCTGGGGCCTCTGAGGCCGGGTCGGAGCCCGCCGAGGGGTTAGGCTGGTCCCAGGGCCAGCGAGACCAGGATCAGAGCATACCATGAGGCAAGGCCAGTGCTGGGGCCTCCGAGGCCGGGATAGGAGGCTGCCAAGGGTTAGGCCGGTCCTGGGGCCAGCAAGGCCAGGATCGGAGCCTGCTGCGAGGCAAGGCTGGTGCTGGGGCCTCCGAGGCCGGGATCAGAGCCTGCTGAGGGGTTCGGCCGGTGCCGGGGCCACTAGCCGGCATTGGAGCCTTCCTTGAGGCAAGGCCGTTATTGAGGCCTCCGAGGCTGGGATTGGAGCCTGACGAGGGGTTAGGCCGGTGCTGGGGCCAGCGAGGCCGGGATCGGAGCCTGCCATGAGGCAAGGCCAATGCTGGGGCCTCCGAGGCTGGGATTGGAGCCTGCCGAGGGGTTAGGCCAGTGCTGGGGCCTCCGAGGCCAGGATCAGAGCCTGCTGAGAGGTTAGGCCGGTGCCGGGGCTACTGGCCGGCATCGGAGTCTTCCTTGAGGCAAGGCCGCTACTGAGGCCTCCGAGGCCGGGATTGGAGCCTGCCGAGAGGTTAGGCTGATGCTGGGGCCATCGGCTATCATCGGAGCCTGCTGTGAGGAAAGCCGGAGCTGGGGCCTCTGAGGCCGGGATCAGAGCCAGCTGAGGGGTTAGGCTGGTGTCAGAGCCAGTGAGGCCAGAACCGGGCCCTCCCATGAGGCAAGGCCGCTGCTTGAGCCAGCGAGGTCTGGATCAGTCCACCAGGTAGCCAGGCCACAACTGGGGCCATCAAGAGTGGGATCGGTATTTGTAACACGGCATGCACAGAGAAATATCGCAGAAAATTAAAACCAGATGCTCCCCATAATTAGCAATAACTAGGAGGAAAGGGGCAACAGGAAGTGGTCGAGCTATAGAAAGGGCCCTATAGTGAAACAATTAAGGTGACCAATCAGAGGGTATGGAATAGGGGAGGATGGAGCCTCTTTAAAAAGCAGGAGGTACATAAACATATGTATCAAAGTTAATCACGAAACAAGCATGTAATTGAGGGAGGGGGAGGGAATGGGATGGGGACTAATTGGATGATGTGTGTTTGTATATCCTCTCAAGTCTTATATTCCAATGTGATGTATGATTACAATGCACCAATAAAAATAAATAAAAAAATAAAATAAAATAGGGCTGGGGATGTAACTCAAAGGTAGAATACCTTGGGTTCACTTCCTAGTAAAGAAGAAGGAGGAGGAAGAAGAGGAGGAGGAGGAATTAAAATATTCACAAAGACAAAAAAAAGAGCTCAATTTCATGGCAGGTACAGCTGGACTAGCAAGGAGAACCCTTCCTCTCTTCAGCTCATGGTAGAGAAACTTGCTGATAAAAAGAGGTGAAGAGTCTTTGACTCTCTCGCACCACCTGTCTCTTAACCAGGGATCTAGGAAACTGGGCCAATCGCTTTCTGAGGCCATGGAGAACTTTAGAAATATACCAATTTGGAGACAGGTACCAACCAGACTCATTGAACCAGAGCCTTCTGAGGCAGCCCTGGAGCAGCTACTGTGCGGCAGGTGGAGAGCCAGTGTCCCATGCAGATTGCCCAGGGGCTTCCCCCGCAGGGCAGGTGTGGGGGGATTAGGAGCCTCTGCCCTCCCGGTTCCGGCCACCCTTCCTCTTCTGTGACATTCTCTCCTCCCTTAGAGTCAGGGATGCCCCTCTTTGCTGTTCCTCCCATCACCTTGTCTATACTTTTCCAGTTTTCAACATTACCTTACTTCCATCTGTTCCCTAAGAATGGGTCTTCTTCAGAATACAGTCTCTTAAAATATTCTACTCAATTAAAAATCTCATCCAGGTCAGGGGGCAAGATGGTGGCCACCGAAAAGGACATGCATTCCTCAGAGAAGCCCTGGACACCAGATTTTGGTTTAATATCTGATTGGGACAACTTAAGGAGTCATTTCCTGCCATTACTTCCTATCTAGAATACAGGAGAGAGAATGGATAATGGTGGAATTAGAAGCAAGATGACAAGGAGGCACCCACCATGCAAGAAAAGTGATTTTTGGAAGAACATCCCAGAAGAGATTAAAGACTGCTTCAGCCGTGCATGCTGGGAACTCTTAACAACATACCTTGTAAGAAAAATGATCTGAGCGTGTTGGAGGGAGCCCAGCAGTGCCGGGTGGGAAGCCCAGCCACACATCCCGGGAGCTTAGCACAACTGGCCTCCGCACTCCTCTATGCTGCACTGAGGGCCATGGTGCGCTCAGAAAAGCAGGTCCTGCTCTACGTGGTGAGGCTGTGGACTTCAGTCTTGGATAATATCCATTGCTGCTGGTGCTCGATCCCACAACCTCTTCAAAACACACATACTGTCTTCTCTTATTAAAAAATATTGGAGGGGGCTAAAATGGTGGCAGCGGCAGCCAGGATTCAGGAGATGCAGACAAATCCTATCCAATCCACCTTGAACTTTTGGGAAAAAAAGTTCTGTGAAGGGGGACTGCTCCTGCTGCACATGCTTAAGAACTCTGGACATCATACCATGTAAGGAAGATGCTCAGTGGAGAACCAGGAGGAAGGTGGTGGTGGCAGGGGAAGTGGTGGCCAGTATTTGGGAGAGGCAGAGATACGATCCAATCCACCTTGAACTTTCGAAGAAATAGCCCCAAAGGTAGGCTGCTATGGCTGTGCATGCTCAGGAATTCTGGAAAACATGCTGTGTGGGAAAAGTGTTTGGAAGAGAACTGAGATGGTGGTGGCAGCGGTGGTGGCAGCAGCCAGTATTTGGGAGAGGCAGAGATCTGACCCAATCCACCTTGATCTTTTGAAGAAATCTCCCCAAAGGTAGAATGCTACCACTGTGCATGCTCAGAAATTCTGGACAATATGCTGTGTGGGGAAAGTGTTTGGAAGAGAACTGAGATGGTGGTAGCAGTGGTGGGAGCAGCGGCCAGTGTTTGGGAGAGGCAGAGATCTGATCCAATCCACCTGGATCTTTTGAAGAAATCTCCTCAAAGGTAGAATGCTACTGCCACACATGCTCGGGAATTTAGGACAACATGCTGTGTGAAAAAGGTGCTTGGAAGAGAACAGAGATGGCAGTGGCAACGGCAGTGGTGGCCAGTGTTTGGGAGAGGCAGAGATCCAATCCAATCCACCTTAAAATTTTAAAGAAATCTCCCCAAAGTTAGACTGCTACTGCCACACATGCTCGGGAATTCTGGAAAACATGCTGTGTGGGAAAGGTGTTCAGGAGAGAACCGACATGGCGGTGGTGGCAGCGGTGGCAGTGGTGACCAGTATTTGGAGGGGCAGACAGATCCAGTCCAATCCACCTTGAACTTTTGAGGAAATCTCCCCAAAAGTAGACTGCTCCTGCCACACATACTCAGGAATTCTGGACAACATGCTAAGTGGTAAAAGGGTTTGGGGTGTATCAGAGGGAGCCCCGCATAGCCAGGTTGGCTACCATGCTGCGTGTTCTGGGAGACATCAACCCTCATGGCCACCGCGCTCCTCTGCACAGCACGGGAGGCCAGGGTGCACGTGGAGTAGCAGAGCCTGCTCTCCGAAGTGAAGCTGTGGACCTCTGCCTTCGGAGGGGAGACACAATTCATTGCCACTAGGTATTCGGGTTCCCAGCTTTTGCAAAAGACGTGTACTGCTCTTTCATATTAAAAAAAAAAAAAAAATTGAAGAACCCCAGGCGTGGTGGCGCAGGCTTGTAATCCCCGCGCTTGGGAAGCAGAGACAGGAGGATTGCGCAGGTTCAAAGACAGTCTTGCTGGCTTAAGAGACCCTGCTTCCAAATAAAAAAAATATATATAAAAATAGGTCTCTGGGAGTGTAGCCCAGAGGTGAAAGAATTTCCAGGAACCCCAGTAACACCCCCCCCAAAAAAAAAAGGAAGAAAAAAGGGAACATCTGTAGACGACCTGCTCACAGTGACAGAGACTGAAGCCCGCTACAAGCAAGGCCAGTGTCGGGGCCTCTGAGGCCAGGATAGGAGCCTGCTGGGTGGTGAGGCCAGTACCGGGGCCACCGAGGCTGGAATCAGAGCCTGCAGAGCAGCGAGGCCGGTGCTGGGGCCTTCAAGAGTGGGATCGGAGCCTGCAATGCGGCATCCACAGAGAAATATTACAGAAAATAAAAAACCAGATGCTTTCCCTACTATGCAAATACTAGGAAGAAATGGGTAATAGGAGGAAATCTAGTTGAAGAATGGGCCCTATGGAGGAGCAATTAAGGTGACCTATCAGAGGGAATGGGATGGGGGAAGATGGAATCTCTTTAAAGCACATGATGTGCTTAAACAAATATATCAAAGTCAATCATTAAATCAAGCATGGGATTGAGGGAGGGGGAGGGAACGGGATGGGGATAGGATAAGGGCTAATTGGATGATGTGTACTTGTATATCCTCACAAGTCTTGTATGGCACTGAGATGTTTGACTACAATGCACCAATAAAAATATATTAAATAAAAAATATTCTTAAAAAATCTCATCCAGCATCAAGCCTTCAGCTGACACACTGAACTGAAGGCATCCATTCCTTCCTATGAAGTAGGGTGGAAATTTTCTCCTTCATAACACTCTTCTAAATGCTCATACCTGTTCCACCAATGAGGCTCTACCCAACTCCCAGGATGATCAGAAGAGGTCTTGAGGAAATCGCAAAAAGAGAGCAACTTTTCTAAAAAGGCAAAATAACACAGGGGGTTGTTAGGAGTAGTCTTGGAGGAGAGCTCCCCCACCTGGACCACTCATCCCCTCCTCAAATAGTAAGAGCATCTTAATGAACCGGGAGCCAGGAGAAAGGAGTCAGACCTGGGACAAGAGGAGAACCAAGCCAGGTGTGGTGGTGCACACCTGTAATTCTAATACTTGGCAGGCTAAGATAGGATTGTAGGTTTGAGGCCAGTTTCAGAAACTTAGCAAGACTGTTTCAAATAAAAAAATTTTAAAAACCAGTCACAGTTATGGATACCAATAGTACCAGTACTTGGGAGGGTGAGACAGGAGGATCACAGGTTCAAGACCTGCAATTTAGCAAGGCCTTTCAGCAACTTAGTGAGACCCTGTTTAAAAAAAAAAAAAAAAAAAAAAAACCCAGAGGCAAATATGCTATTTCAGAGGTGACAAAAGGAATCTGTACTAAAGCCATCTATATAGTGTACCAGGATTGGGAAGAGGCTTCAAAATATATTAATGTACTAGTATAGGGGAAGATTTTCAATTTTCAAATATATCTTTGGTAGTAAAAGAAGCCAGGAGCTTCAAGGAATGGGCTGCAGATCTCCAGGTGCCAAGGGTGATAAGCAAGAGAATAGAAGCCTAGGGCCTTTTTATATTTCTAAAGAGAGGCAAACTTCCTCAAGGATGTGGGGAAATCCCAGACTCCAGACAAGCAATTTAACACATTTGGAGTCTAACAAAAGGCGGGGTGTGTGTGTGTGTGTGTGTGTGTGTGTGTGTGTGTGTGTGTCTGGGCTAGAGACAGAGGAGCAGGTCATCTACATATCAAACAACCTGCCACGGGTCTGGTTGGGTCAGAAGACCGATTATAAAGATACTCTGTGTCCAGGAATCTTCGGTGACTTGTTTCGGGTCATCCCACTATGTCACTCTGTGGCATAGCGCTTACTCTCAGCTCTAGCTTTCCCTCTTTATAATGGTGCCATAACAGTTACAACCTGTACTTTTATCTCTGTAATAAACTCATTTAAATCTTTAGCAAGAGTCTGAACTCCTGTATATCGGTCCCAAGTCTGGATAAGAACCCGCGGTTTTGTGGGAATTGTCTCCGGGAGCCTAACAAAGGTCCCTGGGAACAGTTCCCCCAAACCATAACAGTTCAAACCGTAACATATAGTACTTCTACCTTTAAATCCACAAAAGAATAAGATATAACACCAATACCCCAGACCTCTTCAGTTAAGCCCTTATAAGCCTGCTGTAAAGTTAAAACTATTCTTGAGTCTTTACAAGTCTATCAGACACTACAAAAATGGAAATTTCTATTTCTGTAAGTTATGTCAGAAATTTCTTGGGATATGTTGTTTTAATATTAATGATGATTTAAAAGAATAACTAGTTTAATATCTGATATGCCAAAATAAACCCTGGATAATATTTGCCAATCAGAAGGAATCTTTGAATATGGTTCCTCCTGGATAGCATAGCTCCTGTCTTTTCTAACTCCTTACTCATTTTTCTCCTCATCCTATTCTTTGAGCCATGTATAATCAACCTGATTATGTCGCAAATTCAAAAAATCACTAACTACTCTGTTAATGAGGTTCTTCTCTTACAGATCAGGGGCTGATACATCTTTCTCCCAAGTGCACAGAACATCTAAAGATCTTCACAGTGCCTGCAACACAGCTTTTAGCCCTCAGTCTACCTTCATCCCATTGTCATGCAGGAAGTAGCTACAGTGAATCTGGGTGCCCGTTTCCTGATATAAATATTATAAATCTCTGAAATGTGGGCGCTGTGAGGCCTGGCTGGAGGAGGTCGAGAACAAAGAAGATAGGAAGATGCCTGTAACCATCCCTCTGCCCCATGCCCCATAAATTTACCTGCCCTGGCCTGCTGTCAAGCCCACCAATCAGAGAAATACATGAATGACTGCTTTGCTCTCCTCCCTCTTAATATGCCCATTAAAAAAAAAAAAAAAAAAAAAAAAAAAAAACCTAGTCTGAAAGGAAGACTTTTTTTTTTTTTATGGTACTGGAAATCTTTCTACCTCCGGGCTACACTCCCAGACCCATTTTTATATTTTTTATTTGGAAACAGGGTCTCTTAAGCCAGCATGGCTGGCTTAGAACCTATGCAATCCTTCTGTCTCTGCCTCCCAACCGCAGGGATTACAAGGGTACGCCACCACATCCGGCGAAAGGAAGACTTTTTTTTCCAACTATTGTGGGCTTTTTCCCCCATCAGTTCCCCTCCCAGGTGTCACTCCAAATAAAGCCTGTTCTGGTCTATCAAGCCATGTCCCTTTATCCCTGTATTTTTAAACAGGTTCAATTTCCAGTACCAAAACCAAGGGAGTCAGGAGGTGTGCCTTGGTGGCAGAATGTCCCTGGGTTCAATCCTGAACAGGCAAATGGGGAGACTAAAAAGAAAAGAGAAATATTTGGAACCATCTCTAGATTCCATGTCCCCGACTAGTGACAGAACTTTTCCAATAATAGACTATAAAATTTTTACACCGAACAACATCTGCATTTCCAGCTCAGATCTCTCTACCAAGCATCTGTCTTTCTCCTGCTGACCCAAAAAAACCTACGCACCTCACCTGCAACCTCTAAAACAAAACCCCTCTGCTCCCTCCCTCTAGCCCAGCCCTCTCTGCGACTTTCTCTGAAACTGTCACACCTCTCTCTCTGGCATGGGTTAAGTGTCTTCCCTAATTCACATGTTGAAACCCTAAGCCTGGAACTTCAGAATGTGACTTTATTTGGGAAAAGGTTCATCGGCAACTTAACAAGTTCAGTTAAGATGAGGACATTGACTTGGGCCCTAGTCCAAAGACCTATATCCTTATAGAAAGAGGAAATTTGGATACTGGGACACACCTTGAGAACACCGTGTAAGATGAAGGTCAGGCAGTTCTTTTATGAGCCAGCAAACCCCAGGAACTGCAGGCAGCTCACCTGAAGCCAGGACAGGGGCATGGTGCAGATTCCTCACAGTTCTTGGAAGGCACCGACCCTGCTCCTACCTCAATCTTAAACTTCTAGCCTCTGTTACCACAAGGGGGAAGAAAAACCTGTCAAAGCCACCCAGTTTGTGAGATTTTGTTATAGCAGGCCTCAACAACTGATACGCTACCGGGCAAAGACTTACCCCCATCTCCCTATCCCTGCTAGATCTTCTTGGCTTAACTCCCGGATATCTAAGTGTGTGGCCTGCACCACGCAGGATTTAGTTGGACAGATCAAAACCAGTGTAGGAGGGAGGGCTGGACTGGCGTACGGAAGGCAAGCTCGACAGGCTGCGGGTGAGATGGACACCAAGGTTCTGTTTGTCTGGAAACTGCCAAGATCACAGAGCCGGTAGAGTACACTGTCAAAGGGGCGGGGCTGGCCGCCGGCCAAGGATCCCCTGGCCTCGGTCCCATGGCAGATTTGGGGCCGGGCTTTTGCCTGGAGTGTGTTTCCCGGGCTGAGTGGAGATTCTAGGGAGGTCTTTGCTGTGACTCCCCCTAGCACACGGCCTCGGTGTGCGCAGCTGGAGCGCCGGCTTTGAGGGGCTGCCGGCCTTAGACGGCTGCAAACCCAATCGCAGATTTTGATGAGCTGCTAGGTCTCAGTTGTGTGAACCCAGCAGGCACCTGGCATTCCTCAACTTCGGCTCTGCAGGAAATGGGGGTCTCGCCGGGGCTCTTGGAACCGGATTCTAAACTTGAGGATGAAGCAATGGAAGACTGGAATTAGACGTTTCCTTGGACTCCCAGAAGGACCCCAGGCTTGCCTTCCTCTGGCCCCCTTCCCCCTCCACCGCACATCCCCAGTCTCTCCCCGCCTCCTCCTGTCTGCCCCATCTTCCTGGCACCCAGCTCCCCTGTCTGCCTCACCCCTCCCCTTCCCTTCCCTCTGCCCCCTCTTTCCTTCTCCCCAAATCTTCTTCCTAACCAGAACTTTCCTTGTCCCCTTTCCTCCCTCTGCCACCCTCCTCCCATCATCTCCCTTCAGTTTCTTCCTGTCTACTTTTCCCTCCCTCTTTCTTCCCACCTTCTCCCCTTCCCTTCCCCCTCCTTTACCCCACCACCTGCCCGCTTGCCCCCCTCCCTCTCCCCTGCCCCACTCCGGCCTCACCCCCAGGTGTTTGCTTTTCTCCCGGATCCAGATGAAAGGGTTGGCCTGCCCGTGCCCCACCCTGCCCCGCTTCTGCCAGCTGGGGTCCTGCTTCATGGCTGAGGGCTCCCGGACTCAGGCCCCAAGACCAGGGCCCCCCGTCAGTGTCCAGTTCCTGCGAGCCCAGTACGCAGGCCTGATGAGGCAGCAGAGGAGCCAGGCCCACCTCATGGTGCTCCCGAAAGGTGAGGCTGGCCAGGTGCAGGGGGGAGAGGCCTGACTGGGCGGACTGGGCAGCCAAGCATCAGCGAGGGCTGTTCACACAGCTGCCAGCCTCCTGCTGGATTTTCAGTTTTCCAGTTGTTGCTGGCCCAGTTGAAACCAGTGTGTGTGTGTGTGTGTGTGTGTGTGTGTGTGTGTGTGTGTGTGTATAGTGGGGGCAGGCTGGGCCAGGGCTCCTCTGCTCAGTGGGCCCCAGGGCCAGCAGGGGCCTCAGCCGGCCTCTGGCAGCAGCGCCATGCCTGATCTTGCTCGACTGGTCAGTCTGGTGAGCCGGGCTTGGCTCCCTCGCAGGTGAGGCGAAGGGAGCCCTGCTTCCTGGCTGCACCCGACAGAGGCACCTCCCACAAAGCTAGCCCTGGAGGAAGAGGACATGGTGTTTCCAACACCTGGGAACTGGCCAGGCCAGTGGACATGCAGGGCTCAGGAGCCATGAGGCTCCCCGGGTTCACCCAGCCTCAAACACCACCAGGCAGGTGTGTCCCCTCCCATGGGAAGAGGCCTCCTCTGCCTCCTGGGAATCCGGACTTCATTCCAGGAGGAAGTCAGGAACATCAGGCTCAGAGAGTGTTTGTCCATTGTCTTAGCAGAGAAGCAGATCAAGGGAGGAGAGGTCTCTGCAAAGTCAAACCCAGGCCCCCAGAACTTCCCTGGTTATTTGTACAGTTCAGTGGACCACAGTGTGATCTGCTTTTGCCAAGCCAGGCTGGAAGGAATGGGGCCGGGGTAGCAGTGCCCTGCAATGGAGGTCCTCCAACAGGCCGCCCAAAGCAAGGCCTTTGGAGGCAAAGGGGCCCTTCCAAGCTGAAGGTGTCCATCTCTCATACTTGGGCTGTCTCCAAGTAGTGGGATCTATATGGATGGAATTGGCACAGCCAGATGCCACCCTCTTGCAGGGCATAAGTCAAAATGTTCCTGAAGCCCTATCCCAATCTCAAAGGTATTCCTTCATTCAGTCAGCATTGATTAAACCCTATCCAGTGAAAGCATCATGAACAGCAAACTGCAAATCCAGTGCTGAGTGGGCACAATTCAAAGAAACAACTGGAACTTGGCATAGCCCCGGGATCCACCGTGCTGCCCCCAGCCCTCCCTCTGGCCCTGTCTCCTCCACTGGGACTCCAAGATCTCTCTCCCATTACCGTGTGAAACATGATGAGGGGTCAGCGCCAGGGGTGGTGGGTATACCTTTCTCAGGGAAGACGTTTGATGCCCACTAGGTCAGGGTCTTTCAGGATATATCTAGCAGTTCCCTGTTCTGTAATCTTTATATAGTTGTGACAGGTAGTGCTCTAAATGATGGAGTGGTCGCTTATGCAGTGTTGGGCCAGAGCCTGAGTTTGCTATCCCCAGTCACCTACTGACCAAACCAAACCAAATAGATGTAAAGAACATGCATTGGATGGAATTTTCCTGTGTTTTTTAGTTATTTTGATTCTCTTTTGCTGGGACAACAGAGGGTAGGCCCCATCCTGAAGGAAGGCTCTGCTCTGGGGTCGGGGCCTAGGGCTCTGTCCTTGTTCTCTTTGGACCACAGGCAAGAACTGACAGTTCTGTGGATTCCACTCTGAAGTCCTGCCTGCCCACCCCGGCACATTTCATGCTACATGGGCAAGGATGTCCTCAAGTGGGAGAGAGATAGAGAGATAGAGATAAAGATAGAGATAGAGATAGAGATAGAGAGAGAGAGAGAGAGAGAGAGAGAGAGAGTGTTCTTGGAGAAAGAACCCAGTGGCATTCTACCTCCAAGCCACATCTTTTTTATTTTGAAACAAAGTTTCACTAAGTTGCTGAAGCTGATCTCAAATCTGCAATCCTCCTGTCTCAGCCTCCCGATTACTGAGACTACAGGCATGTGTCACCACACCCAGGTCAGTGCGTAGCATTTTTAATACCCATAAAGGTTTTCATGTTTTTTGTGCTGAGAATACAGTGCAGTTAAAATAGGAGCAAATCTCCTGTCTTCTCGCTGGGATTCTGTGTGCAGGACTGCAGCTGTGCAGAGGTTCTGTCCGCTCTTAAGTTTCTTTCAGATGCCTGAAACTGGGGCTCTCGGGTGCTTCCTTCTGGCTTTATTCCTCCAACACTATCTCCTCCTCTTTCTGTGCATGTTCTCACTTTTAGGACACCCTGTCACTTTTCAGTGTCCTCCTTCCAAGATTCTCAAGCTAACTTGACTGACATCTCAACAGTGCCCCCAGCTGGACCCTGACTTGCTTTCTAGGGGAAAATACCTTTTGTTATTTCCATAACTCTCATTGCCACCAAGAGTCACAGTGTATTATCCTATTCCTAAAAATGGTTAATAATGATGATGATGACGATGATGATGATGGTGTCTCTGAGGAAGAAAAGAAACGGCCTGTATCCTCAGCCCCAGAGCCAGTTCAGAGAAACAGCAGGTGCTCAGATGCGTTCCCAGGACGGTGTCTGTGCCTGAGGAAAAGCACAGTGGCCAGTTCTCTGCAAGGAGCAGTTTTAAAATATGGCCCCTCCTTCCTCTATCTTTCATGGAAACCTCACTATCAGAAGCTCAAGACATAGAACCCCATAAATTAAGAATAATATTTTCAGCCATGCACGATGGTGTACACGCCTGTAATCCTAGACATGTGGGAGGCTGAAGCAGGAGGATGGTAAGTTCAAGGCCAGGCTAAGCAATATAACTAGACCCTATAGCAAAGTCCAAGAAGGGCTGGGGATGTGGCTCAGTGGTAAACACTTGCCTAGCATGTGCAAGGCCCTAGGTTCAATCCCTAGCACCAGACACATTCAACAACAACAACCACAACAAAATGAATCCTTTTCTCTCCTGAGTGTATATGAATCTATACAACTTCCTTCCACCAGGCCCCACCTCTTAACGGTTCTGTCACCTCTGGGCACCACCATGGGCTGGTGACCGAAACACTCCCTATTCAAATCACAGCAGCGAGTGTGTGTGTGTGTGTGGGGGGGGTGTCTTTGCTTCTTGCCATTCTCCTGGCTTCAAATGCCAGTTCCCAGCCCGGCATGATGACACATGCCTGTAATCCCATTACTTGGGAACCTGAGACAGGAAGATTAAAGGTTTTAGGACAGCCTCATCAATATAGGGATACCCTCAACTATCTAGCAAGGCCCTGTTTCAAAACAAAAAAATAAAATAAACTAAAAAGGGTGGTGGCCAGGTGTGGTGGTGCACGCTTGTAATCCCCACACTTGGGAGGTAGAGACAGGAGGATCATGCAGGTTCAGAGCCAGCCTCGCCGGCTTAAGAAACCGTTTCCAAATTTAAAAAAACAAAAAAACAAAAAAACAAAACAGGTCTGGGAGTGTAGCCCGGAGGTAGAAGGGTTCCATCCCCAGTACCACCAATAAATAAATAAATAAATAAATAAATAAATAAATAAATAACAGACAGAAGAATGCTTTGGGGTTCAATCACCAGTACCCCCCCCACATATATATACAAAGCTAATTCCCACCTCTTCCCACATTTCTTCAGTGTTGACCCTCTCTTAAGTTTGAGTTTCTCCAAAGCACTGATTATCAGCTGGGATTTTGTTACAATGTTTTCATTTGCATATCTTCTTTCTACTCTTCTGGGCCACACCACAAAGGTACAGGTTTTGTCTCAATATTTACTGCTCTATCTCTGGGGCCTAGAGTAACTTAGTGAGCCCTGGCACATGTTAAGTGCTCAGTAAATATTTGCTGAATGAGTGATTGCACATGAGTGTGTGTAGTTGGGGGGATCTGTGCGCACGGGCACAGGTAAGACCGTGTTTCTGTGTGTATGTATGCGCGTGCAGTATTCTGTGTCTCTCGCCCCTTTGACATTCTGGTATGGCCGTCTTTCTGGCCCCCTACGTGGGAGCTGCTCTTGGGTCTCCTGATGGTGACCTGCTTGGGCCCTCTCTTCTAGGAGGGAACACGCCTGCTCCTGCGGAGTCCATGATCAGTGCTGTTTGGATTAATAAGCCGAGGAGGGACTCACTGTCCCCGGAAGAGGCAGATCCTGTGGTCGAGGTGACTCTGGACGACGTTGACAAGAGCTGTCCCCCAGCTGCTGAGTCTCCATGGCACACACATCTGAAGATGCATCGTTTAGTCCAAACTTTCCACCAGGAAACCAGTCAAGACGAGCCCAACGGGCAGCTTGTGGGGTGTGGCCAAAGGCTCCGTTCAGAAGAAGACCCAGAGCAGTATGAAAGCAATCAGGAGACCCAGCAAGGAGCCCCGACCCCAGAGGAAGTCCACCGTGAATGCCAGGTGGACAGTACCCAAACAAAGGGAGTGGGATCCAGCTTAAAAACCAGCCTGCAATGTCCTCCTTCCATAAAGAACCCACACAGGCCTGGCAAGCCAGCGTATTATCCATTTCCCCAGAGGAAAACTCCCAGGATCTCCCAAGCTGCCCGGAAGCTGGGCTTGTACGGCCCAGCCTGAGGGCTCTGCGCAGCCATGAGGCCCTCTGTCGACTCATCAGAAAGCCAGAGGCAGAACCGCAACCAGACCCTTCAACAAAAGCTGGACTAATTTGAGTGTAAAAACTGTAGACGTGAACTTTAGAGTAAAACATGCTCTTGTCCTTCAAACACTGGAAACACACTGGCACTTGCTTATTGAGTTTCTGTTTTTCTAGGACAATCCACGGAGGTATGGGTTTTAACTCAGTGTTCACTGCTGTCTTCCTGGAGCCTAGATAAGTGAGACCTGGCACATGTTTGGGGCCAATGAGCTCTCAAAGTATGAGCACCCTGGGTAAGGAGGGTCAGAGCTTGCTAAACAGGATCAAAATGTCAGGAGATGGTGCGGGTCAGATGGCTCACTGTTTAGGATGAAAGAGAACTGTCTGATCAGCGCAGCCTCATTCTGCTTACATAAGACAGCCATACTGAGCCCTGGCTGTCTATCCATTCCTTGAGGGATCCGATAAGACATCACCCCCATCCCTGAAAGTGGAGTTTTGAAACACAAAGTAGGAACTTTGGCTAATGGGATGCCTTAGCCATGCCCAGGGGTTGATGGCATAGACAATCTTGTTTTCAGTATTTTCTGATCCCTCATGTGTTCCAGAGAAGATGAGATCTGAAAACTCAGAGCTTCTTCTGGCTGCTCTGCCTGGGGGCCACCTCACTTAGAAGTCACTACTGTTAACTGTAGTGACTACCTCCTTTTATCCTGGGCTTCCTGGAGTATGGACATCCTGGTAAGAAAGCCAGGTCAGTGACACCTGCTGTTTTGTGTAGGAAGGGGGTCCCTGGGAGAGGCTGGTCATCTGTCCCCTGTCACTAGATTGCACATTCCAGCCTCTTCACTGATTTATTTCCTCCCATCCCTCCCTTCTTTCCTTTCTTCTACCTGTCTTTCTTCTCTCTCTGAAAATTAACTACATATTAAAAGCTACCAATCATTGAAGATATATAGTGATGGAAGTATGAGCCGATAAAATTTGTTAAATACCCCTGCTTGGAAAAATATGCATTTCACACAAACCATCCCTATTCAGCCTAACTAGAATCACTCAGGTTCTTCTTGGGATCAAATTTGTATTTTTTTTTTTTGTTGTTGTTGTTGTTGTTGTACTGGGGTTCCTGGAAACCCTTCTACCTCCGGGCCACACTCCCAGACCTGTTTTTTTTTTTAATTTTTATTTGGAAACAGGGTCTCTTAAGTCAGCAAGGCTAGCTCCGAACCAGCGTGATTCTCCTGTCTCCACCTCCCAAGCACGGGGATTACAAGCGTGCGCCACCACACCCAGCATAAATTTGTATTTTTAAACTTGAGGTGAATTAGGAGTTCCTAAGGTGCTGAGAAATAAAGCATGTCTGCCTGGTTTGCTTAACTGTAGCGAAGACTTTGAAACACAGAAGATGCCTTTCTCCTGTCAGTTCCTCTCTCCACGCACCTGATCCTGGACCACCCAGCAATCCACTGCAATATGACAATTTGCTGTGATTCCTTTCATCAGTAATTAACAAGATGTGGTTGTGGTTTTCTGTATTCCAATGAAAATCAACAGAACTTTCTGGAAAAAGAAAAGAAAACGTTGCCCTTTGTTTTTGTTTTAAAGAGGATTCTTGCAAGTAACGTCTCTTTGTATAGTCTTTTTCAGCTTTCTCTCTTCTTATTCCAAAGGCTCCTATGGACCTGGCAGCACAGGACACCCCTGTTCTACATTCGAGGTGATGTGGAATGTCTGTGGAGTCAGCACTTATGGGCTTTAATGTAGACATTCTTTTGTTGGTGGTGGTACTAAGGATTGAACCCTGAGGCATTCTACCTTCAAGTTATACCTCCAGCTTGCCTGCTACCCTCCTTTTTTTTTTTTCTGGTCTGGAGATGAAACTCAGGGGCATTCAACCTCCAAGCTATACCACCTGCCCTATTTTTTTTTTTAATTCTTTATTTTGAAACAGGGTCTCACTGAGTTGCAGAGGGCCTCACTAAGTATCTGAGGCTGTCCAGGAACCGCGATCCTCCAGTCTCAGCCTCCCGAATGCTGGGATTATAAGCGTGTGCCACCACGCCCGGCTTCCTTTTTTTTTTTTTTTTAAACAGATTTCACTAAGTTACTGAGGTTCTCACTAGGTTGTGGAGGCTGGCCTTGAAACTGCGATCCTCTTGACTCAGCTTCCCAAGTACTGGGATTACAGGTATTTACTATGCCCAGCATAACACAACCATTCTCGATTTGGGATACCTTCTTCATTCTTTCAGTTTAGGTTTCATTCTCTGTAAAATGAAGGAGATAGTACTCACTTTTAAAAGCCTGAGAATAATGTGTGTAAAAGTTCACTCTCTAGAGGCAGTGATTTTTTTTAAGTTAATTACATCTCCCTCTTCACCTCCCTCCCAGACATCAACCTCGTGCGGGCTGAAGACTGAAGCTCTCTAGGCAGGATTCTCTCTGAATCCAGCGGCTTCTTTTAGGTTGATCTTCTCCTATTCTTTTGAGCATTTCTAACTATTACCACTGACTTCTGTGTTCCTCTCCCATTCCTTCTATCCTTTGGGGGTTTCCCCTACCAGTCTGGGAGCTCCTTTAGGTCAGAGAACGTCTGATCATCTTGTTGCTCCAGCGCATGGAATACAGCTTGGCACATAGGGCGAGGGCTGAGTAAATGTCAAATGAGTGGGTTAGAAAGTGAGGCCCTCATCCCTTTTCACCCTCTCACCCAAGGGCCCAACTTTTGCCCTTCCCCTTGCTTACACACTCTTCCAGGTTTTGGGTTTTATTTTTCCTTTAATGTGCTCTCTGTTCAGAGTAAAAGGAGAACAATGAGTAGAAGAAAGTTCATTCTAAGTAGAAGGAATAAAATGTGTAATGGCTCTAAAGGACAAAAGACCCTGCTGTGTTACAGGAGCCAAAAGAAGGCCAATGTGATTCAAACACAGTAACCAAAGGAGAGAGCCAATGCTAAGGTCATGCATCAATCAGGATAGGCTATGTTTTGCTTCAATAACAAGCAACCCCTAAATTTCCCAGCAGAAGCTTATTTTTCACTCATGAAAAGCCCATTATGATTTGGACAAATTTCCAGGGCAGATCTCCTCTGGGTACACTGTTATTAGCAATTCAGACTTTCCAGTCTTTTCCCCAGTTTTACAGTACTGCCATATCAATACTGGTTTTCCTTATCTGCACAGTAGAAGAAAAAAGTGCATTAATAGTCATGTATTGACTCTCAAGTAATTTTTGCTCATATTTCATTGTCCAAAGTAAGTCATGCAGTCTTATCTCCCCTTCAGAGGTGTAAAGAAGTACAGTAACCCCCTGACCCCTAAGCCTCTGGAAGGAGAGGAGACATGAGACATGGCTGAGGAGCATGACTGGCCAACCCAGATACCAGGTTGCTGAGAACACTTTAGATAGCATCATATTAGATTTCATTCTGAATACAACAAGCAGCCATTGAAGGGGCTAGCTAGGAGCCTAAAATGATTCGATTTGTAGTTACTCTGCTTACATTACTCTGGTTACTCTATAAAGAATGAGTTGAAAGCTAAGAGATAGTGTCAGGAAAGAAATGTCTAGGGCAAGGTTAGTGGAGAGATGCTGTTAGCATAAGCCAGGGCGGAAGCGGAAGAGATGGAGATAAATAAATGGATACATTTGATATATATTTTGGAAATAAAATCAATTAGGTTTACTAAAGGAAAATTACAAGTTCAGCTTGAAGGATATTGAGTTTGAGATGCTCATGAGATACAAGCTGCCATAACAAGTAGTCTGGTGGGTACAGAAAGCATTCAAAAGTTTCAGGCTAGAGATCTGAATCTAAGGGTCATCAGGATGCAGAGGTACTCAAATGAAGGAGAAGGGATGCGCTCCCCACGTAGACCAGAGAGACGATGGCCTAGGATGAGCCCTGGAAACTCCCATTTTACTTAGAAGAAAAACCCTTAATGCTTACTTAGAAGTTGAATCACAGGAAAAGGAGGCAGTGAAGGACACTGGAAAACAGTGACCTGGGAGAAAGGAGAAGCAGGAAAGTTAACACAGAACCCAAGAGACAAGTGTTAGCAGGGCATTGCTCCCCACACCTGTAATCTCAGTACTTGGGAAGTAGAGACAGGAGGGTTGTAGGTGTTTGTGTGTGTGTGGGGGGGATACTGGGGTTCCTGGAAACCCTTCTACCTCCGGGCTACACTCCCAGACCTATTTTATACTTTTTTATTTTTGGAAACAGGGTCTCTTAAGCCAGTGCGGCTGGCTTTGAACCTCCGCGATCCTCCTGTCTCCACCTCCCAAGCGCGGGGATTACAAGTGTGCGCCACCACGCCTGGCTTAGGGTTGTAGGTTTGAGGCCAGATTCAGCAACTTAGCAAGTCCCTGTTTCAATTTTTTTTTTAAGGGACTGGGGGTATAGCTGGGAGGTAGAATGCCTCCTGGACTCAATTCTCAGTACGGGGGGGGGAGAGAGAGAGAGAGAGAGAGAGAGAGAGAGAGAGAGAGAGAGAAGGAGAAGGGAGGGGACGAGAGGAGAGGAGAGGAGAAGAGAGAGAGAGAGAGAGAAAGAGAACCACGAGCTAGAGCGCCACCTTGTATGGGTCACTCCCTTAATTGAAAATCCACTTTTTAGAGTCCCTGACCTTCAGCCTGGAGTTCTGGAGTTGCATTTTCTTGTGCAGGGCTTAAGAGGTCACAGTCCGAGAGGGAATGCTGGCTGTATGAAGCCTGGCATCAAGGGCAGGCCAAGTCTGTATCAGCAAGATCTTCAGGCCAGAGCTGACCGACTGCCCCCAGAGGCTGGCCAGAGGCACCTTCCTTCCTTCCCCGAAGGCCTGAGGACTGAGTGATCCGGGTGACAGAACTTGAAGGGAGAGAGAGCAAGGAAAGGTCTGGTCTCTGTGTTCTTCCCCTCCCTCCTCACAAGCTGCTCCTGCCAAGAGCATCAGATCAGAAGGATTTGCTACACACACACTCACACCACCCTTCTGCCAACTCCTGGGCTGTCAAACCTGCTCAGTGCACAGGCTCGGATTTCATATTTCTGGCTAGGCATTTACACCACCCGTTGATTTTCTTCCCTGTACTGGTCAGAGCAGGGGCCTGACCTCTTTCCACATCCTGGACAGTGAGCAGAAGGGGACTGTCCTAACACACACAGCAACCGGCTCACGTTGCAGATCTTGCATGGGGCATGTTCCCTTCACCCAGAGACCGCAGGCCTTGCAGTTCCCAGAGCGGCCTCTCCACTGGGGCTCCACCTTCCCAGGCTCCAAGGGGGGTGCCCTGGGCCTCGTTCTCAGCACTGACCTCTGCCCAGCCACCATTCTGAGCCAAATTTCACAGCTGCCATGGCAGGCAGATATCACCCCTGGTGAGGAGTCTTCCCCGAGCCAGGCACAGAAAAGGTCTTTTCCAATAACTGCTACCGCCGGGTGTGGTGGCGCACGCTTGTAATCCCTGTGCTTGGGAGGCTGAGACAGGAGGATTGCACAGGTTCGAAGCCAGCCTCAGCTACTTAGTGAGGCTCTCTGCAACTTAGTGAGACCCTGTTTCCAATATATATATATATATATATATATATATATATATATATAGTCTGAAGCCCCTGGGTTCCACCCCCAGTACCATTAAAAAAAAAAAAAAAAAAAAGTAACTGCCACTGACCGGCTCGCCCTACCTCTCCTCCTGGCTCCCGTGCTCTCAGTCTGAATCCCTGCCTTCTGGGTCAGTCCCGATTACTAAGGCTGATTATTCCAATTCTTAAGTCTAGAAACTGCTTGGATTGAAAAGATCTCTTAGTCAAGTCAGATTCTGCCACCTGCTCCCACCTCCGGGACCTCTCTCTCCCAGCACCGTACAGATCTATACTTTTTAGGCTAGAGGGAGGGGCGCAGTCATCTAGCTCACGGCCACGCCCCCTCCCGATGTTCTCAACCTTTTGGCACCAGAGACTAGCAATGACCCAGAAAATGTCGACTGCCCTTTTTTGTGTGTGACTGGCGGCGGTGTGGTGTTTTTTTTTTTTTCCCCCCTGTCTTGTCCCTAGGCTAAGCGGCAGCCCCAACAGGCTCCTGCTGACCGACCAGACTCGACTCCAAGCAGCTTAAGCTGCCGTCTGTCACCCCACTGCACCTGAGACCCACTTCTTTCTGCCCTTCGCCCGGGTTCTTGCTCGTCAGAGGTATTCTCTACACTCACGTCACGCCTCTCTTCCATGCACCTTCTCTTGCTGAACTACCATCTTCGTCTGATTCTGAAGTTGGGGGTCGGGTGGGGAGGGATACGGTTTGTTTTTTGTTTTTGTTTTCTTTTTGGTTCTGGGGATTGAACCCAGGAGGCTTCTACCTCCCAGCTACTCTTCCAGCCCTTTTTATTTTTCTTTTGAAACAGGGCCTCACATGTCGAGGCTGGTCTTGCACCTGCAATCCGCAGGTCTCAGACTCCCAAGTACTGGGATTACAGGTGTGTGCCACCACACTGGGCCATCATTTCTACTAAGGTCCCAGGAGGTGCTGATGCCACTGGTTCGAGAACCTTCTCCCTTTGACAACTACTTGTTCTTGGGAACAGAACTAACCTACAAAACTAGCAGGGTTTTTTTTGTTTGTTTGTTTTGTTTTTTAGAAAGGAAGGGTCTTTTGTGCCTTTTGTTTACAGCAGTGGGTTGTAGACATCATTTCAAGGAAAAGAGAGAAGAATCCACTGGCGCCATAACTATCCTGTTACAGCAGCTTTTCAACGTGTGACCCCAAACCCTCACCCCAGGTGGCTGTAATAGATGGAGCGGGCTGTGGGCAGAGACGGGAACAGTCACCCAGCTTGCTGAGCCTCAGTGGAGTGACGGGGCTTGGCCTCCATTTTCAGTAGGAACTAAATCCTGCAAAGGACCCCCAGGGGAAAGGGAGAGTTTCCCCGAGCTGAGCTGATGACAAGTGACCGCAAGAATAGACCAACATCCCCCGCCACCTTCAGTCCAGAACTTTCTTCTAGGCCCTCTTGAATCCAAGTGGAACGTATGAAAGGAATCCTGTGTCTCGCCGGGGGCTGCCTCCTGTCCTCCCCTGCGGTCCTTGGGCACCCTGAGGGAACTGGCTTTGTCTGCCGGCGCCCACTCAGGGCCCCCGGCAGGAGCAGGGCTCCTTCCACATTCCCCAGCGTGCTCACAAATGAGCCTCTGTGTGTTTGGAGATCCCCGGGGCCCTCCCAGTGGCCATGGTGGGTGGTGGGTGGTGGGAGGGCACTGAGAGGCCCCATTAAACATCCCCTCTGAGTGCCACACCCACCCACAGCATGTGCCAAAGGCTGTGGGAGACACGGTGCCCCACAGAGAAGGGCTGGGTCATGGCCACTACGCAAGGCTTCATTTCCAGTACCCGTCTTGATATTTCATAGTGTTTTGGAGGGAAATATATGTATATTGTAACGTTGAAATTTAGTCGGGGGTCGCAAAGGAGGCAAACACCAGCCAAGTAATTGTGTGAGACCAGACAGTTTAATCAAACTGGCACCTTTGGGTGAGCTCTGCTGACAGTACGGAAAGGAGCTGATGAGCCATGTAGTCGGCAGAGTCACGGGGAGAGGAATTACTGATATTTTATAGCGGGAGCCTGGGGTGGAGCTGGCTGCTTGGGAATGCCTATTGTCTCGTGACATCTGGAGTCAGCCTCGCGGTGTCTGGAGTCTCGCAGCACCTAGAGTCTCCCAACATCTCCACTTCTGGCTTCTGGGGTTCTGCCTCCTGTGCCTGCTGCGGAGTCCTGTAGGGGAAGAGAGGAACCCGACTTACCATATATTTAACTTGCTTTTCTCGGTTTTGGGAGAGAAGCATCTGAGATTCTTTTAGCTCCTGGAAAACATATATTCTCCAGTGTGGCACTTCCAGCTTAAAATTCTTCCTGAGGGAACTCTTCTTCTATTAAAAGACCATCTATTATTATTATTATTATTATTATTATTATTATTATTATTATTGATTAAACCCAGGGGCATTCTACCTCAGTGCCAAACCCTCAGGCCTTTTCTTATTTTTTATTTTGAAAAAAGGGTCTCAGCCTGGTGTGGTGGCGAACGCTTGTAATCTCAGCTTGGGAGGCTGAGACAAGAGGATCGCACAGGTTCGAAGCCAGCCTCAGCTACTTAGTGAGGCTCTCAGCAACTTAGTGAGACCCTGTTTCAAAATAAAATATAAAATAGGGCTGGGAGTATAGCCCGGAGGTAGAAAGCATCTGGGTTCCACCCCTAGTACCACCGAGAGAGAGAGAGAGAGAGAGAGAGAGAGAGAGAGAGAGAGAGAGAGAGAGAAGGGTCTCACTAATTGCTGAGGCTGGCCTCAAACCCACAATCCTATCTCAGCCTTCCAAATAGGGGGAAACAGGTGTGCACACTGCCACACCCAGCGAGTGATTGACCATGTTATTTGTCTAAAATTTTTATGATCCAACATAATGTAAGGCAAATATCTCTAACAAAGTTTTATTACTTGCTTTAGGTGACACAAGCAGCAAATTATAAAGGAAGAATCAGACATAGGTGTGCTCCTAGAGTCTAAACTCTTTGCTATTTTAAATTATTTTTTTTTACTCCTTTCCTCTACTTATTTCTATATTATCATAGATGGAAAATCCCCTTCAGATATTTTTTTAGTTGAAACTGTTCATGGTGAAATTGATTCAGAGGACTGTAAGACATTTCCTAAATACTCATTTCAAACCCCTAGCCACCCCGATCTTTGAGGCTTTGGTTAACCTTACCTGCTCTTCACAAACATCTCTTCAGGTTTCTTCCTCATTCTTGAGAAAGATCTAATTCACCTACATTTTTTGTTTGTTTTCAATACTGGGAATCAAACCCAGGCACATTCTACCTCTGAGCTATACCTCCAGTTCTGTTCTTTTTTTTTTTTTTTTTTTTTTATGAAACAGAGACTCACTAAGTTGCAGAGGGCCTTGCTAAGTTGCTAAGGCTGGCTGTGAACTTGCAATCATCCTGCCTCGGCCTCTCTGCCTCCCTGGTACTGGGATTACAGGCATGCAGCACCACTATGCCTGGCTTGTATTATATTTGAAAACAGGGTCTCACTAAGTTGTGGAGGGCCTTGCTAAGTTGCTGAGTGTGACAGTGAACCTGCGATCCTTCTGTCTACTTTTGTTTTCTGTCTGCCTGTAAACTTCTGGAAGCTTTCCACCTCCTGGGGTGGTGCTTTTCCCGTAGCTAATGAACAACATGGTTTGTCTATATGGAGTGCCGAGCAAGGGACTGAACTTGTAATTTTATTTCCTGACCTTGGGGTTGTGGCAATTGCTCTAAGTTTCCCCTTTAACTTCCATCCAGAAGGACGATTACACCCACCATGTCTTATGAATCCTTTCATCTCCCCCTTCATCCATTTCCTGAAGATTATACCACCCCTTGGGTTCTCAAAACTCAGGATCGTAATCAAGACTTGGTGGCAGGCCAGTCCCTGCCGCCCCTCCCCGGCCGAGGAAGAGGAAGGGTGGTCATGGGGAAAACAGTGGCTTCTGCCAACTCAAACGCCAAGTGCTGTTGGGGCGAGCCTGTGATGGCTCTGGCTCCAGATCCAGATGAGGAAAATGTCCATTCTTTTCCTTTTTGTTAAGTTCCCCCTGGTAAGCCAGGCATGGTGGGGCACACTTGTAATCCCGGTACTTGAGAGGCTGAGACAAGAGGGTCACAGGTTCTCAGCCAGCTCCAGCTACTTAGTGAGGCTCTCAGCACCTTAGACCCTGTTTCAAAATAAGAATAAAAAATAGGGCTAGGGGTGTGTGTGGCTCAGAGGTAGAATGCCCTTGGCTTCTACCTAGCACCACACACACACACACACACACACACACACACACACACACACACAAAATAAATAAAAGTAAAAATAAAGTGTAATTTGTGGACTAGCCACATCAGCATTAACTAGGAACATTAGAAATGAGAATTCTCTGGCCCACGCAGACTACAGAATCCAGCATCCAGGGTGGGGCTGGGCTGTCTGCTTCTGCCAGTCTTTGGAAGATCGAATACATGCTCAAGTTCGAGAGCCACTGTTGGGCACACAGGCTACCTCTGCCTTATTGTGTGACTTGGTCACATTTGCTAAATTGTTCGCTTGTAGCTTTTTTAAGCACTTCCCCCCAAATTCTACTACTGTCCCCAGCATGTGTACAGAGACACGGATAACTAGTTACAAGCCATGGAGAAACTACACTGCCATTTTTACGTATTGACTTAGCAACTTTTCCATTATCTGCCTGAAGAATGGCAGTTGGTTAGTCTGCACAAGGAGGTGACCAGGAAGAAAAGTTGTGCACTCCAGTCCCCTCAGGAAGGGCACGGGACATCCTCCCCTTTGTGGCAGAAGCTCCTGGGCCTGTGGCTTGGAGCTCCAGATGTGTTTGCTGGCTGTGTACCTGCTGGGATGGGGGTGTGGGTGGGGAATGAGCAGACAGAGTCCACACGGAGAGAAAACTGGCCCTTCCCAGACAGCAGGGATCTCTGGAGTGAGAGAGACAAACAGTACAGACACATAGAAAGCCCTGTCTTCCTTCCTTCCTTCCTTCCTTCCTTCCTTCCTTCCTTCCTTCCTTCCTTCCTTCTTTCCTTGTCCTTTCTTTTGTTTCTTTTGTTTGTTTTTTCTTTCTTTCTTTCTCTTTTTCTTTCAGTCTTAAGGATTAAACTCAGGGTCATTCTACCCCTGAGCTATACCCTCAGCCCTTTTTATTTTTTTGTTTTGTTTTGAAACAGAGTCTTACTAGCTTGCTGAGAGTCTAACTACACTGCTGAAACTGACCTGTGATCCTCCTGTCTCAGCCTCCCAAGTACTGGGATTACAGGCCTGGCCTGTGCCAACACAACCAGTGTGAGCGGGGGGGGGGGGGGGGCATAATGGCATCTTTTTTTTTTTTTTTTTTTTTTTTTGGTGGTACCGGGGGTGGAACCCAGAGGCTTTCTACCTCCGGGCTATACTCCCAGCCCTATTTTATATTTTATTTTGAAACAGGGTCTCACTAAGTTGCTGAAAGCCTTACTAAGTAGCTGAGGCTGGCTTTGAACCTGCGCGATCCTCCTGTCTCAGCCTCCCAAGTGCGGGGATTACAAGCATGCGCCACCACGCCCGGCCATAATGGCATTTTAACCCACTGAACACACGCAGCTCATAAACTATGTCCGTTCAGGCCGCCATAATTGAATGCCACAGACCAGATGTCACATCTACAGCAAATGCTTATTTTGCATTTTGGAAGGCTGGGCCTCGAGGTAAGCGGTAACCCCGCGGGGCCTGCTTCCTGGCTCACAGGCGGCTGTCCTCCTGCTGCGTCCTCATGTGGAGGAAGGGTCAAGGCATCTCTGGGGTCTCTGTCCCAAGAGCACTGATGGCATTACTGAAGGACCCATTCTTTTGCCCAGTCACCTCCCACATGACCCACGTCCTAAAACCATCACACTCGCGATTTGCTCTCAACACATGAAGTTGGGGGGATGCAAACATTCAGTGGAGAGGAAGAGATAATCATAAGCAACTTCGCTTTTGCCTTCCTCAGCCAAATTGGGAGTGGGGAGTGGCTGGAGGGAGGGACCTGGGGTAGGACCTTGCTTGATTCACAGTGTCACGAGGTGAGCTGCAAAGGAATTTTTCATTCCCCGTGTCAGAGACTCACCCCATCACTGCGGGGTCCCTTCTTGACGGGGGTGGGTGCATCTCTGCTCCTCAGGCTGCCTGTGACCGTCTGCAGCTCCTTGCACGCAGACACAGATTCTTCCAGCTTCTTTCTGCTCTTCCCGCCCTCTCCCTTGCTCAACCACATGCTTGTCTCTTTTGCCTGCCTTTCTCCTGGAGAGCTGGCTGGTGGCCTCCCCTCTCACATCTGTGCAGGGAGACCCTGCCCTGCTCACTCCCCTAAAACTCAGAACCCATCTGAAATGAGCTCCTGGAATGTGGTGCTGAACTTCTTGCACCAAATTCCTCCTACTCTCTTGCTCCTCAAACTTATTCTTCTACACTTTTTTTTTTTTTTTTTTTGTACTGGAGATGGAACTCAGGGGCATTCGACTTCTGAGCTACACCCTCAGTCCTATTTTTTTATTCTTTATTTTGAAACAAGGTCTCATTGAGTTGCAAAGGGCCTCACTAAGTAGTGGCAGAGGTTGTTTGTGAACCGCAATCCTCCTGTCTCCGCTACCCAAATGCTGGGATTACAAGCGTGCGCCACCACACCTAGTTTACCCTTTTTTTTTTTTTTTTTTTTTTTTTTGCAGGTCTGGGAATGGAACCCAGGGGCATTCGACCTCCGAGCTACACCCCCTACCCTATTTTTTATTCTTTATTTTGAAACCAGGTCTCACTGAGTTGGAGAGGGCCTCACTAACTAGCTGAGGCTGGCTGCGAACCGCGATCCTCTAGTCTCAGCCTCCCGAATGCTGGGATTACAAGCGTGCGCCACCACGCCTGGCTTGGCTTACACTTTTGATGTAGGTTACATTTTTGATGTAGGCTCAGATAGAATTGGCTGGAGTCCACAGATAATGAAGCTTGAAAGGAGGAGTTTGATGCTGGAAGGTAGCTCATACTTGCCTTGACCTGCCCAGTGCTCATCTTCCTCTGCCTGGAGGGAGCTCTGTGCTTTGACACCTCACACACAGATAGAGCTGATAACCTGAATTATCTTTTGCAATGTTGATGGAGGCACAACCTTAATCTCCTTTTCAGCAGGCTGTTCCTTTGGGTGTAGGGTGGTTCTCCTGCTGGCCTCTGGCATAGCAGTGAAGCTCCTGGAATTACTCTCTCCTCCTCATTAGAAGCTGGTCTACCATCTGTCTTAAATTTTGCAAGGAAAACACTGCCACCGGGGAACCTAGAGGATGGAGCCACCTGTGTTTTTCAGTAAGAGGCTTTACTGTACCTGACAATTTCCTAAGGCCGGACCATGCCCGTGATGGTATAGTCTTGGGGGGTGACGGAGCAACAGGATAGAGAGCTTGAATCTCCAGATGACTGCTTAGAACAACAAATCTGCCCTCAGACCTCAGATGCTCTCCATGGACCGTAACGTGAGAGAGAAACTTCTCCAGGCACTGAATTATTTATTGGGTTTATTTGATGACCATCTGACTTTACCCGATCTAATACAGACAAGACCATCTAGTACTAGGGTGATGTCATAAAGTGTGTGTGAGTGTGTGTGTGTGAGAGAGTGAGAGAGAGAGAGTGAGAGAGAGAGAGAGAGAGAGAGAGAGAAAGAGAGAAGAGAGAAGAGAGAAGAGAGAAGAGAGAAGAGAGAAGAGAGAAGAGAGAAGAAAAACAGATACTGCATGTTGCTGAGAAGCATTTATTTTTATGACAGGCCAGAACATTTTCATAGCTGAATAGGCATCTGTGATAGCTGGGAAGGCAGACCCCATGCCGACCTGCCCTTGGAGAAGCAATCAGAAAGAGACAAAATGTTAGTGTCTGGTTTTAGCGGCTGGTTTTAGCACTGCAATGTGTGTGGCCCAATTCCTATCGCCAATGGTACCATCTCCCTGCTGGGCGCTGGTCTGTGTGGATGCCGTCTTCCATTGGTTTAAGAGAAAGCGTGGCCTGGGATTGGAAGTTAATTTGTAACTGGATCAAGTTGGTGAGGAGAGTGTATGGGAAGTGAGGGTGGGGGCTTGGCTCAGAGCAGGGGGCTTTGACTCCTTCTTTGGTCATTGGTATGTCACCTGGAGCAAGTTTTACTCAATGCTCTGAGTGTGCGTCTCTTCATTGGTAACATGGAGATGATCCTCATAGTGTGTACTGCAAAGGAGTGTTGTAAGAATTGAGTGATTCATGCCAGGCACTCGCCACAGAGCCTTGTACAGAGGGCGCCCTTAAGAACCCTGGCTAAGCCGGGCGTGGTGGCGCAGGCTTGTAATCCCAGCATTCGGGAGGCTAAGACCACAGGATCGCGGTTCGCAGACAGCCTCAGCTACTTAGTGAGGCCTCTGCAACTCAGTGAGACCCGGTTTCAAAATAAAGAATAAAAAATAGGGCAGGGGGTGTAGCTCGGAGGGTGAATGCCCCTGGGTTCCATCCCCAGACCCGCAAAAAAAAAAAAAAAAAAAAAAAAAAAGAACCCTGGGCTAGATGGGCGTGGTGGCGCGTAATTGTAATAACAGAATTTAGGAGGCTGAGGCCAGAGGATCGCAGGTTTGGCCAGCCTCCATAACTTACTGAGACTCTCAGCAACCTAGCAAGACCCTGTTTCAAAATAAAAAAATAAAAACCAGGCGTGGTGGCACATGCTTGTAATTCCAATACTTGGGAGGCTGAGACAGGAGAATCTCAGGTTTGTGGCCAGCCTCAGCTACTTAGTGAAGCCCTCCACAACATAGTGAGACCCTGTTTCAAAAAAATAATGAAAAAATCGGGCTGGGGGGGGGTGTAGCTCAGAGGTAGAATACCCCTGGGTTCAATCCCCAGCACCACGAAAATAAATAAATAAATAAATAAATAAATAAATGAGGGTTGGGGGTGTGACTCAGAGGTAGAACACCCCTGGGTTCATTTTCCAGGACCAAATAAAATATGAGCTATTATTGGGAGAAGCACTGCGGCTATTCCTTCCATCTGGCCACAATGGTCAGTTTTCCCTTGAAATGTAAGTAAAATGCCACATTCAACCAGTTATGACACATGGTGGTTTAAATTGCGGTGTTTGAGGGAGTCACTCTACTTAGATCTCAATGGATTCCTGTCTAGTGTGAAGGGTGGGACAGCCCCCCTCCCCGACGGCCCCTCCCCCAGCCTCCTGGCTGTGGAAGCTGCTTTTGCTTTAGGGACCACTGCCACCTTGTGGCCACATTTTACACTTGCAGGCGAAGGTGAGTATCTTGAAACTAACTGCAAACAGCTGGAGGCGCTCCACCCCCCTTAATCAGCTGGAGGCACTCTACCAGTCCTTTCTTCTTTATCCTGGGAAGCCCCTTGCACGCTCCTGGAAGGAGCTTCTGATTTTTTGCTAAACATTATATCACATGGGTGCCTCTCTCATATCCAGGAAAATATATAAGAGGAAATATGGGTTGAGATTCATTATTAAAACATGCACATACAAAGCCCCATTTGATCCTAATGTGCAGCGTAGCTGATAAGGACCACCACGTTAGGCAGTAAGCGCAGTGGTTGCTGCGTATTAAGTCACCTGGGATGATTTAGAACTTTTCTTTGTGTGTGTGTGGTATTGGGGATGGAACCCAGGTGCATTCTACCTCCAAGCTACACCCCCAGCCCTATTTTTTATTCTTTATTTTGAAACAGGGTCTCACTGAGTTGCAAAGGGCTTCACTAAGTATAGGAGGCAGACCTCACTAGAACCATGATCCTCCTGTCTCAGTCTCCTGAATGCTGGATTACAAGTGTGCATTACCATGCCTGCGGAATTGGTTATTTTATATACATATGTATCATAATAATTTCGGCTGTTACATTCTTTACATCTCCATCTCCCTTTTTTCCTTACTAAACCTCTGTCACTGGAGTCTTTGCCTCACCCAAGAAGCTAAGTAGGATTGAAGTGTTGCTTCCCCAAAGCCCACACAAAGGTGACTTAATGCCTGAGTAAAAATGCAAAAGCTCCCAACCAGTGTTCTATACACCCCAGAACCACATATGTGTGTTTTATAAATCATGAACCCATTCCCCATGTTTGTTTGTTTTCTTTGCAGTGCTAGGAATCGAACACAGGGCTTCCTGCATGCCAGGCAAACTTTCTTCTCCTGAAGTATATCCCCAGCCCAGTTTCCCAGTTTTCAAACATAGATGATAAGCCTAGAGCCATTCATTTCCCATGCTCTGAATAGTGATTCCCAAAGTAAGTTTCCTGTGCCAGCAGCAGCAGCAGCATCTCCAGGGCACTAGTTAGAACTAACTTTTGAGCTGCTCTCCAGACCCACTGAATAGAAAATCAGAGGAACGAACGGGCCCATCTGCGTGTGCCAAGTCTTCCAGGTGACGTGGCGCTCACTCGAACTGGAGAACCCGTGCTCTCAAGACACACTTTGAGGTTCACCATCTAGAGACCATTGCAGAGACAGAATGTTCTACAATTGAATGGGCAGAGAGAAAGGGAGAGGGAGGGAGAAAGACTTGTGATTTTATCTCAGTGGAGCTGAGTCCACCGTCTGTGAACGTAGGAGTCTGGAGAGCTCCCCCACCCTGGCTGATTGACCTTGACATCATCTTCCCTTGATTGCTAAGGCAACCTGCGCTGTGCACGTGTTCTTCTAGGGACAGACAACATCCCAAAGCTGAGACCACATTTAGAGATTGCCGGCCTGCCACCTCCAGGTGTTTCCTGAGACCTGAGTTCTTTTCTTTAGTGTCATCTTGTACTTTTAAAACCTTCTGAGTTTTTCTTCTCAGTTCCCATTTGTTTTCTGTGTCCCTGGTAACCCATTTCTTTTTTTATTTTTATTTTTGCAGTGCTGGGCATTGAACCCAGGGGCATCCTACCTCCGGGCTACACCTCCAGCCCTATTTTTCATTCTTTATTTGAAAAAGGATCTCACTAAGTTGTAGAGGACCTCACTAAGTAGCCGAGGCTGGCTCCGAACCTGCGATTCTCCTGTCTCAAGTTCCCAAGAACTGGGATTACAAGCGTGCTCCACCACGCCTGGCCCTGTTTTTCTTTTTAAGCGTCCCTTTATTGGTGCGTTGTTGCCATACATCATGCTGAGGTTTAGCGTGATAGGAACATACACACGGTACCTGCTGTTCCCTCCAGATCCTGTCCCGCTCCCTTCCTCTAGACCCTACTGATGCCCTCACAATGTAGAGGATTGTTTAAACTGTTGCCCTCATCCAGTCTGCCCCGCCCCATCTCACCTCTGTCCCCCACACCCCTTCCACTATTCTACTGGTATCTCTCCTCATTTATTTGAAGCATCTTTGAATTTCGTGTGGGACCTATGTGGGGAGGGGCATAGTCACCCTCTCTCATGGCCAAGGAATCTCATAATTAAAACGAGCGATGCTCCAAATTAGCCCGGTGGTCTTACATGTGCCACCATGAGTCTCTGCCGGTAACAAGAGAAAGGGGAGAAGAAGCTGGGAGAGTGGACACAGACCCTCATCCCTCGCCGGGGATGCTCTCCATCACAGATCACCAGCGTTAAGTGCCTGACCGTTGCTGAGTCCTGGCATAACATCCCCACAACGGGGCGGGTCTCTGGCTCGTCCTGCTTTAGTGAGAATCCCAGAGATTATTCCTTGTCCGGTGGAGGAGCCTTGCATTTTGTAGACTGAGCTCCCCACTCAGTCCTATGCATCTTGGCTGACGCAGCTCTGTCCCATTCCCCCAGACCCAGGACTGTGAAGCCACAGAGGGGCACGGCTCTCCTGCTCCTGCCTGGAGGGCACCCCAAAGACAAGCTTTCTTCCATATTAGTGGGGACATGTCAACATGAAAGACCCCCCCCCAAAGGTCATGGACTTCCTTGGCCCCCTCCCCTACGCTCATACTCTGTCCTTTATTTCCCTATTTTCTCTACAGGTCCTCCCCAACTCTTTTTTTTTTTTTTTTTAACTGTGGCTTAACTCACATAATATTTGTTCATTTCATGTGGCAATGATTTTTAGTAAATTTAGAGTTGTGCCACCTTTTAATCTTAACACATTTCCACCTCCTGGTTTGCAGTAACTTCCGGTTCCTTTGAGTAGCAGTGGGGATGCCTGGGCCATCTTCTCTCCCCATCTCTGGGAGGGGCGACCCCAAGGAGAAGAGCTCAGAGAAGGTTCATTCAAGGGGAGAAACTTCCTTGCTGCACCCCCACTCCCTTCCCCTGACCTGGGCTGGAGGGGAGGTGCAGGGGGCGCCCTCTGGCCCAAGCCGCACACAGCGACAGGCCTACTGGTGTATGTGAAGCGGCTGGTGTAAGTTTCGGTGGAGCAGTGGTTAAGAGCGTCACTGGAGTCGGGGTGCCTGGGTTCCAACTCCAGTGTTGCCATCGATGAACCACACGGCGCCAAGAAACTCAGCTCTGGCAATCAAAGTCGCACAGCCCATGGGGTCCTGGCAAGAAGCACAGTGATCCCTCTGTATCCATGGGGGATTGGCTGCAGGGCCCCCAGGGGGTACCCAAATCTGTGGATGCTCAAGCCCCTTGTATGAAATGGAATAGTGTGTACACATAACCTACACAATCCTTTATATGCTTTAAATCACTCCTAGATTACATATAAATATACATATATACGTAAATAAGTATGTGTATATATAAATATATATTTACAATGTGACTACTGTATTATTTGGAGAATAATGACAGGAAAAAAGTACATGTTCAGTACAGATACCTTTTTCCCCCTTCCTAATATTTTCTATTGATGCTTGCAGAATCCAAGGATTTGGAGGGCCACCATATTCGTGGAAAAGCTAGAAAGTGCCTGTCACATCCTCAGTACTGCAGAAATGTAGCCTGTGATTACTTAAGTTTCATTCAACTTTTTTTTGTTGTTGTTGAGGAAGATTTTAATAAACAGTTTATCTGAACACCTATTGAAAGCCATATAATACAAATATTAAGAGTTAACACATCCCTTAATCCCACTATAGGAGAAAAGTATTCATCACTACAGGAGAAAACTATTTGTACCCCTCACAGTCTCAATCTTTCTGCTGGCTCTTCTCATTTTAATAAATGTGTTACGTCATTATTTCTTGGTTTCTCTTGGACTTCTATTTATGAGCGCTAAGGATTAAGTACATCTGAATTTGCCCCTTCCAAGTTCTAATTACAAGGGCTTCCAGTTCCCCTCGTTGGTCCTCATTCAAAATTGCTTCCAGTCTCTTTTTGTATCAGCCCCTTTGAACCCACATCTGGAAAGTATTCATTCAGTTTTCAAAGGGGACTGTCACCACCACCCCTCAGGAAACCTTAAAACTCCTGCTACACAGAGGTTGGAAGATTCCATCCCTGCAAGGTACCCTGGGAAACTCTTAGGTGTTGGGAGCCGGGAGATAAGCCTGGGAACCCTGGAAAGAGAGGAAGACACCGCTAGAAAGGAAGTACCAGGAACAGGAGGGGCCCTGGAGGAAGAGCAGGAAACTGAGGGCCTGGGGCTAAGTGGGTGGGAGGGCAGGGCTGGGGGTGGAGATGCTGGAGACACTGCTGGAGCTCAGGAAGTGTGGGGGGATGGGGGGAGGAGGCTTCCTGATGAACTTGTGGTTTTCATATGCTTTTTTTTTTTTTTTTTGGCGGTACTGAGGATGGGACCCAGGGTGAGCTACACCCCCAGCCCTATTTTTTTATTTTGAAACAGGGTCTCACTGAGTTGCAAAGGTGTCACTAAGTAGTAGCTGAGGCTGTCCGTGAACCGCGATCCTCCTGTCTCAGCCTCCCAAATGCTGGGATTACAAGCGTGCACCACCACACCCGGCTCTTCATTGGCTTTTTAAAGTGTGAAACTCCCTGTTCTTCACAGAAAGCCAAATACGAATGCTTGGAATGTAATAACAAAGATGAAGGCTACAGATCCGTATATGTGACCCCACTAGAGGGTTCACCCTGCTCTTTGCTCAGCGACCACCTCGGCTTTGGCGAGCACCTCCATCACCTGGAGGCAGGTGTGTCATCTCTGTGCATCCTGTCGGGAGCTTCTGAGGTCCAGCTGGGCAGCAGGAGACAACACTAAGAACGGACTGGGAGCGGTCTGTTGTCATGGGCTCCACCAGCTAGGAGTGTCCCATGGGCAAGGAAGCAGACACTGTCGCCAAGGCCGAGGGCCTGCCACTCAAGGCTTGGCCACCTCCCCCACTCAGACACGTAGCAGTCCTTTACAAAAACACAACACACACACTGGGTTTTTAATGAGAAAATAACTGTATGCTTGCATTGAATGCCTCACAAACACTATAAAACCGAAGCAGGGATAATAACATTGAAGTGGTTAACATACACAGGAAAGCCAGGTACAGAGTATAATTTTTCAAAAACAATATTGCTGCTTTCCCCCCTCCCAATAAAAAGAGAAAGAAGAAAGAAGAAAGAAGGAAGGAAGGAAGGAAATGAAGGAAGGAAAGAAAGAGAGAAAGAAAGAAGGAAGGAAGGAAGGAAAGAAAGAGAAAGAAAGAAAGAAGAAAGGAAAGAGAGAAGGAAGAAAGAAAGAAAGAAAGAAAGAAAGAAAGAAAGAAAGAAAGAAAGAAGGAAAGATGTCATTTGGGTAGAGAGCAATGCAAAAATCAAACTTGGCAGCTTGCTGAATGCTTAAAATTCAGGACATTGGTTCAGTAACTGAAACCAGATATATTCACCATCTCTAACACTTAGGCTACTTTTTTTTTTCAATACATAAGTTTAAATAAATTCATTCTTTAGTTGGAAAAAAATGTCTGTCTTCAGACAAGAGTCAACACTGCTTTAGTGTTCTGTTATGCTTTATGTGTGTGTGTGCGTGCGTGTGTGCGTGTGTATGTGGACACTGATCTATATACCGCATCTATGTCATTGTCTAGGGTGGGCAGCATGCGTGGGTTTAAAGAGTGGAGGAAATTGCATTGTGTCATCCAAGTAGAACACAGCCCGGCCTCCGGCCACTGACAGACCCTGTTTCCATGATTTCTGGATGAGAAAGCCAAGGCAGGTCAGTAGTTAATGGGCTCCGGAGGAAAGTGAATGTCTAATAAACACAGCAGCATGGAATACTTTCGGGAAGGCTTTTTAACATTTGCAGACTCTAAACATGTGTTACCGTTGAGATGAACAAGCTCGCGTGCTATTTGAAGGTGAGACCCAGCCTCGGAGGACAAGTGTTTCCTAAGCCTCTTTCTCTCCATGGAGGATTGGCTCTGCTCCTAGGGTCCATTCTTTCTTCAGAAAGCTACAGGGGTTCACGTGGGATCCTAGAGCCTAGCACAGTGCTATGTCCAGAGTGGTGGCCCAAGTTTCTTGAAGGAGTAAAAACAAAAACAAACACAAACAAACAAACAAACAAACAAAACCCATACAAGAGCACAGAGAAAATTCAGCTCTCCCAAGGAACTGCAATTTACATTTTAATAGCAATATACTGGGATCCTCAAGTGAGCAGAGCAAGAGGCAGTCTCCCAGAAGGCAATTCAGGGAAACTAGCAAAAGTTGGAGGTCTGGGGGCGCCACAGTGAAACAGCTTTGTGACTGGGGGAGTCACAGAAACCACATTTGTTTCTTCGTCTGCATAAGGGACATTGGCCGGAAGGACCCATCTATACTCTTTGCCATTCCTGAAGCACACGGTCTGCCTGTAAGGCAGGTCCCTGAATTGGGTGGCTTCCTAAGCTTCCCTTTCAGCAGCCAATTCTCAACTGTAGCTTTCCCATAGGTACAAGGTTTCCATCCTGGCAGAACAAAAAACTTAAGATTAAGTCGTAGGGACAGTTTCCTCTTGTGAAAAATGGGAGAGTTAGTCTATGTCATGTCTATGGTCTCTAGCAGATCCACGAGTCCATCCCTAAAGGTAGAACACATTTTTTGTTTGTTGATGCAACACATAAAAGCCTCCTACTCTCCATCCATTCCAATTGCCATTGCGCCTGGGGACACTGGGCGCTGCTGCGTCCTCTGGTCTTATCAGTGTGTCTCCCTTTGGAACACCCCTCATCATTGGGTCCTCAGCTCAGGCAACTGGGACCTTCTAGCTGGAAATCCTCAGAGAAAAATGGTCCTCCTTCCTGGATGCTCCCATCTCGTGTGATGGGACTTCTAATCTAACATGGACGTCACGTCTCTGGAAATGTATGTCTTTATGCCAGCTTCCCCCGCCAGAAATGTGACTCTTTTCAACAGGGATCTTACTTGTTTTGTCCCCAGTGGCTAGCTCTTTGCTGAAAATTCAGGAGAATGAACCATCTAAAGATGGCGACACAGGCCCATGTGAATTTTGGCTATCATCTGCAGAATCTGCCTTCAAATTACAGTTTCCCTTAGCAGTTTTCAAGGATCCTTAGGGGTTATGAGACAGTTCCATCTTTTTTTTTTTTTTACTTCACGCCAACCACTTGTCTGTGAATAAACTTTCCCCCAAAGTCAACACTAGCAAGGGGAAAAAAAAGCAAAGACAATGTGTGTGACAGTGCATACAACGTTTGTGGAATTACTACTTACTAGAATAACATATTAGAGTTTATGACATAACAATGTGAAAACAAAAATGAATTTTTGTGAGGTCTGATTTAATTATTGCTTTTTTTTTAAACCATAGTTTTAAAACAAAGGAAAAGTAATGAAGGCTGGTTAGTTGTTTTTTTTTTTTTCTTTTCCCATGACCAGAAACTAAACATTTTCTCATCCAGAAATATTAGGGCACTCAATTACTGAATGCCCTTATCATATTGCTTTAAATGACAGAGTAAAGCTGGCATCCTCTATAATATACTAAGCATGAATACAAAGCATGAGAATAAATAGAATATGTTTCTAAATGTCAAATTACAAAACTGCTCAAAACTTTGCAATCGTGAACCATGCAAATACCATGTTAGGTCAATTTAATATTAAAATACTGCATCAGCTTGCTGCCTCAAATCCCTTTTCATAAAAAAGAAATTCGCACTCACTCCTGAAGCTGAAAAACAGCTTTGGAGGAAATAACTGTACACCCATGTGCCATGATCATTCTGAAATTTTAACACACACACACACACACACACACACACACACACACACACCCTTACTCGTGGACATACACTCTTTACACAAACACACAAAGGTGTACACGCAAACACACGCACTAAACATCTAAACATCTTTAGGATTTGCAGCTGATTCCAAACCTGCGCTTAAATTTCTATTCTATATTTTTCTCTTTATCATCCTGAAAAAACACTGGTTGCTCAGCAAAAATAATCTTTCCTACTTTCTTATTTCCCCTGTCTTTCTCCTCCTCCTTTTTTCTTCTTACCTTTATTGACTTTCCCTTTCTGATCGACCCCAAACAATCCATCCTTCTTCCTACTACCTCTAAGGCTCACTGGATAATACAAAATAGTTATAAACACCGTTTTTATTTCTCATCATCCACCTCTCTAAGGCAGAATTTGCCCTTTTTTTTTTTCCAATTATTGCCACTCTAAAAATACCCCTACCATCTTGAACCAAGCTGTTCAATGTGTGTAGATTTGATCCATGTTTATATTCCCCATCCCATCATAAAAATAGTTGTTGCCCACTAAATATAGTTTTCATGTGAAGAAACATAATCGTGAAAATGTGTTCTTCTAAACTACAGATCGGTCCATAGTATAGGCAGACAAGATCCTAAAGCTAAAATAATCCATTTGGTTTGGCTTTCTCCCCCACCTTGCTCAACCTCCTTGTGTAGAATAGATTGCATCTGCAACATGAAGAAATATTGTCTTAAAAACGTGGATTTTATGTATTGCAATCATCAATTGCTCCCAATTAAAAATAACTAAAGGCAAGAGAAATAGAATCATAGCTGCTTCTCTCGGGCAACTATACCGAGAAACACCATTTGCTTTATGGCTGCTGGAGAAAATGGAGTCGACCCAACACCTCTGATGTGACCGGCAGGGGATGGGAAGGCGGTGCAGAGAAAGACACCGTGTGGACGGCACCGGCCTGGGCCCTGCTGCTCTCTGAATGGCCTCCTCACCACCTCTCTTCCTCATCACCCAGCAGGGCTGGTCTCAGTTCTGCCTGCAGCAAACCTGTTGATTGGCTCGCAATGCCTTTGTCTGTTGGAATCGATTAATTGTGGACCGGTCCCCATCCAGAGGCTTCTTCGAGTCACAAAGAAATCCCTTCTTTTCTGATTCCTGGGTCTCAGAGTTTGATGGGTGGACTTCCTTTTTGCTTTGTTTTTCGTCCTTGTGTATTGCAGCTTCTGGTCTACATAAGGATTGCTGAGTTTTGTATGCACTTTAATAAATAGTCCATTAAAATGCTTTGATGGTTTCTTGGTCTCCCAAGCACCAAAGGAGCTTCCTGGGATGAAGGAAGTTTATTCATTGTCCTCTTCCTCCTGGTTGGCGTAGATCCCGGCCTCCCAGCGCAAGGCCAGTGCGCTCTTTCTTCGGTTAACCCGTGTGGCCTCAAGGACCTGAAAAGAGAGGGGAGAAATTACACCGAGTTCATGGACGCTAATTATGTACACACACCACTTCCTACCTGTTGTTTTCCTTCACGTTTCCTCAATATCAATAGTATTCACAGCAGTGGGAAGTAATAAAGGGTCTGGTACCACTGGGGGTGGGGAGGATGGGTAAGAGAGACTGGAACAAAGGGGTTGGGTGTTCTGGGGGATGCGTTTATCTCAGCACCAAAATTCATTTGCTTTCTGACCCACGGTTTTCGGGAGAGAGAGAGAGAGAGAGAGAGAGAGAGAGAGAGAGAGAGATCTAATTTCTATGAAGTGTTCTATAAGTTTCTCTGAATGAAACTTGGCCCTGTATCAAGTTGGGGTTATATGTTTGCTGCGGTACTGGGATTGAACTCAGGGCCTTGCGCATGCAGGGCAAGTATTCTATCACTGAGCTCCGTGCAGAATCAAGCTTTTAGGTAAAGCAGATGTCTCCGTGCTATCCAGGACGACGCTGTCCAACAGAATTTTACATGATGATGAAACTGTTTGGGGGCATGGTAGTACATGCCTATTAATACCAGAAATTCAGGAGGTTAAGGCAGGAGGCTCACAAGTTTAAGGCCAGCCTGGGCAACAGAGGGAGACCCTTCCTCATAATAAAAATGGCTGGGGATACAGCTCAGTGGTAGAGTATCCCTGGGTTCAATCCCCAGTACTGGCAAAAATAAATGAATGAATAAATAAAATTGTTTTGTGTCTGTGGCAACCAATATGATAGCCACCGTCCACTTGAAATAGGGTCACATGATTGAGAAACTAAATATTTAACCATAACTTAGGTAACTTAATCTTAAATAGTCCAGTGTGGCTAGTGACCATCAGACTGGACAGCACGAGTAGAACACCTCTTCATCTCATTAACAAGCGGCTTAGAAAGCATTCCTAATGATCAGACCAGCGCAGATTCAAACCATCATGCTTGATGAATCTGGGTAAGTGATCATGATCTTTATGTCACAAAAAATCTACTTTGGCAAAACTAAACACAATCATCAGTGGAAAAATAGCTTTTGGGGGTCAGTAAAAAGCAACCTCAGCATTTTGATGCAATTTCAGGGTCATGTGTTCTAATAACTAAAGTGAAAGGCAACAACCTCAAGGCCAAGCGGGCTCACCGCCGTGGAGGCAGGGCCTCCTTCTCTCCTGTTCACTAGAATAATCTGTGGACTTTTTCGAGGAGACTGGGACTCCATGCCAGCTTTAGATGAGAGCCAGGGGAATGGTCTTAGGTGGCCAACATGTGGAAATGGTTCTAGGTCATAACATTGGTGCGAAAGCAACCCCAAGCAGCCCACTCATTGTTCAGACATTAGCTTAGGATGTAGAGTTTCTGATTTAAAAAAAAAAAAAGCACAGTAGAATCAGCACTGCAATGAAGGCTTTGCTTATTCTACAGATAATCATTTAGGCAAGGGACAGTGATGTTGGCAACTCCAGAAAAGCAGGGAGATGCAAGTTCTAGGCAGAGCTGAGGGAATAGGTGTAGGCAGCTGCTGGGTAGACTAAAGGCCACTGAGCACCTAAGGAGAGCAAATTTGTAGGAAGAAAGCATACTTCCAAAATTCTTAGAGTTAAAGGAATGGGGGATTTTTTTCTTCCCCTGGTGTAATAGCATGGAGCTGAGAAACAGTGCTGGGCAGAACTTGTAAGGCGTCAGCTCTATTTCCAGGTTTGTCCCTGCTGTTCATCTCTTATTTCAAGTTCTTTTACTATAAATTTGAGACTGGGCCTGCCCTACTTTACAGGCTTTCTCAGGAGTCAGTATGGACACTGAAGTGTAGGTAGGTCGAGGTTTAAGTCCTCGTGACTGGGCCAGGTGTGTTGGCACATGCCTGTAATCCCAGTACTTGGGAGGCTGAGACGGGGGGATCACAGGATTGAGGCCAGGCTCAAGTAACTTAGGGGGATCTTCAGCAACTTAGCAAGACCTCAGAGGTAGAACGCCTTTGAATTTAATCTGCGTCAAAGACATATACACACATGCACAATAAAAATAAAAAGGGCCGGGGTGTAGCTTGGAGGTAGAATGCCCTTAACTTCACTCGCTAGTAGAAGAAAAACAAAACAAAACAAAAACAAAACCCTATTGACTGGTCGACCTTAGAAAAGTCACTTATCCCTGTACCTCAATATCTGCATGTGAAATAGAAGAAGAAAAAACTACAGCATAGAACTGGCTTGGGAATAAACGAGGCAATAAATGTAAAGCTTTTAGAATGGTAGCACGTACACAGTAAGTTCTCAAACAATACTTCCATCACCATGTGAAGGGATTTGTGAACTATGAAGCGGAATGGGAATACAAGGCGCTTTTATGTGGAACTCTACATTGTGTAAAATAGTCAGCTCTTTGCCTTTCAGCCTGTGACACAAACTGATGGGTTTTTACATGAAGACAAAAATATGTCCAAAGTTCTGGAAAAAAATGGTCATCATCCTTTTCAAATATTCCTTGACTTGTTTTCTCTATTTCAACTTGGGCAAATCTAGCTTGCTCTATTCTTCAGAAACTCATTATCATCTTTCCATCTACCTTAGAAATGTTTACGGGGTCCTATCAGTCGTCAGGCCTGCTGCTGCATGTTGGGCGTAAAAGCTTAGTTACCAAAAATGTAATGGGCAGAAAAATAATATTACAAAAACACTTGTTAGCATAGCTTGGGTTTGAATATCTACTTGTCAAGAGCCCGGGCTTATACCAATAATGACTTTTCTTTTCAGAATCAACTTCCTTTAATTTGTAGGTCCACTTAACCCCAAATTTCTGATGGAGTCTAAACTCACTAGTAATAGCAGAGGCCTTTCCCAAATTGCTGTTAAAATAGCTATGATCTTTATATAAAGCTGTCTGTGGGTTCATGAGGCCTATAATTTGGGACTGGGTCGGGATAAAGCCATTCCACCATCCTACAATTGGCCTTTAGAAGAATCAAAAACCAAGCCTGGCCAGGGGGTGGTGGCACACACTTGTAATCCCAGAGCTTGAGAGGCTGAGACAAGAGGGTCGCACAGGTTCAAAGCCAGCCTCTGCTACTGAGTGAGGCTCTCAGCAATTTAGTGAGACCCTGTTTCCAAATAAAGTATAAAATAGGTCTGGGAGCATATCCTGGAGGTAGAAAGCCTCTGGGTTCCACCCCCAGTAACACCAAAGAATGAATACTTGTTTCATAATTAATTCAGACGTGTGTGTGTGTGTGTGTGTGTGTGTGTGTGTGTGTGTGTGTAAATCTCTAGCATATTTAGAGCCCATATTGTATTATTGCATATTAATTTTACTTTTTAAAGTCCATTCCTTTCTGTCTGAGGCTAAAGACTCATGCCTCTGGAGCATTAATCACAGGACACACATCACAAGTACGATGAGCCAGTTACTGCTTTAATCCTCACGACACGCTATGAGATTCATGCTATTATTGCTTCTATTCTATATATGAGGAACCTGCAAGCAAGGGAGGTGAAGTAACTTGCCCAGGGCTACCCAGTCAGTAAAAGAAAAAGCCAAGGTTTGAGCCCAGCACTCTCTGAAAACAGTCAATGCTGAAGACCACAAGGCTGAACAGCTGACTGGTCAGTGGCCATAGGAGCCCCAAGGGAGAAGCACTAGGACTGAGCAATAAACGCTATTCAAAGGAATAAAGAGAGAAAATATAGACACAAAAAAATAAATAAATAAATAATTCTTGTACATTTTTTTTTTTTTTTTGGTGGTACGGAGGGTGGAACTCAGGGACTTTTCTACCTCTGGGCTACACTCCCAGACCTATTTTATACTTTATTTGGAAACAGGGTCTCACTAAGTAGCTGAGAGCCTCACTAGGTAGCTGAGGCTGGCTTCGAACCTGTGCGATCCTCCTGTCTCAGCCTCCCAAGTGCGGGGATTACAAGTGTGCACCACCACACCCGGCTCATACCATCTTTTTTGTATACCATAAATATGTGCAACTACAATTCATACAACTTCAATTTACAATAAAAAAATGAAAAATTCTAAAAAGAATAATAATAGTAATATTAGTAAGACCTGATTTAAGGTTTTATTGCTTTCACAAATTAATTCAAATTCAGATCAGATTTTGGAAAAAATAAATTCTCTGAGCAATAGTCTAATGTTCATTTTGTCTTTCTAATGCTTAGGAAATTCAAGTGAATTTCTTAACTTTGAACAGCAACCAACATAGATAACTTTATTTGGGGGAAGTGAAACAGGTATGTGAAATGATTAATTATAACACATTAATATTTTATCCTGCTACTTCCCCTCAATTAAAGAAACAGTGGAATAATATTCTCAACTTTCATTTTATATGTTATCAAATAATTATTAATAATCAAGTGCTCAAATCTATAGGTAAATATATATGGTACCGGTTGGTACAACTGATTTGAAGAATAATTTGCAACATTTAGTAAACAGAAGATATATAAGCTCTGTACCCAGTTCCATTCGTCATTAGAGAAATTGTTCCACGGGTGCGTGGACACATGTATAGTGACACTCACCGGAGCATCATTCATCATGACAAACAACAGCAAAAACTGGCAACAACCTACATGTCCATCAGTAGGAGAGTAAATAGTGATATATTCATTCCATGAAATACCATTCAGCTATTATGAAGACGGCCCTAGAGTCACAGACATTAACATGAACATATCTAAAATCAATGCAGACAGAATACAGTAAGGAGTGGAGGCTACTTCAGTGGGACTTACCATTTATAGAAAGTTTAAAAACATGCAAAAATACATTGCTTATGCATTCATACACATGAAGTATAAAACATGCATGGAAATGAACACCAAGGTCAAGGACAGTTGCCTCTTGGGAAAGAAATAGGGTGAAGGGAGATAGAGCGATGGGAACTGGGAGAAAAAACAAGAGGGCTTGGGTTTGCAAGTTAGTGCTTGCAACACTAACTTCTTTTAAAAATATTAAGCAAATATCATGAAATAATAATAAAATGGGCAAAGTTGGAGATGTGGGTTTTATTCTCTTATTTGCATTTTATTATTTGAAACCCTGCATGCCGGATTCATGATGTCAGGAACTTTGTTATGTTGACTGCTGCGTTCTTAGAACCTAGTATATTACCTGACACATAGGAGAGCCTCAATAAAATTAGCCGAGTGTGGTGGTGCAGGCTTGTAATCTCAGTACTTGGGAGGCTAAGACAGGATGATCACAGGTTTGCAGCCAGCCTCAGCTATTTAGGCCCTCTGCAATTCAGTGAGACCTTGTATCAATATAAAGAATAAAAAACAGGACTGAGGGTGTAGCTCAGAGGTAGAATGCCCCTGGCTTCAATCTCTAGTATGGCAAAAAAAAAAAAAAAAAAAAAAAAAAAAAAAACACTGAACAAACGAATGACCCTTTTACAACCCTGTAGATTTGAAATAATTATTTTAAAATAAAAGCAAAAAGCTGGGCGTGGTGTCATATGCTTATAATCCCTGCACTTGGGAGGCTGAGACAGGAGGATCACACAGGTTCGAAGCCAGCCTCAGCTACTTAGTGAGGCTCTCAGCAACTCAGTGAGACCCTGTTTCCAAATAAAATATAAAAATAGGTCTGAGAATATAGCCTGGAGGTTGAAAGCTTCTGGGTTCCACCCCTAGTTTCACAAAAATATAAAATAAAAATAAAATAAAATCAAAAGCTGAGTGTGGTGGCACACAGCTATAATCCCAGCTACCAGGGAGGCTAAGACCAAAGGACCACAAATTTGTGGCTAGCGGGAGCAACTTAGTGAGATCCTTTCTAAAAGAAAAAATAAAAGATTAAAAAAAAGGCTGGGCATGTAGCAGTAGAATATTCCTGGGTTCAATCCCAAGTATCACAATAAAAACAAACTAATAATAATGGTAGCAATGATGGTGAGGTAACAAATTAAATATATAAAAAGATTATGCTTTCTCATAGCAAAATATGGAAAAATTAGAAAAAATAATAACTGAAGAAAGAAAACTAATATACCTTTTTAGAGCACTATAATTTGTGAAATCTGTTTAAGTTACAGGGAAAAGAAGGGGACTTTTGGGGAGATCAATGCTTAAAGAAGCTTCCAAAACAAAAATACAGGTTTAAAGACTGGGAGCATGGTAGATTGGGATGGTTTGTGTTTGTAATAACTCATCCTCCATCCACAGAATGGAGGAGCTTTCTGGATTTGCATTAAGGTAAAAACAACTGGTCAGAACCAACAGCTCATTCCACACGAGCTGCACTGTTTTCTAACCAGACCACAATATATTGGCTATTATTGCTTAAGGATTTTAAAAGAATCCAAACAGCCCATAATTGTGCCCTCTAGTTGAATTGTCTTCCAGATCCATAGGTGGGCAAAGTCTTCTCCAACCCCACCACACCGCACAGCAGAGCACACAGCACAGTGGATCACTGTAGGGGGAACTCCAGCATTTTGAGGCAGTCCGCCAGCTCAAAGGAGGCAGGAAGAAATACATACACAGAGACAAGCCATTTTCTTGGCATTCTCATTTAATACATCAGGAAATGCCAAACCACAACGGCATGCACCTGGGTCAAGCATGCATTAAAACCAAGACAAACAAGTTGAAAAGTACCTCGGAAGTCACCTTGCAAGATAGTAACTTAGAGGTGTACTGGTAGAAAGGGAAAAGACCAGGGTTATTGCACGGCAGAGACAGTCACAGAACACCCCCCAGCTGGGGGTGGCGCCACCCCAGGAGGGGAGGTGACTTCAGGAGACCAATGCACGCCCGCCCACACCTGCGCGGAGACTCGCTTCATCTGATATTCCTTTCCCTAAGAGTCTGTATCTCTTGGAGCAAGTAGATACCCTGTTATTCATTAATAAAAATATCAGATAAGCCACACCTTGTTAATTCAAGACATTGCCTTCACTTTCAGTACTGAATTAACAAGGTTCCTTCCCCCTCTGTGAGCCAACAGCAAGGTCTTTGGCAGCCATTTTGGATTTGCTAGTCTCTGGAGCCAAACAGCCTTCTTAAGGCTTCTCTAAACCTTAAAGCAGCTTTAGAGTCTGTTGTGCCACTAAAAGAAGACCCCAATCACTGATTTGAGGGCATTTTTGTGGAGGAGGCAGATTATCTGAAGTGACCTAAGGAGAGCACTGCCTAGGTGACCACGTGCACACTCAACCTCCCTGTCAGTACCTTGTGGCTCTGTACGGCTCAGCGGGATGGTCCTTTGATGGTCATTTAGGGGGATTATTTAGGATCAGTAGGAGCAGTTAGGAACTGAAATTATGCTTTAGTTCTTGTAGAAGACTGCAAGTCTTCCATAAGAAAAACACAGAGAAAAAAAAAAGGCCCAAGAATAGGCAAGGAGATGACAGGCCCGTGGTGGGACAGCCCACTCAAGAATTGTGGCACTGACCTTGCATTTCTACTGCTTGGGACAGTTGAGGCATTTTCTGGTTTGGGGTACTGGTGGTCACAGACTGGTTAGGTGGGCCCACTGCTTACGTGTGGACTTTAACCTTATAGTTCTGAAGTGATGAGGCTAATGTTTGGGAGATGATGTGTTTGGAGCTCTCCTTTCCTTTGCACCTTCCCTCTGGTATGAGGAAGAACCCAGGAGCGAGCTGGGCATTGTGAAGATTTGTTGTTTGTGGCCAGGCTTCCTCTAGAGTCTGGGGAGGAAAGGGGACCTGGGGCAGGGGCAGAGGGGCTGCTTTCACAGATTCGGTGAGAGTATGGCCACAACTCTCTGATCACATCTCATCTGGCAGGAAAGGTGAGCTAGGAATTTTTCTAGAGGAGTAGAAAGTGTCAGCCCCGAGACTGGACATAGCCCAGGGAACTGATGAGAATTTCTCTTATCCAAAGACATGCAAGGATGGTTGGAAGGCCTCTAAGTCATAAGATGTTGGGAGCAGGGGGAAAGGAAGGAGGAAGAAAAGGACAGATGGAGAGGGATGGAAGGTGGAAGGGAGGGAGAAAGAGAGAGAGGGGGAGAGAGAGAAGGAGGAGGAGGAGGAGGAGGAGGAGGAGGAGGAGGAGGAGGAGGAGGAGGGCATCATAGAGAAAAATTTACTCTGAGTTGATCCTATGCTAGAAGAAAAGATGGAGCTAAGTACCCAGGGGCATGTGATTCGGATTCAGGCCAGCATCCCTTCAACTAAACCAACATGTTCAAGAGCATCATGGACTCCATGACATCTCAGCTTTGCTTTCTGAGACTCAGGTCAGGTTGGGTGGGGGGGACAAATGGCCAGAAGAGTACTGTTTACCTAAATACAATCATACAACTCCTAATGGACTGAGTCAGCTTCCTAAAGGGCTTCTTGGTGCCTTAAGGAAAACAATCCAAACAGCCTATCATTTGTCCCCTCTAGCCTAAACGCCTTCCAGATCTAGAGTGGGCAAGTTCTTTTTCAACACCATGTTTGAGACAGTTCCTCTCCAAGTCACCAGAAAGCCCTTGAGGAAACTCTGACCCCCTAGTCCATTAGGAGTTGCATGACTGACTAGAGATAGCATCAGAGCCAGATATGGAGGCATTTCTATATAAGATAGAATTTCCAGATAAAAGAAATCCACACTAAAAGTAGGATTGCTGGGTGCACTGCACAAAATCTCCATGTGAAAGGGATGAATGGTGCTAAGGTCCAGTTCCCCTGGGTACTCAGCAAACTGTAGGCTGGTGCAGGGCTGCATCTTCACAGGGAAAAAAAGGGCATCTATTTCTAATACAAATAAGCTGGTGAATAACTCTGGGTATGGGATGGGGCTATCCATCCCCCTTCTTAAAAAAATTAGCCAGGGACTCCATTAATGAGTGGGCTGAAGCCTTGAGCTTGGAGATGCCCACTGCTGACCCTGCAGAACCAGGAAGCCAGTCAAGGTGGGCAAAGACTGTGACCGCTCAAGATATTAAGTATGGCCTTTTGGGGATAACTTTTTGAGAAATATTCCTTGTCCTTAACCTTTTTTCACTAACTGTAAAATAAGCAGAAGACCCGCAGGTGACTTGCTCTCCCTGAGCCACAGCGACTCCAAGAGCGGGTTCATGGTTTCAAGTTCAGTCTAGTTCCCTCTAGCGACCACCTTGTTTCCAGCAGGAGAGGACAGCTCGGGGGCCTGACAAGGACCACTATATGTGGCACAACTTCCCTCATACCACCCACTCCCTGGCATGGATTTCATGAGCCCGGGGCCTCCCAGCCCTGGCCTACACGTAATTTTTCATAACGTGTGAACATTGAGGTGAGCAGGATCCCGAGTGGTGGGCACCTCCACACCTTGCCACTGCTCTGACGTGGTTAGGGGGACACTGAACGTGTCTGGATGGCAAGGGTCAGTTTTTCTCAGTTCTTGTGCTTCACGGGGGTACCTGATCTTTCTTCTGTCCTTCCTGCTTACCAACAACAACATGTCTAAAGAATCACACTATCTATACATCCCAATTATCTGCGATTTTTTTTGGGGGGGGGTCTGTTTTCTCCTTGGGAAGCACAGCAAATAAGAATTCTTTTTCTTCATCTCACAAAGGACTTGCTACTTTCTATAGAAAACATTTGCTTGGTTTTTGATCCTGGGAGAGAACCCACAGGATACTCAGATATGGTTTCTGATCTCCAAAGGGGCATGCCAAAGGGCCGTGCTGGAAGAAATGTTGGCAGGTGAGGTGCCAGGGCTGGGGGTGTGGGGCACTGGAGGTGCCGGCAGGAGCTAGGTGAGGCTCTTACAGGGTGCAGAGTCTAAGAAGCCACATCTCACCCTTACAATAGTGTATGTGAATGGAGCCAGAAGAACAGAATTACTTTACCTCTAACAGAATTACCTTTAGCTTCTAGGGACAGGGAAGCCAGTTCTATAACCAGCCACCAAGCAATCCATCTGCTCTCTGATATTATCCTTCTGCTATAAGAGGCAAAGAAAAGTGGAAAAGGGGGCCACAGACCAGCTAAGAAAAAAATGAAGTTTGTTTATCCCTTTAGGTAAACTTCATTTATCCAGGGATTGACACAGACCCAGTTAGAAGAGATCTCCTGAATTAGAAGAGCTAGGAGGCAGGCTAGCAGGTAGCTCTGAAATTAAGCCTGAACGATGACCATGTAATGGCTTTAGGAGCAATCTGAGTGTGGTTTTTGAGATTAGACCTTTTAAAAGAGGAGATGGTGGACTGGACAAATTTTATCTCGCTCCTAACAATTTTCAACAACAAACTTGTTTTTTTTTTTTTTTTTTGGTGGTACTGGAGGTGGAAACCAGAGGCTTTCTACCTCTGGGCTATACTCCCACACCTATTTTTATATTTTATTTGGAAACAGGGTCTCACTAAGTTGCCGAGAACCTCACTAAGTAGCTGAGGCTGGCTTAGAACCCGCGCAATCCTCCTGTCTCAGCCTCCCAAGCGCGGGGATTACAAGCGTGCGCCACCACGCCCGGCCAAACTTGGTTCTACTGCAGGGTCAGTGACTGTTTTAAATACTTGGCCTTGAAGCCAAGATGTGAAGATAGTAACAGCTTGATTAGTTAGTAGATTTTATCCTTATTTGAAATGTCAATTTACTTGGACAAAAAAAAATAATTTCATCCTTATTTGAAATGTGAATTTACTTGGGAAAAAATAGAGACAAGGAAGCTGCCTCTTCACTGGGCAAGTGAAAGGCAATCGGTATAAAACAACGTCGGCTTCACGTGGCTTCATTAATGCCACGGGGACATTCAATCTACTTGGCTGAGTGTCAGCACATGTATGAAGAGGCTTCCTGCCTTCTGTCTATGCAGGGACAAGAACTGGCTTTTCCCTGCTGTATGTAGTGTCCCCCCCAAAAAAATCTGCATTTCAACACAAAAAAAACACACACAAGAGATTAACAGAATATGCTCTGAAACATTTGCAGGGGATACTGCTAATGGATACTACTAGTCTGTGTTTTTTTTTTTCCCCCAGTCCATTACAGATTGTGAGGGATCCACTGGGTTAAACTCTACCACCAAACCTGCTAATGGATGGTGTGGATTCACTGGGAAAAAAAGAAACAATATATTCAGGGCACTATGCTTCAAAATAGCCACAAGCAGCTACAGGTACCTAAAGGTGAACTCTCTACCAAAACGGGGGCTGCCAAGAAGGACAGGCTAACATGACTTGGTAGTCAGGAAATGTCCCACGGGCTCAGAAAGGAGCTGCTGCCACCCCCATCATGAAGCCTGGTGCAAATGTTCCCCAGCAGTCGCGAGGGCCAGGCCCCGTCCCAGTGTGAAATGCAAAGACTGGACCAGAAACCCTCCAGCCTCACAGGCAGTGAAGCCGTGCTCCATCCCATTCACGTGTGAATTCAGGGCAGGCCTGGGAGATGCTCAAGGAACAGTCCGGCTGCTCTGCGTGTGTTTCAAGCCACTTTCAGTATCTGGCTTCAACTCCAGTTTTAAAGTTAAAATCCTTTAACTCGAAATGATTTGGCCTGGATCTCAAAAGCAGTGAGCGGGCATGGACTTCCTACTGTGAACCCCAGTGCCTGCAAGTTTAATGTGATGGGATAGTTTATCATCCAAACTGGACCACTTTTAAGAGGGAAAGGGAACACTATTCATCATTACACCAAGACAACTGGCATAAACCAGGACTGCCTGGGAAACGCTGGATAGTTTACCAATTCAAGCTACTTGTGACCTGAACGTCACTGGGGGAGGCAGTAATTACATTAAGGAATGCTAAGTGAATGCTGCTGCCAAGCGCTCCTAGGGGGTTGGCTTGAAACGCTGAGGCTGAACCCGGGCCCCTGTGGGCCATATGGGAGAACTCCTAAGTCTCTCACTGGACAAAGAAACCACCGAGCAGATGATTTTTTTTTTTCACATGTGAAAGCCATGTGCAAAGTTTTGGGGGTTTCGGGGGTGAAGCAGGGTGGTTTTTAACTGTCATTTAAAATTGCTTTTTCCTGGCAACCCATGCAGGAAGTAGCCAAAAACACAGGAGTAGTCTTTTGGAGTACTACATAACCTTGGTAGGTAGGGATGGCCTACAAAGTAGATTTTGAAGGAGCAGGATTTCACAGTTCTCTAGAAATACAGAATCTCAGCAGAGGCGGCCAAGTGGCTCCCCGGAGCCCCGGGAGGACTCCTGAGTGTTATGGCTTTCTTCTCTGCACCGTACTTCCTTGTCATCTTTCTACACATCAAATTTCTCCTGCAGCAGCCCTGCCACAAGGCTACACTTGGCACCAAAGGACCAACTCCCTGTATTATCGACATTTTGGGGGAAAACAACTGAAACCCAAACCCAATACCAGACATGTTAAACCACACGTATAAAAGTTGGTTCGGGAACTGTGATGCCAGACAGAAACAACCACATACACATCCATGCCTGAATACGATGGTTGCCCTCGGAGAAGCGAAAGGAAAGGAGGAAAAACTTACACTACTATCATCCATTCTCTCGCGCCTTTTAGATTTGTGTGTCTCATAGTCTTCCATGAGGGTCTGCATCAGATTCTTGGGCCGCTGGGTTCCGGCAGCCTCTTCGGGGGCTAAGTCAGGCTGCGAGCTGGGGCCTTCGGTTGTGGGGGATGGAGGAGGTTTGACTTTCTCTATTTTCCCTGAAACAACACGAAGAGAACACCCTTTCTAAGCTTGTCTGCTGTGACTACTTTCAGAAAGAAGAGACAACCGGCAAAAATAAAAACATACAAAGAAAGAAAAGAAAAGCAACTTCCGACATTGAGAGTGGCACCGGAATCATGGTTAAGGGCAGACCGTTTTTCTTACAGGTAACGCAGTACTTAGGAGAAGGTGCTCACCGAGTCAACAAAGACCCCGAGGAAACCAGTTCTAAAAAGCCAGTTCCACCCAATGGGCCTGGCTGGCACTTTGCAAACATGTGTCACACAGATGGACGAGTCTCAGTGGCTTTGGAGACACATATTCTATCACAGAGCAGAGAAGTAGACTGTCAGGGCAGGCGGTGCCTTGGAGCCTCAGAGACCACTTCCCAGAGGAGGAAACCTGACGTTCTGCATAGAGAAGGCTGTGCGGAGATCATGGAGGGCAGGGGTGGTACCCAGCTCTCCCGGTTCCTGCTATGTCACAGGTGGCTAAGTTTCAGCTGATCGGCCCAGGTTCTCTGTGGATGGCATGACACTGCAGTACCTTTAAGGAAAATGAAGGTTGTTCTTCCCAGGTTACCCCAGTCTAAGTTGACCAGCTTCGTTCATTTATCTTACCTGCTGGGGTCCTGAAAGCATTAGAGTTTGAGATCCTCTGAACCTTAAGAATGAATGCCAACAGAGGTGGTAGAAAGGTGTGTGCTGGCCTTGGAGTGGTGAGAGTTTAGCTGTGGAGATGCTCCTGGGGGTCATTGGAGGACGTGAGGCCAACGGTTAATGGCACGGTGGGTGGTGTGGGGGCTCTGGGCAGCTGCACCGAGACCCTCTGCATCCTTTTCTCTTGAGAGATGCCTGGCCCAAGCTTCTGGCCCAATGAAGGGTGGCTTTTAGAGTCATGGAGCCCCATATGTACCATGAGGAAAGTACAATAGTGATGATTTGTTTAACTCTGCCCTTTGTGGATGACAGGCCTAGGATCTGCAACAGGAATTCTGAGAAAACACACAAAATAAATGGCTCCAATGAAGTCCTCAAATTGGGAAACTGCCAGTGGCTTGAGTCCCATTTGACCCGTTTTGGCCCCAAGCTGAAGGGGACTTGCCTTTCTTCATCTTTTATTCCAGACTTTGAACCTGGCACATGCCTAACGTAGCAGGAATCAGAGGTGGAACCTGGAGCCATGTCTCTGTATGGGTGGCCGTAGCTCCTAACAGGCCACCAGCTCCTTTTGGTGAAGCAGGAAAGACCCAGAACTCAGGAAACCCAGCTTTAAATTCCTGCTTTTCTGTGACTTGTCTAAGTGGTTGGCGGTAGACCATCTTATACTTTTCCACTTCGATCTGGAACTGACCACTTAAATTCTCCAAGTTATCACTTCCATTGCTATAAAATGAGAGTCTGGGAAAGAGCTGCCTTTGTGAACTCCACTAACTAGGATAGTGTCTATCAAATACATTTGGCAAGAAGCTTAATCCTTATTAATTTACGGAACGGTAAGGCACATGACCATCACGTTGGAGGATTAGGCAGAAAGTAGTTTTTAATATACAGAAGAGAACCCTCTCTTTCACAGTCACAATTACATTAATACGTTTATGAAGCTTACTGCTTTGATCTGCATAATCCAGATAATTAAAATCTTTTGCTATTAACAATTAGACACAGTAGATATTTTGACATCTCCAAATCCACTAGAAGCAGTTCTTATTTTTTATTATGGAAATTAGAGAATGCTATAATAACCCCACAAACATTATAAACATCATCTAGAATAAATATTTTCATCACCCTTGGGCCGTTCTTCCTTCTTTCAACTTGTTGAGGTTTTTGAAGTAATCCTAGACCAGAGGTCATTTACCCCTGAATACTTAATATGTACCTCTAAGAATTACAACTGACTTTTAAATTGAAGGCTTGAGAAATGGGCTAGCACGGCGCCGAGCCTGCACACTGGAGTCTGAATTCGCTGCTTTAGCAGCCCAATAATTCTGGGTTAGTAACTTACTGTTTATACAGTTTCTGCATCTGTAAAGGTAGGTTTGATGGAGAAGTTCCTACCCTTAGAAAGTTGTTATAAAGACTAAGTTAATATTAATAAAGTTACCATTTAGGACAGAAAACATCCAAGAAGTCTAGTTACTCTTTAATTATTATCTAGAAGAATAATATGACCATATGGTGGGAACGAACAATTTCATGGGTATTCTGTATGCAGTTTTTGAAATTCTTCCAGTACCAGAAAGAGATCCCAAGTGGCCACGTTGATTATCATCATTTTCCAGTTGACCTCTCAAGTGTCAGATCATCTGCCTCAGCTGCCCTTTCCGCATTGAACATCTAGAGAGCAGAGTCTAAATTCCCTGCCTCTGGCTTCTCACTTTTGTACGCACTGCAGTGAGCCCCATGCCTCATAGAGCTTTATCTTTTTGGGAGAGACAATTTATATACTGACTTGCAGCATATCTGGTTATTGGAGCCCCTGTTTTTACAATTGAGGTATAAAATTGCCTGAAGACACTAACCACTTCAGCATTTTATGGATCCCTTAAATCATTTCAGTGTAGACCCCTTAGAGCAGCACCTCATCTATCCTGGTCACTGATGGATCCCCGCAGTAAAAATGGCATGTGGTACAAGGTAGGGGCAGATGTGTGTTGAGAAAACCAATAAGTACATCATGAAATATACATAACAGCTACTTAGAAATGCTGGTGGATTCGGGCAGAATCTCCCACAAAGAATTGGAGGAAAATGTTCAAATGCCTTCATCAGAGGACAGGAAATAAAGTATGCAAGGACTACAGCATCACAGACTCAAAGGCTTGGTAGCAATAGCAAGCACATTTCTATTGCATCTGTAAGTCATTTAATCCTTACAACAACCTCATGATGTAGTTAGGGTGGATGCCTTCAGACCATGGAGGCTCTGGGGCTACATGTTACATTTCATAGCAACAGAGTTAGTCTGGAATCCAAATCCAGTGCTGATTATAGCTAAATTATGTGATGGCATGTATGCTGAAAGATAGTTGTAACTAGGGTGAAAGGTCACTATGGAGAAGTGGTCAGCCACGCAGCATTAAAGACATGTCCTGCTTATTTCTTACTGCAGCAAGACAAAACCCATCCCTGGAGCGGATGTTACCAGTGACAGCCACTAGAGGTCACAGGAAGGAAGTCTGGCTTGGCAGGTCTGGAGCTGCTGCTTCTAGAAAGGGTAGCCTAGAACTGTCTTTAGAGCCTCAAGAGGGGCCATCACAGGTCTCCAGACAAAGGAGGCATGATGCCTCATTTCCAGATATTTTTTTTTTTTTTTTTTGGTGGTACTGAGGATGGAACCCAGGGGCATTCTACCTCTGGGTTACACTCCCAGACCTATTTTATATTTTATTTGGAAACAGGGTCTCTTAAACCAGCTGAGGCTGGCTTTGAACCTGCACGATCCTCCTGTCTCCGCCTCCCAAGCGCGGGGATTACAAGCGTGCACCACCACGCCTGGCTCATTTCCGGAATTTTGACAGTAGAAAACATTTGAGTTTATTTCATAAACATGATTTTGTTCAAACTACTCCAGGTACAGTTATTTTATATTTAAAGTTTTGAAGGTGTTTGAGAGTAAACGACTTCACTTGGTTAGGTTGATTCCAAAGCTGTTTCTGTAAAAATGTTTTCCATTACTTTGGTTATGTGAGCTAGTACTCAATGCTGTAAACAAACAAAATTATCACCATACAAATCAGCCCAGGAAATACTGGATTAAAGGGGGGGGGATTTCTGGAAGACTTCTGATTTTTATGCTAATATGATTGTGAATTTCTAATGTAAGAACAAGAATGCAGTACAGTACTTCTCAAATTTATTTAAGCACAAAACTCACTTCATGGAATTTCTACTAATATTTCAAGGAAAACAGCGTGAGAAATAGTATTTTCCAATGTATACAGACTACCCAGCTACTAAGAAACGTTGGGGCACAAGTTTGGCTAAAATTTAAGTACGACCACAAAACTTACATATAAGACCTTTAGCCATACTATTTTTAAAAAATGATTATAGCAAGATATCTGCCTTCAAGAGAAAGATTACATTAGTGATGACTCATTTCAAATTCAGAGGACTAATTAAAGTCAGAGAAAAATATTCAACATTTATTAAGAGAAAGAGCAGGTTATAAAAAGCAGATATATCACAGAGGCTTAAGAGTGGAGGCTGCCTGGGTTCAAGCCCTGGTTCACCTCTGAGCTATGGAGAAGGCAGACACAGCAGTGGTAAAATCTCAACCAGCATCAGATAACCAACTGCATGACCAGCATAATAATGAGCTTCCCAAACAGCCCCAAGTCCTAATCCCAAAACCTGAGACGGGGATGCCATTCATGGCCAAAGGACTTCAAGGAGTTGATGAAATTTAGGTACTGGAGGTGGAAAGATTATCCTGGATTATATGGTTGGGCCTAATGTCATCACAAAAGAAAAACAGAGGAGAGATTTGAAGATGCTCCATGCTGGCTTCAAGATGGAGGAAGGAGTCGTGCGCTAAAGTTTGCAGAATGGAGAAGGGGAGGAAGAGATCCTGCAGGAGTGTGGCCCCACCCACGCCTTGATTCTAGCCCAACCTTAGTCTGCTCAGGCTGCCATAATAAAATAGCATAGACTTAGGGGTGACTCAAACAACCGGCATTTATTTCCTTGCAGTTCTTGAAGGTGGAAGTTTAAGAACCTCCATCAAGGGGCCACGTGGCTGGTTTTGGTAAGGGCTCTCTTCCTGGCTTCCTTCTCACTGTGTCTCATATGGTAGGGAGGGAGGAGAGAGGGAGAGAGGGCTTGTCATCTGTGTGCATTATTCCTGTCCTGAGGGCTCCACCCTTACAACCTCATCTCAACCTCCCAAAGGCCTCACCTCCAAATACTATAACACTGAGGGTTAGGGCTTCAACATGTGGTTTTGGAGGAGAGACAATTAAGTCCAAAGGGGATACATTGTTGACTTCCGACTTCTAGAATGACAGGGTAATAAATGTATACTGTCTTAAGCTACTTTATTTTTGGTAACTTGTCACAGCAGCACTTAGGAAACTAATACAAGCTTAAACCCAACATATGTGTGTGGAAAACCTAGAAAGGTAGTAGCTGTTGCTGGGGAAATAGGATTATGAGTCAATTTTGTTTTTATTTTCCAATTTTCTCCTTCCTGCAGGAAGCACAAATTAACTTTAATACATAAAACAAACCAGACACTTTTTCAATTTTAAATATAACTAGCTTGTGCTGAGAAAAGGCAATAAACTTGCTCGCTTCTACCCTGGTAGGCTAGGCAGCTCCCCAGGGCTCTCCATCTTCCTAGAGGAGCTTAGCAATTTTTAAAAACTCAGCTCATCCCTGCAACAGTGGTGCTCTGAGGCTGTAACAATGTGAGGCAGACAAAGGAGCAGGCAGGTTAGAGGAATTTCATCCCATAGTAGCCAGTGCTGTTTCCCACCATGTGCGGAAAAGACAACGAGGAAGCACGGATCTGTGCTGCCTGACTATCAGAAATAGTGAAGCCGTGTTCTAGACCAGAGAAAGCAAGCCAGGCCTCGGCTCCACTTCAACATGCTTCCCCAAACAAGATGTGTTTCCTTTGGGCACCATCTGTAGTAAGCCACGCTGACAGGGGGCAGAGAAAAGAATCTGCAGTTCTGCCCACCCAAGAGAACTCGAGAGAGCTGTGTGCACTCAGAACCCAGCTGCTATCATCCCAGACACCCCAAATCCTCCTTCTGTAAAAACACATCTAACTGCCAGAGAGTCAAGACTGCGGGTTCCAAAGGTTTCGAGATATTTTGTGGAAATTAAATGTTTACATTTCGGTGACTATTCGATTCTATCTACATGGAATCTGAGGTCTTAACTCAAAGATCCTCTGTTTCTGCATTTCTCAAAAAGCAAGCAAACAAGCAAGCAAGAGCCATCACCCACCCACTCTTATTTAAAAACCAAACTGAACAAAAACACCCCCAGACAACATGCCTTGGTCCTGGTCCCCTTCAATGATCTCCATTCTTCACAAAGCCCAACTCGCCAGGCCCCAGAAAGCCAGGAGCTCAGACTTGCAGTTCAACTTCCTTTCCTCCCAGCGAGAGGGAGCTCCCTGACCATCAGCCCTACAGTGTGCGGTGTGTGGCTCCAGCTGTGGCTCATGCCACCAGCTGCTCCCTTCTGCTCTCATCTCTTCCCCTGATGGCTCCGGAGGTAGAATGATAATATTAAGCTTCAACTGGTAGACCCAGCTCAGGATGGGAAATACCCGTCTGGAGAAACGAATCTGAAAGACTGTCAAACATGACTGCTTCAGGGTTAGCCGGGGGGTGGGGGGATCGGGCTGCTGATACTGGGTCTAACCTATGAATGTAACTGGAAGACGGTGAGATCACCACCAGCAGGAAAGAGTTTGGCTGCTCCAGAGGAAGTATTAACAGTCAAAAGTTAACAGCAGGAACGGACACCATGATGAACAGCAATTTCCTCATGAAGATCTTTACTCTAAACACATTTCTGCCATCATGGTGGGTTTGGCTGGGTAAGGATTACCTCTCCACAAGAAAGAGAAAAAGGAAGCATTTTTATAGTAATACCTATAATTTTATTATCACGTGATGCATATGATGAAAGGCTTTGTCATTCTTTGGTTTTTGAAAGAATGACTATGACAGCCTCATTCCTGAACTTGGGTTTCAGAAGAGACATTTTAATCCTATGGAAGTAACAACAACAACAACAAAACCCAACGAGGAATAAAAAAGTTTTGTAGCACACGCTCTGCTCCTTATTTCAGGTTCACAGAGGAGCGACTTCTGGGTAATTCTGATGAAATGGCTCTGAAATGCTAATCTCCTTGGAAAGTACACAACAAGTAACTATGTCCAATAAGAGGCACAGTCGCATCCTGCCCTGGCTCCAGCAATCCCAGGGGACATTCTGCTCCCAAGCTTGCCTTTGATTAGCTCATTTTTCTTACCAGGGATTTTGTAAGAATTAGGTCCTTTGACTCACTTCCTCTTTGTCAGCCCAAGACTATGCATTTTCTTTGGCTGTGGCTGGGCTGAATGCACAGGAAGTGCTCTCCTAAATTGGAGAGTGGAGGAGCCACCTGGGATTAAGTGACAAGGACACTGTGTGGTGCCAGGACACGAGCACCCGCGGGGCCAACCCAGACACCCTGGGTCTATCAGAAGAGGCAACTCAATCAGCAGTGATGGCGGAGCCTGCTTACACAGAAGGGCGTCTGACTCATGGGGGATGCTCTGCTAGAGTCTTGTCACAGTAGCAGCCTGGAGTCGACATCTTCTCATGAGTCAGGCTGCGAGGCTTACCCATGACAGCTGCCCTTTGAGAATGATGTCCAAAATAGTCTTTGAATTCTATAATTTGACAAGTCCTGTTTTAATTCCAGGGTCTCAGCTTTTGCCCAACACCGCTTCAATGTAGACTTTTCCTACCAATTCTTTTACAAATAGTATATATTTTTTGTTTTTTCTTTTTGTGTGGAACTGGGGTACCTGAAACCCTAAATGCAGGGGTGTTCTACCTCTGAGCTACCCCCACCTCCACAGCCCTAGTATGTATGTATGTATGTATGTATGTATGTATGTATTTATTTTCGCGATACTAGGGATGGAACCCAGGATCATTGAACATCTGAGCTATACCCCTAGCCCTATTTTTTAGTCCTTTTATTTTAAAACAGGGTCTCACTGAATTGTGAAGGGCCTTGCTAAGTAGCTGAGGCTGTCCACGAACCACAATCCTCTGGTCTCAGTCTCCCGAATGCTGGGATTACAAGTGTGCACCACCACGCTCGCCTCTTGTTTTTCTATTTTAAAACAGGGTCTTGATTCATTGCCAAAGGCTTTGCTAAGTTGCTGAGGCTGAACTTGCAATTCTGCTGTCTCAGCCTTTCAAGGACTGAGATTACAGGTGTGTGCCACCACACTCAGCCTGGTGTAGTGTATGTGTGTGTGTGTGTGTATGCGTGCATGCGTGTGTGTGTGTGTGTGTGTGTGTGTGTTACTGGAGGTTGAACCCAGGGGCATTCTACTTCCCAGCTAAACCCCCAGCCTTTTTAATTTTTGTTTTGAAACAGGGTTCCATTAGGTTGCTGAGGGCTTTCCTGCATTGCTGAGGCTGGCCTCAAACCTGCAATTCTTCATGCGGAGCCTCCCAAGTATTGGGATTACAGGCATGTACCACTACACCCAGCTTGGTATGTGTTTTTATAGAAATATATTTGCTGGGTTCAGATAAGCAAGATACAGGGAGTTTCTTGTAAAGGAAAAGAGACTGGAAGGAGGCAGTCATGATGCCCAATGACCACCAGTTAACTAATTTGGTTGATTTTGACTCCACTACACTACACACATTGATGTTCAGTTAATGGGGTGAACGCTGAATCCTCATCATCCTCAAATTAACAAGTCAATTCCTTGCCTCTGTACATAGTTCTAAGATTTCAGGGAACCAGTCTGTTTCTGGAGTGAGTGTTTGGACTTCTTCCTGGGAAATGAACTCTCATTTTTTTCATGAGAAAAAAACTCATGAGAGCAGCCAGACTCAGCAGCTGACATGGACTATGTTAGTCCTTCCGCTGTCTGCCTAAGCGCTTGGACAGCACCAGCATTTTAGCCTACATATAACTGGGGCATTGGAATTCAGCCCCTGAAACACCAAGGAACTGTCACAGGTCACCAAGGTAGCACCGTTTCTTGGCCTCTGAGAACCCAACGCATACACCCAGGCCACTGTGAGCAGAGGATTCTAGAGGTAGGTGGCTGCAGGAAGGAGGGGAGAAAAGAACCCAGAAAATGCAGGAGTCAGGCCTGAGACTGGGAGAGGGTAGAGGGAGACCTAGCTCGTCACTATAGGCGGGAGAGGGGAGCTGTCACTCACAGAGCCGGCTCCACAGAGGCGAGGGGAAAGAACATGGGTAATGGGGACAGTGAGCCCAGGTTTGAAGCCAGGCTCTACAGCCTCCTAGCTGACTGGTCTTAGGCTACTTATTTAACCTCTCTGGGCTTTAGTATTAATCCTTTGAAAGAGAATATTATTACAGGCCCACAACCCTTTATGTTTAATTTACAAATGCAACTTGTAAATCCAGCAAATCTCTGAAGATCAAGTTTTTTCGTAACTTATTTGGTGGTCCCCCCCCCGCCCCAGTACTGGGGATGGAACCCAGGGGCATTCTACTGCTGAGCTATTTTTAATTCATTCTACCCCTGGCCCTATTTTTAATTATTTTTGAAACGGGGTCTCACTGAGTTGCAAAGGGCATCACTAAGTAGTAGCTGAGGCTGTCCGCAAACCCGGATCTTCCTGTCTCAGCCTCCCAAATGCTGGGATTACAAGCGTGTGCCACCATGCCTGGATCCTATTTTTTTATTCTTTATTTTGAAGCAGAGTCTCATTCAATTGCAGAGGGCCTCACTAAGTAGCTAAGGCTGGCCACAAATCTGCAATTCTCTTGCCTCAGTCTCCCAAGTACTGAAATTACAAGCATGAGCCATCACCAGCTGAATTTCTTTTTTGTATCTTATCCCACTAAACATACGTAATTTCCCCCCAATTTTTACAGCAGACATTTAATTTGATGACGGGGGGCTCAGAAAACATCATTTGTGTTAAATAATCATATATGCATGGGATATTACTTTTCTAAATAATAGTATAAATTTTCTTTTTTTTTACGGATCTGGGAATGGAACCCAGGGGCATTTGACCTCTGAGCCACATGCCCCTGCCCTATTTTTTTCTTTATTTTTGAAACAGGGTCTCACTAAATTGTGGAGGGCCTCGCTAATTAACGGATCCTCTGGTTTCAGCCTCCCGAATGCTGGGATTACAAGCGTGCAACACCACACCCGGTTTATAGTATAGATATTCTGTGACATTTTTAAAATCAGAAAAAGTTTGAATCCAGAAATATATCAAGGGTTCACATCATCTGTATTAGATTTTAGAGGGCTGTTAGGAGGAATCAATGAGAAATGAGGAAAATATGTGTGAAATAACTAGCATTATACACACAGCTTTAGGGTCTTGCTAAGTCCTAGCTACTGTGATTAGACTTGGTGTCACCAGGGAATGCTCAGGAAATACAGAAGTAAAGAGGAACCATCTGCTGGACATTCCACATTAAACCTTGGCTGGCTTCACACAGCCAGCTGGACAAGTCACACGGTCTGGGCCTGCTTTGGAAAGGCAGAAAAGAAGGTGCTGGCTGGGCGTGGTGGTGCATGCTTATAATCCCAGCACTTGGGAGGCTGAGACAGGAAGATTGCTGGCTCAAGGACAGCCTCTGAGACTCTCATCAACCTAGTGAGACCCTGTTTCAGAATAAGAATTAAGCTGGGCATGGTGGCGCATGCTTGTAATCCCAACATTTGGGAGGCTGAGACCGGAGGATCACGATTCGCAGACAGCCTCAGCTACTAAGCGAGGCCCTCCGCAACTTAGTGAGACACTGTTTCAAAAAATAAAAAAATAGGGCAGGGCGTGTAGCTCAGAGGTTGAATGCCTCTGGGTTCTATCTCCAGACCCACAAAAATAAATAAATAAATAAATAAATAAATAAATAAAAATTAAAGTAAGACTGAGGGTGTAGGTGGTTGGAGGGAGAATGCCCCTCGGTTCAATCACCAGTCCTACACAATGAATGAATGAATGGATGAATTTATTAATTTAAAAAAGAGAGGGAGGCCTTGTATTCTTCTTATGAGGCTCTCTCTTCCACTCAGGTCTGCGATGAAAGCCATCCATCAGCTGCTGGCACAAGGTCTTCTACTGTGTAGCAATGGCCTTCTCTGGTTCTAATTTAGCGTGGGACAAGCCATCAACCTCCACTTTGTGAATGTGCTGATACTCACATACATTTTGTTTCTTCTGTCTAGGATTTTCCTTTATGATATTTGAGGATAACAAAGAAGAAGGGGGAAAAAGCCCAGTTAATGATCTCTGTAACAATGTAATGATTGCTTCAGGTGGAATTTTAGTCCAAACAGACACCAGAAGTCAACACCCCTGGTCAAGTTCAAGTCATGAGACTCAGTCTCCACGCATTCTCTCTTACCGTTCTCCCTCATGCATGATTCCACTGGGCAAATGATCTGACTTGGCAAATCAATTCAGTATCTGCCATGAGAACAGGAAGGATTTTGACAAAAAAAACTAATCATCACCTGAGTTTCTCTGGCATGTTTGGAACTTAGAAGTGAAACCAGGAGGTTTAATAATAGACATAGGCCCTTCAGTGAGAAAGGTCTGTTGGCAGCCATGATATGAACAGACATTTAAAAAGGTCTTTAACAGGCTGGGCATGGTGGCGCATGCTTGTAATCCCCACGCTTGGGAGGCGGAGACAGGAGGTTCATAGCCAGCCTTGCTGGCTTAAGAGATCCTGTTTTTAAATAAATGTATAAAATAGGTCTGGGAGTGTAGACCGGAGGTAGAAGGGTTTCCAGGAACCCCAGTACTACCAAAAAAAACCCCAACAAGTCTTTAACTATAGCTTCAATAAAAATGTTTGGGTAGCCCCTCCCCACTAGTTCTCTCCTCACGGGTTTTTAAGCAGTGTGTGGGTTTCCCCCTTAAATGGATGGGTCCCTGCACTTGCCAAGGAGCTTCTTTTACTTCGCACTTCCAAGCACCCCCAGCAGAGGGCACATGTGCAGCCCTGTGGAGAGTACGCCACTCAGGACAAACAGGGCACTGGGCAAGATGGCAGCGTGCCTTCAGAAGCACTGGCACACTGGCAGAACTCAAAGCCACCCTGCATTAATGAGCTCATTAAAGCAGACGACCTTTAGTCCATCAATTCAGGGATGAAAGCAAGACAGGTGGGAGATGTGTGAAGATAATTAGCCCTCACTAGCTTCCCGCTGTCCAGAGAATAAAGTCCGATGTCAAAAAACCCTTAACATGATTGATGTAGTTATTTTTGTTTTGTTTGAATCTTTTCCTTTAACCTACCCTGGTCTTATTAAATGTTTTAAGTGCGTCAACTTCTCCAATGCTTTTGAACCTGTCTAGGTGCCCTTCCTGCTGACTAAAGCATTTCCCCGACACACAAAGACAGGGTCCCATCCCCACCCCCACCGGCCAACCTCTATTCCTCCAGTTCTCATCTTAGATGGTAGCTTTTCCAGAAAAGAAAACTTTCCCTATCTTCCAAAATAAGGCGATCTTTCTATTCTACGGTCCCATAGGTTTCTATGCTTCTCTGGCATTAAATTGGTGTGTTGATTTCTTTTACCAAACCATGAGTCCCCTGAGAACGGAGACTGTCCACCTTGTTCACCTCTTTATGAACAAATGTCATTTAAATTATATTTAAGTGGATCTCCCTCCTCTTAAAATCAAATAAGAGCCAACAAGGCAAAATTTCCAGATAATAGGTCTTTGAAAATGACTCTATCCTTTTTCAAAAAGAGGATCCCTCCTATTCTCCATTTTTCAATGGCAAAACACTTATCCTGAAAGCAAAAACACATCCTTTCAACATTTCAGGAGCGAGGTATATGACTAGATGACTCGCCGATAGGAAGAATTAGTACATCTCTCCTTCCTTATCACATCTTGTTCTGCGTGAATTTTATTTGCCTTAAGGTTTTAGGATTCCAGCATGTTTCTACCAGAGAAGTCAGAAATTATGTTTCTTATCACCTAATCTCGAGTCGTCAATCTGAGTCATACAACAAAGCAGCTGAGTCACTTCTGGTAGAAAATGTGAAGTCGTGCGGTAGGAACTCGGGAGCATGTCATTCACAAAGCCCAAGCGGGAGCCGGCAGTTTTGACCCTGCCCATACACTATTAGGTTTGCCTGCTCACGGTACTGTGTCCGCTTCCTCCCTGGCCACAAACTTGTGGTAGCCAAGCAACATCCCAAAGGATTCCAGGCACGGACCAAAGGAAAAGTACATTTGCATTCAGTTTCTTTCTGTCCATGTTACAGTTCTGGGAAGCCCTGATGCTTTAGAGACACACCCAAAGGACTGAAGGACCCGAGGGCCACATGAGTCATTATCACGACTGTGTTCATTGTGACCCAGACCAGGACAGAGCGCAGACTTCAGATGAATTGCTGTCTTCCTGAAGGGACCAAGATCGCTCCAGTGGGGAAGAGGATTGGGAAAGGAGATCAAATAGCATTAGCAAGAAGGGAAATTCTGGAGGAAATGGTACTCGGTCACTGAGTATCAGGTACACACATTATGACCCGGACTTGTTTTAAGGCAAACTCAATCCTGGTGGATAAGCCTGGCAGACAACAACAGACAGAACTAGGGGAAAGTATCAAAACATCTTTCTATTAGACAATTGTTTACATACAAGAAATAATGTTGGGGGAATATAGTGAGGGGTTTAAATTAAGAGACAGAGTGGAGAAAACCAAAATACCCCCCGCTATGATCTGAATGTTTGTCCTTTTCCGATTCAATGCAGATATTGAGACCTAATTACAAATGTGATCATGTTAGGAGGTAGGAATCTAGGGAGGTGATTAAATCATGAAGTCCAACCCCTTATGAATAGTATCACCCTCACCAAAGAAGCCACAGAGAGCTAACAGTCTTCTTCCCTTCTACCATGCAAGGACACCAAGAGAAGGCACCATCTATGAAGCAGAATGTGAGCGCTTGTCAGACACCAAATCTGCTGGCCCCGGATCTTGGATTTTCCAGGCTCTAGAACTGTTCCTATTGTTCAGAAGCTACTCAGTTCGTGGTATTTTGTTACAGAAGGCTGAACAGACTTAGACACCACTAAGCATATGTACCTAAGAGAAGGTTCTGTAATGAAATAATGCAAAGAAAAGGCTAAGTCGGTGGAGCCAGCTATAACTGGTTGGCATAAAGGAACCATAATACCTGCCTTCCAGGTGAACCGAAGAAGCCAAGATGCCCACAGAATTCTCCTCCATCCGTGAGGCTGGAGGCTCTTCTGTAGGTCCTTTAGCATCTTACTTGTGTAGTCAGCTCTCTAGCTTGGCCTGAAACCAAGTGGTACAAAGACTTTTTTTCCAGGGCAAGATGCTCAGATGGTAGCTGTGCCAAGCCAACTCACCACAAAAAGTTTTGAGTGAATCTGACAATGAAGCATCTTTGGGAAAAGCCAACTTGTCAATGCTAAGTGGACAAAAGCCCTCCCTGAAAGTCTTCCTTGCCTCAAACACTCAGCTGGCTCTGTGGCCTGTGACCTGAAGGAGTTAAAAAAAAAAAAATAACAGAAGGTCCCTGTGCTCTTCCTCTTTCAGTTCAGGACTAATTAGCTGTGATTGAATAATATGGTGCCTGCAGTGGGGGCTGAGGAGCAACAGTGGTTCTGTGGGATGTGCTGGAGCAGGAGCAAGGTAGGCGGGAGACAGCATTGACCCAATAGAGGATGCTGAAGCCCATGGGGGTAAGGAGGGTGCTGATGAAGGAAGGAGGGGAGAGGCTACCCAGAAAGTGATGCTGGTACCCAAGATGAGGCCAATGGAAGACTGGTCACACAGGAGTGGAGGGGTTAACTAAATAATAACTGTATTGGGAATAACAGGAACTATGCATTTGTTATTGAGAAGAAAGTTATAAATACAGAAAGGGAGAAAATGTGAATGGGCCTTGTATACTCTTAGAATTTACAATCTCACTGTGAACTCATGGTTTCCTAGATACATCAATCGATAGACAAGTAGATATGTATAATCTTTAATTCTGTCCATTGAGAGTACCTGGGAATAGTGTCAATCCAGTATTAATGAATACATCTAGCACCCAGATCTTGGTTTCCTATTCTCCACTAAAAGGAACAGGGGCTTTATGGAGATATGGCTGATTTCAGAGCTGATATTAGAAAGAAAAGTGCATTTGAAGAAAAGTATAAGATGAAAGCAAAACCTCTGATGATGATTAAAAAGTGAAGCTCAAGAATAATTAGTGTCTTTCAAAAGGTCACAGAAGTCAGCTCGAAAGGATTCCTGTGAGATCTTTCTCAACAAATTGAAAATAAAAAACAATAAAAGAAATAGAATGATAAACTACTGAATGTGATGGTGTTCCATGAGACCATTCTGACATCAATAAATAATAAATTTAAAGTTTGATAGAGTTGTGTGAAGATTACATAATTCCCAAGAATGTTCTCCCAAATATTTATTAAATACAAAAGGCAAATGTAGCTTTACTGTGCAAAAACCTAGCAGATGCTCCCTTAATCAAGTGATCAAAAATATTAAATGATCAGAGATAATATCTGTCCCCATAATGGGCAAATGAATACCATGTATCACCTGTTCGGATACAGTGAAGATGCAACAGCAATTCAGTGGTATTTCTACTAAAAATACATAACCTGAGTGTAATCATGCGAAATCCTCCCGGACCCTAATCGAGGGACATTCTACAAAATTGGGGGTGATGGGACATCATGTTGACAATTTACTCTTAAACAGTTTGCGACAAAAACACGTTAGTACTTCGGCGGGGAGCCTTCCTTTAAATTTGAGATGGACTCAAGATTTTAAAATGAACAATGAGTGACTTTGTGTCACTGAAGGAAGTCAAGTGTTAGGAATGACTTAAGATCTTAAGATTTCCCTGTGCGCCTAGTCCATTGAGGATCAATACTTCTGTAAAATACAAAATCTCACATTTGGATTTCAGGACAAGAGCAAAACTGCTACAAGAGTTTTCAAATATTTGCTTTTTGAAAACTGTACTGATCTCAGCTCTGACCAAGAACGATCAGTTGGACTAGTTCAAACCCCACCCCAGCACCTCTAGGATAAGATGAATGGATTCCCAGCTACCACCGTTTCCACGAGGGAAATAAGAACTTCTGGCCGCATTGTTATCCATAATCATTGCAACAGCTACTCTAATTAACATCAACCATGTATACCAAGTGTTCAAGAAAGGTTCCTGGGGCAACGGGAGGAGATGAAGACCTGCCTTTGCATATTATAACTCAGCTTCTCTAATGGACCATGTGATAAGAACGGATGAGACCACTCCTGACTCCAAGTACAGCCATGCATCAATCAAGGGCAGGGACATGTTCTGAGAAGCGCATTGGCAAGCAACTTCATCACTGTGTGAACATCGCCATAGAGTGTACTGACACAAACTCAAATAGCCACAATGTCACGCGGTAGTGGCATCATCTCAAGGAAGCAACCACTGTGAACGCAATCTGCCAATGACCAAACTATCCTTACGCTGGGCATACTTGGACACCTGAGGTGGCTCGAACATAAACAGGTAACTGATTTTTGGTGATTTAAAGCAAGTCAAATCCAATCACACAGCAGACAGACAGGAACATCTTCCATGGGTCAATCTGCCCCAGAGTCACGACTGTGACAGCTAGGAAAGGGCCCAGCATCCCCAAGGGGCTAGCAGGACACATCCTCCAAAACAGGTGGGTTTGGTTTAATTCCAGGTATCAAGGGTTAAGCTACTGACTTGAACACAGTCCACTCATGGGCCCACTCTAATGGGTTCTGTGCCGTACACAACTCCTCTCTCACCCAAGAAGCAGCTATTTGAATAAAAGAGACCATTCTGTGCAATAAACCGAGATCAAGACAGAAGGATAGACAAGGAGCTGCTGCCTCCACTGGGAAGTGAAAACCACCACGAAGATCCATGTCCTTCCAGAGGATACTCTGACCCTCCCAGTGCTGAAGTCCTCATACCAGTGCCCCACCACATACATAAGGACAGATTTCAGCCACGTCCACTTGTGGGGGGAGTCTTTCGCTTACCTGGGGTGGTTTTGTAGCCGGAGGATCTGGAGGGCAGTGATGGGGCGTTCTTGGTCCTGGGGCTCGGAGCGCTCTGCAGGACCTGTCTCTGCCGCTTCAGTTCTTCCTCCCTTTCCTGGGCTGCTCGGATCTCCTCTTCGATCATGGACAAAGTCCGCTGCTTCCGGGACCTCAGCTTGAAGGGCCCAACCATCACGTCGGATTCTTGAGTGGCCAGGAGGGAGGCTGTGCTTCTCAGCTCGGCTGCCTCGGAGTACTTGCTGAAATAGCCCCCTTCTGGCCTGGTCTCTTCCATGTCGACGGGGCCACTGGGCTGCAGAGCCGGCGGCGGCTGGGAGGCCCTTTCCCTGAGCGCCCTGTCCTCCGCAGGCAGAATCTTTGGTAATACATCCCTTTTCTCTTGAACGGGAGAGGACACTTGAGGTGGCTCAAACATGCTCTGAGGCTTCACGGAGCTGGGAGCCCTGGTGTCAGCTGGCTCTAGAGTTGCTTCTGGCTCCCGCCGCTCCGCTCCATCCTCGCTGGTCAGGGGCACAGCCTTATCCACCTGCTCGGCTATGGCTTGTTGAATGGCATTCTGCACCAGGAGACCAGCCTGATACTCCAAGGACTCGTCCACCGAGGGAGAGTCTCCCAGCGTGGAGGAAGGGGAGTAGAAACCATGATCGCTGAAAGACTTGGAGACACCTTCTCGGCCCTCGGAGAGGTTGTCCGTCTGTGGAGTCTGAGGCAGAGAGAAATCAGCCAGCGAGTTTTCCTGGAGGGCGTTGGTTGTCTCGTTGGAGGCACCGCTGTCGCTGATGTTGTCCATGCTGAAGTCATTGGACAGGGTCTCCAGGACAGTGGTGTCCTGGGACCTCACCGACAGCTCATCCAAACCTGAGTCGAGCTCCTCTTGGGTCAAAGAGACATTGACGGATCTTGAGAACTGATCCAAAATCCCGTGGTCCTCATCCTTGACCACGGTGAGGACGGCCCGGGCGCTGGTGAACTCTCCATCCTCGGCCCACAATTTGGATAAGGGACCACGTTTGGAGGGCTCGCTGTAGAAACCTTCCTTTCCCTGAGGGGCGGCACTGCCCACACCTCCTCCCGCCGACTGGCTCTCCGGCACGCAGGGGGCCTTCTGCCCCTTGGCTGCTGACAGGCCACTGTCTTCTGGAGGTCCCCCGATAGAGGCTGGTCTCATGATGGTCGATGGCTTGTCTGAGTTGATGGAGCCCAGAGGCCTATAGAAAGGCTTAATAGAGAACAGCCGGGGTGTGCTCTGGCCCTTGGCCACCGCTTGCCTGGAATTCTCCATCTGTTGGAACTGTTTGCGAGCGGCAGAGAAGTCTATCTGCTCGGTGACGATGTCCTTCGCATTTTCCGTCCCACCTGGATGTTCCTGAGAAGAAGCGGGGGTCGTGCAGAGCTGCGGTGGGGGTGACTGCTGAAGCTGCTGTTGCTGCTGCTGCTGCTGGAGCTGCTGCTGGAGCAGCTGCTGCTCCTGCTGCGCTCTCCTCTCCTTGCGCTCCTTGTACTTTTTGTGCGACTCCAGATGTTCCTCATCCAGCTGCTCCTCGATGGTCTTTTCCTGGGGGGGATTCCACCATTTGGCCGCAATGCCGGGATTCTTCTTCACCGCCTGACTCCGGATGAGCTCCCTCCTCTCCTTCTCAAGCTCCAGCATCTCTTCCGAGGGCCTCACCTTCCGGACACAGTATTGCTCCTTCTCACGCACGTCCTCCTCAAAGAGCTTGGAGGGCTTTTTGTCCTCGTGGAAGGCGCGGAGCTCAAACTTGGCCTCCTTCTTTAGCGTGGTGAGCGTGAACTCCCCATCTCGGGAGGAGCATCGGGAGCTGGTGGAGGAGCTGGGACTGGCAGGGGCCTGCAGGCTATCCCCCAGCGCATCTCGGGGCTGGTCAGGAGCGTGGCCATTAGCCCTTTCCTCCTCCGCCATGGTGTCAGAAGGGCTCTCACTGAGCTCAATGTGGGGAGGCGCCTGCCCGCCCACCGCTCCCTCCGTTGGTTCTGGCTGAATGGCTGGGTGGGTCAGCGGGCTCAGGCTCTCCGCCAGGATGGCCGCACCGGGCTCTGGGGAGGAGGTGCCGTTGTAAGTGCCATCCACAGCAGAATCACAGCAGTTGGCCTCCAGGACCTCGTCTAGATAGCGGATCTCTCTGGCCACATCGTTATCCAGACACCCGTGGTGATCTAAAAGGAGCCCATTGTGTGGGGGTGAATAGAAAGGGGAAGGCTGGTCCACAGAACAGGGCGCAGAGGTGATTCCAGGAACGCTTTTACATTCTGTAACAGACACCTCAATTTCCATGTTTTGGGGATCTGGGGGAAGAGAGCTGGTTGTAGGCTCCGAGGGATTGGCACTGTAGTTATCTCTCTTGTTTTTTAGCTGGATATCATCCTCGCCAAGCTGGGGAGGCTTCTAGAATAAAGAGAAAATAAGAGACAAGGTTAAAGTCTACACGTCTCAGAGATGTGCGTGCTGAGAAATTCATTCCTACCCAACAGGAAAGGAAATCAAAACAACAGTTATAAGTTCTCTTGAACAGAGATTTTCCTTCTAATAATCCCGTAAGTATTCATTTTGTTGTGGTAAGAGGTACCTAACCCTTTGGAATTTATAGATTCTGTCCTGTTTATTGGGGGCAGGATGGATGCTAGTTCTATTTTTCTGTTTTATCTTGTAAAGTGGAAGAAATTAAATAGTTAATGTATTAGATAGAATCTTCCCAAACACTTTATGGCAAACCACTGGAGGCATTGTAAGAGGACTATTTGTGTTCTTTATGAAAAGAAGGTCTTTTTTTTTACATGAGCAAATCTTAAAACGTATACTTCTCTACCAGATAGAATGCAATTACTCTGGAGACAGGAAGCTTTTTTTTTGGACAATCTTTCCACAATAAAATACTAGAAAACAGTAGCTCCCTTCAGGGTCCCCTTACTGGCTACCAGTGCTCCATTGCCACGGCAATAACTGACCATGTGCATTATAAACAACTCGACCAAAGCCACTGACTACCCAGTTCTGTTTTTCAAGAGAGCATCCAAACAGTTCTTCCCAGTTGAGTGTTGTCTTGGAAAGCTAGCAGCTAACGGCATCTCTCTTCTATTTCCTGAAAATCGTTTATATGTGGTATCTCCAATGTGTGGTTAAACAAGAAAACCATCTCTTCTTAATGTATTTATTTTTTTGGTAATGGGGATTGAACCCAAGGACATTCTACCTCTAAGCTACATAAGAAGCCCTGTTTGTTTGCTTGTTTGTTTGAAACAGGGCCTCACTAGGTTGCTGGGAAACTCGCTAAGTTGCTGAGGCTGGCCTTGAACTTGTAATCCTCTGTCTCAGTCTCCCAAGTACTGGGATTATAGGCATGCACAACCACACCCAGCTTTCTTAAGGTTGTTTTTTTTTTTTTTTTTTTTTTTTTTTTTTTTTTTTTTTTTGGTGGTACTGGGGTTCCTGGAAGCCCTTCTACCTCCAGGCTATACTCCCAGACCTATTTTTTTATACTTTTTTTAATTTGAAAACAGGGTCTCTTAAGCCAGCGTGGCTGGCTTCGAACCTGCGTGATCCTCCTGTCTCCACCTCCCAAACACGGGGATTACAAGCGTGCACCACCACACCCGGCTCTTAAGGTATTTTAAATGTGCTCTATGTCTCCATCAGTTACCCAAGCCCATGGAATTTTTTATTTGGCACTAGAAAGTTTTGGGGGTTTTTTCCTATCAAAGAACTCTGGTTTATCTCAGGAAATTCAAGCAGTATAATCTAAACTTAATTTGAGTTGAGTCCACTCAAGAATTTCTCTAATGTCTGGAGCAGCTCTGTTTCCTATATAATGTGTCTTAAGTTTATAGTGTGTCTGGCATTACTAACATGCTATAAGGGGAAATTGTCAAATGGTATACTTTCCATTTAAATTTTCAACAATTTTATAAGCTTAGAACATAGTATTAAAACACTATCTTATAGCCAGGCATGGTAGCACACACCTGTAATCCTGTACTTGGGAGGCTGAGAAAGGAGGATTGCAGGTTCAAGACCAGCCTCAGCAAGTAGTGAGACTCTCATCAACCTAGTGAGACCCTGTTTCCAAAAAAGAAAGAAAGAAAGAAAAAGAGAGAAAGAGAGAAAGAGAGAGAGAAAGAGAGAAAGAGAAAAGAAAAAGAAGAAAGAAGGGCCAGGGTGTCAGTACAAAAAAAACAAAAATCCAAAAAACAAACAAAAAAAACCCACATTGCTATCTTAAGATAATTCTCAAGAGACTATTTTTAAAATTCTCCCAAGGAAATTGGATAATTAATGTTTTGTTCATGAGGTCTAAAAACTTGGGCAGTCATCCTGTGCTCAGCATTGTTAAGTGTTTAAAAAAAATTCTCATAATTGTCCAGAAACTGTGAACCCAGGTGCTTGCCACATACTCTTGAATCAATCAAGTAAATTTTTTTTATCCAATAATGGGGAAATAATAATGAGTATTCCTTCTTCCTCAGCATTTTCTAGACTAAACGTTCTTCCAGACTCAGTTTGATCTCTGTCAAAGTCTAGTATTTGAAGCTCGGCGTGGTGGTGCACGCTTGTAATCCCAGCATTTGGGAGGCTGAGACAGGAAGATTGCATGGGTTCAAAGCCAGCCTCAGCTACTTAGTGAGGCCCTTTGCAACTTAGTAAGACCCTGTTTCAAAATAAAGAATAAAAAATAGGGCTAGGGGTGTCCTCAGAGGTAGAATGCCGCTGGGTTCCATCCCCAGTACCCCCTAAAAAAGTCTAGTATTTGATACAATTACTATTTATATTCATAGTTACTGCTGATTTATTTATGGGCCAGGAATTGAGCCCAGGAGCATTTTACCTCTGAGCTACACCTCAGACCTATTTTATTTATTTTTTTATTATGAAACAGGATTTTGCTTGTTGTAGACAGCCTCACTAAGTTGCTAAGGCTGGCCTCAAGCCTGTGATCCTTTCTCAGCCTCCCAAGTACTGAGATTACAGGTGTGTACCACCATGCCTAGCTTCACAATGACTATTTATAATATAAACTAAAAGACATGTCAAGCAAGTTTTTTACATCCCATTTAAAACCAGTGAGCTAAACTTTGTTTTGGTAAGGCAGCTGTTGGTAATCACTAAGAATTACAGAAAATCGTTGGGCGTGGTGGCATACATTTGTAATCCCGTACTCCAGAGGCTGAGACAGGAGGATCTCAGAAGTTTGCTGTCAGCCCGACTAACTTAACCACTTAGTGATGCCATGTTTCAAAATAAAAGTAAAAGGGGCCGGGGATGTAGCTTAGAGGTAGGATGCCTCCTAGGTCCAACCCTTAGTATCAGAATAAAGAAACATGCAGGAAGCTCATTCTACAGAGCCACAATGACAGCAGCGGCAATAAGCTCTGAACGAAAAATCCTTAAGAAAAATGTAGTTTCCCATGCTTCCCAGGAAGCACAAGTCTCTTTAACATTTCCTTAGAGCAGGGCAAAGTAAAGAGTGTGCAGCTCTGTCTCATGGCTAAGCATAGATACAGGGTGGCTGGGTGTGTCTCCATGGCAGTTCTCAAGAGCACTTTCTGACTCCTCACATCAGCCCTGGCCCTTCGTCTTAACCGCTTCACAGTCCAGGTAAGTTGTGATGGACAAGCAGGTTCACTGCCAGCTCCTTCTCTGTAGAATCTGAAAGTCATATCGACTCTTTCAAGGCATACTTTTTTGAATTAGAAACAACTAACTCAATGTAAAATTTAAAAAGTCAGAGAAGAGCATTTGACAGTATATTTTTTTTCTGCAGTATCAAAACTATTTCTTTTACCTTTGAGTCAGATCTGATACCAAGTGCATAAAATTCCAAGATGGACATGCTGATTACTGTGATTTGATTGCTACACATTGTACACATGTATTGAGTTATCACCATGTATCCCATAAAGATGTACAAATATTACGTCTCAATTTTAAAAAATAAATGATAATGCATAGTTAACATCTTTTGTATCTGTGAAACAGAGTGTGTGTGTGTGTGTGTGTGTGTGTGTGTGTGTGCGCGCGCGTGTGTTTTACTGAGGATTGAACCCAGGGGCATTCTACATTCTACTTCTGAGCTACACCCTAAGGCCTATTTTTGTATTTTTTATTTTGAAACAGGCTCTCACTAAGTTGCAGAAGGCTGCACTAAGTAGCTGAGACTGGCCAAGAACCTGTTATCCTCTTGTCTCAGCTTCCCAAGTACTGGGATTACAAGTATGCACTACCATACCTAGCTGCCCAAAACAGATTTTTTAAATGCTATCTGCTATCCAGGTGAGGTGGCACATGCCTGTAATCATAATACTTAGGAAGCTGAGACAGGAGGATTACAGGTTCAAGACCAGCCTCGGCAACTTAGCAGAACTCTCAGCAACCTAGCAAGACTCTGTTTAAAAACAAAACAAAACAAAACAAAAACAGCTGGGCATGATGGCGCACGCTTGTAATCCCTGCACTTGGGAGGCGGAGAAAGGAGGATCGCACAGGTTCGCTGGCTTAAGAGACCCTCTTTCCAAAATAAAAAAATTATATAAAATAGGTCTGGGAGTGTAGCCCAGAGGTAGAAGGGGTTCCAGAAATTCCAGTACCACAAAAAAAAAAAAAAAATCAAATTGGGCTGGGGTAGAGAGGTAGAATGCCTTTGGGTTCAATTCCCAGCACAACACACACACACACACAAACACACACACACACACACACACACACTTAGCTGTTGGTTAAAAATAGAAAGTTTGGCATTTCACTGTAACTTGAGATGATTCCTTTCCAGTGGCTTTTTTAAAAAAAATCTACACATTTTAAGGTATAAACAGGAAAGAGGCTCCCCTTCCTGTGAATTACATGGGGCCCAATCTTGTTCTACCCATAAATTCATAAAATTCTCTGACACCTCATCCCATTCCCATCTGGAAGCAGCTGGCTCGACATCCTAATCAGGGCAGAGGTCCTTAAAGAGACAAACAGCTCGGCATTTCGGATTCACAGTCATACATCAGGAGTCCTGAGATTTTGTCAAGTCAGTCAACAATTATAACAAAAGCGCAAATTCCTGGGTCTTACTCTCAACAGGAAGACTACCTTCGTGCATGGTGGCCTGATGTGATCAAAGCCACCAGCAACTTCACCAGGTAAACAAACATGGACTGGAAATCCCACATGTCCGGCCTGCGCTGGAGCCTGGGCTTGGGATCATTAAATAATGTCTTGTTTAAACCAACCAATGCTTATTGCTCCTTTTGAAGATAAGAAGGGACCAGAATTTTCTCCTGGCTTCAGATAAGGCAAACCTGATTCCAGATTCAGATAAAATGGGAAGTTCAGTCGATATAACAAATATATGTGTCCCAGTACAAAAAAATAGGAAGACACCAAAGAACACCAAATTGGATTTCCTAAGGCCAGAGAGAAAACAAAAACAAAAACAAAAAACAAGAGGTACTAAAAGAGTTGCGGGAGATTTTTTTGTGTGTGGAGAGTACTAGGAGTTGAACCCAGGGACATCTTCCCTTCAACTACACTCCATCCCTTTTTTTTTTTTTTTTTTTTTTTTGGCAGTCCTGGGGTTAGAACCCAGGGGCATTCTACCTCTGAACTATGCCCCAGCCCTATTTTTTATTCTTTATTTTGAAACAGGGTCTCACTAAGTTACAAAGGGCCTCACTAAGTAGCTGAGGCTGGCTGTAAACCCAGATCCTCCTGTCTCAGCCTCCCAAATGCTGAGATTACAAGCGTGCACCACCATGCCCATCCCATCCCTATTTTTTAATTTTTAATTTTGAAACAGGGACTCTACGTTTTTGGCACTGTCCTGGAACCTGTAATCCTCCTCTCTTGGCCGTGGGATATCCTTGGCCTGTTCTAGCCAACCCTCCAGGTGGAGTCCTAATACTATGGCACAAAATACCTGCTCTCCTACAGGTTTCCTGGAATAGCTAACAGCCGGTTAAGATGTCTACTATTTACTTTAAAGGACTTGGGGCAGAGACAGTATAATGCAGCTGTGTGCTTCTAAAATTAGTTTAAATTACATTCCAGGGCAGGCAACTATGGTAATTGGGAGTAAACCCTCAAAGAGCGGTCAACTAGAGTCTAATTAGAAACCCCATACTCCACAGGTGGCTTCCTCTGGTGGTGTAGCTCACTTTAACTCCCAGGGCCCCCGAAGCGTTGCTAAATAGGCTTCCATTAGTGAAATGAGTGGTTTGCCAATTAGCATAATAAACGTAGAAATCAGTGAAATTGGTGGAGCTGGAATGGGTGGACTAGAGATACTCCCACCCTTTGATGAAGTGGGTGAGCCCTTGTCCAGTCAGTGTGGGCTCAGGGCTGGTGTTTGTCTTGTGAGAACTGATGGCCCCTTTCCAGCCATGGGTTGTTTAACACCCCCATCCAGAAACACTATCCTGCCCTTGCAAACCCCCACATCTGCCTCCTTCATGCAAGGTGTGTGTGTGTGGTGGTGGTGGCCGTGTGCGTGCGCGTGCGTGTGTGTGTGTGTGTGTGTGTGTGTGTGTGTGTGTGTGTGTGTGTGTGTTAGGGGGAAAATACTAGAATCTTAAAAAGCAGAAACTTCTGAGATTACAATGTTTTTATACCTATTTTTACATTGTATACTTAATAAATGTCAGTATCAGTGCCATAACTTGGTCTATGATCTGCTTTTAATAGAAGCTGATAAACCCATTGGCATCTAAATTCACCATGGTTTACCACAAAGTGCTTAATGGTTCTACAAAGTGAACTAGCATGGGTTAATTGGCAACATAGGTGCCCACGTCTCTTTTCTCCTTCTAAATAATGCAGAAAACATGGTAATTTAGAGTTTGGAGCCAAGGATTAGGAGTCTGGGGTTATTTCTTGGTTCTATCTATAAAAGTTCTGCCACACCTAATGCCAGACAATTATGGGAGGACTTTGTAAGCAAGGCTAGTAATAACATCTCTCAATCTTTTCGAGAATTAAATTGGAAAATGTATCTTTTAAAGTGCTATGAAATTTGCAAAATGGTTCATGCACACATTCCCTATTGTTAAGCAACGTTATATTCAGGTATAAATGACCCACATTAAATTTTGAGAAGAAAAGCAGTCAATGTGAAGAGATGAAAAAGATTCAGGAAAGACTAAAATATTACATATTCCCAGCTGACACAGAAAACAGGGCCCCTCTGTTAAGTGGGAAAGGCAGGGATCTAACTACAAGTTTTTTTGTTTGGTTTTGTCTGATTGTGTGCGTGCGTGCGTGCGTGCGTGTGTGTGTGGTACTGGAAAATGAACCCAGGGGCATTCTACCGTTTAATTTTTTTTTTTAAATAGGGTCTTTCCAGTAGGATCGCACAGGTTCAAAGCCAGCCTCAGCTACTTAGTGAGGCTCTCAGCAACTTAGTGAGACCCTGTTTCCAAATAAAATAGAAAATAGGTCTGGGAGTATAGTCCGGAGGTAGAAAATCCCCTGGGTTCCACCCCCAGTACCACAAATAATAATGATAATAATAATAATAATAAAATAAATAGGTTCTTTCTAGGTTATGATAGTCTAGCTAAGTTGCTGAGGCTGGCCTTGAACCTGGGATCCTGCTGTCTCAGCCTCTCAAGTACTCGGATTACAGGTGTACACCACCACCCTGAGGTACCTCTAACCTTTCTAATCATTCCCAACTCCAGATCCTTAAATGTTACTTTTAGTTGAAGGTAAGTACAAGTAGGAAGCACAATATATTTGCTGCTGCTGAGGCAAAAAAAAAAAAAAAAAAAAATTTAAATACCCTTAAAAGTAAAATCCTGAAGATACAAAAGAATGGCCAGTCAAGAGCCACCCAGATTCGGGGGTCCTGTCACCCAGAAGCAGAGGCGGTGTCACACATCCATCGCATGGGACACAACTAATCCCTTGACCCCCAGGACTCAGCTTCCAGCAAGCCCGTCTGAGGGCACACTCTGGTGCCACACCTGCATTTGGTTGTGGACACGTCCACAGTTTATCATCCCACAGGCCATGGACACATGTATTCCCAACTGACACCAAAAACAGGCTCCTTCTGCTAAGTGGGAATGGTGGGGATTTCACTACAGTTTAAAAACTTCAGGATAAAAGAATTAGGGAAAGAAAAGGACTTTTCCCTAAGAACATACCTGGCTAGTAAATGACCCAGGAAGCAATTTGTGTGTGTGTGTGTGTGTGTGTGTGTGTGTGTGTGTGGTGCCAGGGATTGAAACCAGGGGCATAAACAGGGTCTTGCTAAGTTGTGGAGGGCCTCACTAAGTAGCTGAAGCTGGCTGCGAACCTGGATCCTCCTGTCTCAGCCTCCCAAGTACTGGGATTACAAGCATGCGCCACCACGCCTGACACCCAGGAAGCATTTGAAAGGCAGTTCTTAGTTCTATCCCAATATGTTCAAAGATATTCTCAATGATAGGAGGCTTCCAAAACGACATGGGAAAAATTAAGAGGAGTAGATGGGTTGAATACTATATACTTGGTCTTGCAGCTGATGTCTAAAGGTGATACAGGACTTGGAATTTGGGCAGTAAAAGTCAATGCTCCCTTTCTTTATTCAGACCTGAGCAGAGACAGAGGTCCTGGAGACTTAGATTCAGCTTCTTACCTTTGGGTTCTACCTGTCAGGTCCTCCAGCTAAAAATGTGACTTCCTGCCGGGTCCAGGGGTTTCATCCTCTGAGCTAGCCTTGGAACCTAGATGTACTGCTTCCTCTGATAACTTCCCAGAAGTAAAATACTAAGATCCAAGGTCACCCAGGAAAGGACTGTGACTCCCCACCAACACACCACAGAGTCAAAGGGTGTGGTCTAGCTGTTCACCCTCTGGGGCTATCCTTGGAACCTAGGCACTCTGCTTCCTCTGACAACTTCCCAGAGGTAAAATACTAAGAATCCCACATCATCCAGGAAAGGGCTGCAACTCCCCACCAATACCACAGAGTCAAGGGTACAGATGAGATTCTAGAATGCTGTTTGGTTTGCACAGAAAATAAATCAGGGACCTGGCCCCTGCTTTGCTGGGCAGTGGACAGCAAGTGCTCTTTCTACCTAGGGTGGCTACGCCGGCAGCCAGACACTTGGTTACCAGAAAGAACTGGGGGTCTAGATGGACAGCATAAGAGTGTCCTTCAGTACAAGGACAAGCAAGAAGTTGAGGCTCCCACCCACTGGACCACTCACGGTGCCCCTTTTCCCCGCTACCTGCAGGCTGTTACCCCTGGCCGGTCTCTATTACCACGATGACCTGACTGCCCCGACTCCTCGCCTAAGTGCGCAGCGTGACCCAAATCACCAAATCACTCAAACATCAAGCGCCTGCAGCAGACCCAGGTCTCTCAGTTCTCAGTAACCCAGATTACTTCCTCTGAAAGCCATGATATTTAAATTGGAAACGCTTTTCCCCAGGTAATAGGTGACCCGATCCTTTAATCCAGTTATTTTTAAGTGCCATCAAAAATATATACTCGCTGTTGGCCTGTGAACAGAGACATGACTAGAAAATAAAACTTCCTCCTAGCTCGGAAAATCAAAGAGCAGCTCCCTCTTCCCTTTGTACCCTCCCTCTCTTTCCTAAGTCCTGTGTTTAGTACACAAGGCACAGGCGCTATCCAGCAAAGAGCTGGTTCTGTGGGGGCTGCACGGACACCCAAGAGTGGCCCTTCCCCGGGCTGTGGGGACCCAGATTCCATCACAAAGGCCAAGGGGAGGAAGGAGTGCCACTGGCTGACTGGTGATGATGCCCAGAGACCTACACAATACCTACATCAACTGTCCTTCATCAGAGCCAGGTGCAGCTACCTACAGTGCAGGGGGCTGTGTCTACACAGGCACCAAGGGACCCACCTAGGAGAGGACACTGAGGCTGCAGAGGTCTAGCACCTTCCTGCATTGCTGCTTCTCACCCATAAGCACACCCAGGGGACCTGCGGGCGACTTGCCTGAGGCCAAGGGCTGTCTCCAGAGCTCTGAATAATTGCCTCCTCCCTAGCAAGGAGCCCTCAGCCTTGGAGGGAACAGGTACTGATCCACATAAAAGTACAGAAAGCGCTATAGCAATACTGCAAAGATGGTCCCAGCCCTGTTCAAGGGTGCAAATGGTGCCTAGCGTTTACCAAGAAAGCTGGGCCCACCAGGTGCCCTGGCAGGCTGGCCTGCAGCTCCTCAGGTCCAAACAGCTGAAGGCAGCCTCTGGAGAAGGGACAGGGACTCCGATGGCGCCTTCTGCCCGCCTAAAAGTGCAGGAATGCTGGCTTCCTCCTCCTTCTGCTTCAGGGGAAAGTAAAGGGGAGAGGCTGAGATAACCGGGACCACATTCCAGTCCCAGTGGCCTTTCCTCTTCCACCCCCAAGCACAGCCCTGTTGACTGTGGGAAGGCTGGCCCCAGCCACTCCCCAAGGAAGCCGGAGACCCCTCCGCTGAGGAAGCCAGACAGCCAGACTTCAGACCCCCAGCCTCCCAGAGGCAGTGGCAGGCTAAATTTAGAGCAGGCTGGCTCTCTGGTCAATGCTGTGACCCCTAGAAGGGTCAACACTAACAAACGTCTCCTGGGTTTCCCTTCCCCAGACCTCCTGCCATGAAGGCAGCAGGGCCTCTCTAAAGAACACAACCAGGGCAGTTCTAAACAGAAATACCCAACCTCTTGGCGGCCGGGAGTCCCATTCCTGCCTGGGCAGGCCCAGCCTTTCTTCTGAAAGCTCCTGTGGGTTTGGTGAATCGAAAACACTTCTGGGACCCCTGCACTGAACAAGGCTCTCTGTGTCTTGGCTCCATGTTTAAGGTAAGGGAGTCTCCCCTGACCCCACAGCCTACTCTATTAGTGACACCTCCAGCTCTAGTGAAAAGCCACTGATACAAATGTCAGGCTGCACATCTGGAAAACGTTAAGGAGTTTTTTGATGAACGCATTTACAGCTTGAGCTTTCTGTGAAAGAAATTGGAGATGGTGTGTGTTGGGGTGGGTGGTGGGGAGGGGAGGGGAGGAAGGAAAGAAAGCCACTGCCTCATGAAAGGGCTGTTTCTTTCCCTCTTGGGGAGACCCACCCCTAGGCGGAGTGACAGAGGAGAGTGCTGGGAGCTCTCTTGGTCCCCACTAATGAGGAGAGAGGCAGATTTCCCTTCCCCCAGTGTAAGTTACTCCAGGCTCTATCAAGGAGACCCGGATGCTCTTCCTCCTGAAACCTCTCTTCACACAGAGACTCCTTTGCCAGAAAGTTCCCACCTCTGGAATAAATGGAGATCAAGGCCTCAGAGGGAACTCTGACCTCTGTAACCGGAAATTTCTGCCAAAAGCAGATGCAAGCCTAGCTTTCGTTCTTTGTAACGTAGCTGCATCTCCCTTGGTTTTAAACTAGTCCAGGCTCATGGGTTCATCTCTGGCCAACCAGTGAAGGCAGGGACAAAAGCCAAGTGCCACTGTGGCCCCAGGAGAATGCACTGTGTTGAGGCAGAGCCCAGAGAGAGAAAACCGTGCCAAAGGCGTTAACTCTCCATGTGCAAGAACAGAGCTGACGAGGCTCTCCTTCCATCCCCGCAGGACCCTCCAGACACAGCACCTCACATTCCCCAAAGGCCCCGAGTCCCCCTGTGAATGAGTGAGCCTCGTGACATGGAAACAGAAGGCTATAGCAGTATGCTTCAGCTGTGAGTCTTTTGAACAGACACAAGAGGGTAAGTAGAAAACCCTATTACAGGTTCGAGGCCAGCCTCAGCAACTTAGCAAGACCCTGTCTCGAACTTAAACAGAAAATAGGGCTGGGGATATAGCTCGGAGGTAGAAAGCTTCTGGGTTCAATCTTTAGTACAAGAAGAAGGGGGAGGGGGAGGAAGAGGAAGAGGAGGAGGAAGAGAAAGAAGGGGAGAAGGAGGAAGAGAAGAAAGAGAAGAAAAGGAAATTAGTCTTCAGAACCACTGGGTCCCTTGGTAAGACAGACTTCTATTCTGGAAAGAGGCACCCCAGTACTCTCTCACAGACACGCCCGCACGACCCGCAAAGCACGTCTGCAACAGGTAACGTGTGTAGCTTTGCACTGTGCTTGGAGCAAAGCTTCCTCTGCTTGTTGGCATGAAAGCTGGGAATTTTACAAGATTTACAAAACAAACAAACAAAAAAAGCAGCAGCCAGCCACCCAAGGGAGCTCAGCTGTCCACATCCCCGCAGCAAAGGCCTCCAAAGCACAGCCTCACACCAGCTCTGACTCCCTCCTCCACACACTCAGGCCGAGCAGAAAAGAACTCTCTCCCTCCCAATTAGAAAGAAAAGGACAATGAGATAGGTCAGCAGACGCGGCTTACCCTGCCCACAGCCAAAGCCCAGCGCGTGGGCCTCAAGCGTCCTCAGTCACAAATGACTCTTTTTCCAGATTCCCGGGCACACGCTGGCTGGAGCTGGACAAATTCCTTCTGAGCCTCCTGACTGAAGGCTGTGATGTCACGGGTGGCCCTCCCTCTGCTCCTTAGAAGGCCATTCATACCAGCAAGGACTTTAACCCCCCACCCCTGCCGCCAGAGGCCTGGCCCCTCCCCAGCTGGCCAGGCCGGAGGGCAGCGGATCTCCCTGCACAGGCAGCTCTCCATAGCAGCTCTGTCCAGCTCAGGGCCTGAGTGGGAAAGCAGGGGCTTGGAGGTGTTGATAAGAACCAGTTGCAGCCTCTTGCGAATTCAGAGATGGGCCTTGAGCAAGCAGGGAATGAATATCCCAGTGGTATTGCAACTGCAAAAACACTGAAAGATGCTGGAGAAGTCTCCAGTTATATAGGCTTTTCAGGACAGAGAAAAACAATGTCTTATTGCATTCCACTGTGTGTGTGTGTGTGTGTGTGTGTGTGTGTGTGTGTGTGTGTGTGTGTTACTGGGGATAGAACCCCTCTACCTCCGGGCTATACTCCCAGACCTATTTTATATTTTTTATTTGAAAACAGGGTCTCTTAAGCCAGGGAGGCTGGTTTCAAACCTGTGCAATCCTCCTGTCTCCACCTCCCAAGCACAGGGATTACAAGCGTGCGCAACCACACCCAGCTTCACTTTTTTGGTGGGGAGGGGACAGGGTCTCCCCAAGGCTAACCTCCAACTGGCAGTCTTCTGCTCTCAGCTTCTAGAGTGGCTGGGATTATAGATGTGGACTACTGCGCCTGGCCTTACTGACTTCTTTCTCTTCCTTTCTTTCCCCCTGGTACTGGGATTTGAACCTAGGGGCATTCTACTTCTGAGCGACATATCCAGCCATTCTTATTTTATTTATTTATTTATTGGCGGTACTGGGGATGGAACCCAGCGGCTTTCTACCTCTGGGTTACATTCCCAGACCTTTTTTATACTTTATTTGGAAACAGGGTCTCACTAAGTTGCTGAGAGCCTCACTAAGTACTGAGATTACAAGCGTGCGCCACCATGCCCGGCTCATTTTTTTTTTTTTTTTTTTTTAAACAGGGTCTCACTAATTTGCTCAGACTGGCCTGGAACTTGTGGTCCTCTTGTCTCAGGCTCCCAAGTACTGGGATTACAGGCATGCAGCATCATGCCCGGCTCCGAATTGGCTTCTCTCTAGCCATATATATATTTAATAGAGTTGAGGCCACACAGTTCACACAGGTTGGTGGCCCTCTTTATTCCAGATACCTCACAGGCACTTTTCTGGTATTTAATGGCCTCTGTACAGTGTATTTTAAATGACTATAATGGCTGTGCTGAGGTGGATGGACAAATCTGAAGTCAGAGACCAGGGCTCTCATTTCCAGCCCTCTCTGGGGGCAGTGGCTCATCTGCCTCATAGCTCACCAGTTGTCTTCTACCTCCAAGAAAATAGAACTGTATTTGCCTTAGAGACACCAGTGTCACAAATGTGCCCCTCACTGGCTCACTCACCGGAGAATCAGACCCTAGCATGACAGCTCTGCCGTGCGTTTATCTGTGCTCCCTGGCCGAGGACACAAGCTCCTGTGCTTTTATCTATGCTCCCTGCCCGAGGACACTCTGGCTTCCAACCCTGTCCCCTGGTGCCACCCACCTTGTTTCCTGGAAGTCTAAGTTGACTTTGAAATCTGGTGCACAATTAAGGAGTCTGGCTAAAACTCAGAATTCACTCCAGGCCAATCTAGTGCCAAAAGTACTCGGGACTCATTTTCTTCAATAAGATTTTGGAGGAGATAGAGAACTGAGGTTTACAGTGAAGTGAATTTGGAAATGTCAGCAAGGGCCATGCATAGTCCGGGGGACATATATGGGGTCAGTTTAGGGGTAGTTAGTTCTGGCGAAGAGAAGTACACAGTCTAAAAACAGCACAAGGGTCCCCTGTGGCCTGCAAGTTGACCAGCAGTACAGACCCCTTGGGACCATCCTGAACACGAGGATCAAGGAAGGAATAACCAGAGAAGACAGGGCCCAGGCAGGGGCTTCCTGAAAAAGGGAGCAAAAAGTCTCATCCACAAATATTACAACATCTAAACATTTTTCACAGGCTGAAAATTTATTTGGAAATATCAAGGAGTTTCTCAGTGACTGACCTATGATACCAAGTCACCAGGGAGCTCTTTGCGAACTCTGACTTGATGCCACCCTTGGAAATAACCGGAATGTTCTACCATGCAGGCAAAGGCATTTCAAGATGCCACTTAGTTGTCTAAAGTAAAATGAGGTGGGGAAGTCACATGCCAAGGGGTGGCACTGCTCTGCTTAGGAATGCGGAATTACTGCTGGGCACAGTGGTGCCTCTGCAGTCCCCGCTACTCAGGAGGCTGAGGCGGGAGGAGTGCTTGAGCCCAGGAATTCAGGGCCAGCCAGGGCAACAAAGTGAGACTCTGTCTCAAAGATAAGTAGCTTGCATGTGTATGACTTGGAGTCCTAGAGATGATACGGTTCGCTAAACACCAGCACACCTGTGAACACACACGCGCGCTGCTGTGGCAGCCTCTGAAGCCAGTTTAGCCAAGAGAGATTTCAAGAGTTATTGGACATAGACAACTAAGATAAGCTCTGTCTTAGACTTGTCCCTTGTCAGAACTTTCCTTCGAACTGAATGGAGGCCCCCAGCAAAGTGGAGAGGTAGCTTCAAAAGCAAATTGCAAAGGGGGAGAGGTGGCGCTGGGAAAGCCCCCTGCAGGCTTGTAGCCATTCTCCTTCCTTCCTTCCTTCCTTCCTTTATTTCTTCTTTCTTTCTCTTTTGGTACTAGGGATTAAAACCAGAAGCATTTTATCTTCAAACTATATCCCTAGCCCGATTCTATTATTATCTCTTATTTGGAAAGAGGGTGTCACTAGGTTGATGAGAGTCTCACTACTTGCTGTGGCTGTCCTTGAACCTATGATCCTCCTGTCTCAGCCTCCCAAGTACTAGGATTATAGGCATGTGCCTCCGTGCCTGGATGATTTGCAGCTTTTTGTACTAACCCCAAGACCCAATTCAAGCACATATTAAAGGAAGCCTGGGCCTTGGGTTAGCTCCAGGTGCCCCTTCTAAAGGGCCAAAGCTGCCCCCTCCTCCCCATAGCCTCTGCTTGCTTTCTCCCCCTACTTTTGAAGTAGGTTCCTCCTTCAGGTCTGGTCTCCAAAGACCTCACATCTGAGCATGGAGCCAGATCTTTAAAGCACTTTATACTTTGATGTGAATCCCATGGAAACATTTACAATGTAAAATAGGAGCTTGTTTACCTAAAGAAATCCCTAATTGAGTAAGTGTGGGAATTGCAGATACCCAGGAGCCTGCATGTATAGGGAACGATGAGGAGAGAGTAAGCAGAAACAGGGGCTTTCCCTGGAAAGGCTGAGAGTACATCCAGACCCGCTACACTCTCTGGTGCGCCGGAGACACTGAAGGCCTCGGGGCCCCGGGAAGAATCCAGAGGAAGGTGCAAACACGTGAACTATTCAGCTGTGTCACATGCCGTGACCTAATTTATTTCTGTAAAACCCTATTCTACAGAGAAGGAAACAGGCCAACAAGTCCCAGGCCCCTGCCTTCCCCTCTGCATCCTGCAGTCTCCCATTGTATCCTCCACTGTCTCCAATCACTGCTCAAAAAGGAACCCTAACTTATATTCTGCTTGGCTCCAGAGCCAGATGCAACTAGTGCTGGCACTGGAGGAAAAGGGCCCACACAGTGCCCCATCCCCCGATGTGTTTCCCTTTTCCACTTTAGGTATGTTGTTGCATCTCCTGATCAAGAATCTTACACTCAGGCCGGGCGTGGTGGCGCACGCTTGTAATCCCCGCGCTTGGGAGGCAGAGACAGGAGAATCGCGCAGGTTCAAAGCCAGCTGCGCTGGCGTTAGAGACCCTGTTTCAAAAATATAAAATAGGTCTGGGAGTGTAGCCAGGAGGTAGAAAGGTTTTCAGGAACCCCAGTACCACCAAAAAATAATAATAAAAAAAGAATCTTATACTCAAAAATCTCTTTGCCACTATCCCAGACAGTATTGGTATCATCACAGTGCATTATAGAGAACAGAGCTTTAGACGAAAGGCAGTGTCATCTCTGTGAGAGCAGAAACCGGCAGGCCATGAAAATGTGTAGCAGTGAGTGCCAGAATCCTGAGTGATGACTTTGTAACCAATAGAAGGCTATGCAGCCTTGAAAAGGGATATTTATCATAATCACATGGCAACCTGGAAGGATGCTATGTGAATATAAATGTGCAAAAAGGGGCGTGGAGTTCTGGCTACGAACGGGCTTTGGTATTCAACAGACCTGGGTCCTCCTTCTCAGTGAAATAGTATAATTGCTCTACTGTCTTAGAGAGACATTGGAAGACATCGAGGGCTCATCACAGAGAGGCCACACAGTACAAGGACCCAGTGGATGGTGGCTGGAATAGAAATAAATGGGGAACATATTCACAACACATATCACAAAGGACTAATATTCATAATATATAAAGGACTCTTGCAAATCAAAGAGACAAAAAGACCAACAAGCCAAACTGTCTATTCATAAAAGATATGAATAGATAGTAAAGAAACATAAACCAGTTGGACACAGTGCTACCCTGTAATGCAAATATTGGGGAGGCTGAGACTGGAGGATCACAGATTCACAGTCAGCCTCAACAACTTAAAGACTCTCTGCAACTCAGTGAGACCTTCTTTCAAAATTTAAAAATAAAATAGGGTTGGGGGTAGTGTAGCTAAGAGGTAGAATGCCCCTGGGTTCAATCCACAGTATCAATTAATAAATAAGCAAATGAAATATAAGTAATTTTTAGATGTAAAAAAGATACTCAATCCCATATATACCAAAGAAAAGCAAAATAAAATAAGTTTTCTACCTGTATTGCATATGAAGAAATTACAGTTATCACATATATGGAAAGAGGTGGCTTCATCCAACTCCATTAACTTAAGTGGCAATTTTGGCAATATTTGTTCAGCTTCCAAGTTCCCAAGGCATGCCATGCAATGCCTTTGGCCCAATAGTTTTAAGAATTTATACTACAGATAGAGTAGCACATGTATAAAATGATCTATATCCAGGCATCTCCATGCCACACTGCTTGTAATAAAAGAACAATCTATATTATTAGAAGACTAACTCATCAGACTATTCATAAGATGGAATGTTATGCAAACTTTAGAAGATTACTCTTAAGTGACAAAAATTTCAGACTTTTGTACAGAGTATGCTGGCTTTTAAGTTAACAAAAATGAATATAATCTTTTATTTGTGTATATGCACATATGTACGCTATTTGTAGCTACACAGACTATTCCTGGAAGGAGACCTAGGGAACTGATAAGAGGTTTTCTCTGGAATGAAAAGCAGTGAAACTAGACACCAGGTATAGGAAAGCTTCTTTTCCCTCTTGACTTTTCTACACCTTTTGAATTTTCAACTATGTGCATATATTACCTCTTGGGGAAAAAACTAAGTACATAAAAATATAAATAACGGACTGGGCATGGTTACACATGCTTGCAATCCCAGCATTTGGGAGGCTGAGACCGGAGGACTACAGTTGCAGACAGCCTTAGCTACTTAGTGAGACCCTCCGCAACTCAGTGAGACCCTGTTTCAAAATAAAGAATAAAAAATAGAGCTGGAGGTGTAGCTTAGAGGTAGAATGCCCGTGGGTTCAATCCCCAGTATCTGAAAAACACCCCACACATACATATACACATATACATACATATATATATATATACATATACATATATACACATTATATACATGTATACATAGAAAGACAGACAGACAAGAACTAAAAAAAATACAATTAGGCACTAGAAGGAGATTTAGTCACTGTCTAAAAGTCAAGGATTTCCTTTATAGAAGGAAGAATCACATAAACATATTAACTGTGGTTAATCCAGGAGAAACTCATTGTTAAAAGTGGGATGGGGTGCAAAGGTGAAATGGAGGCTCTAACTTGTATTTTATAAAGGTCTATATTATTGAGCATATATTACTTTTGTAATTAGAAAAGCAATAATTGAAAATTACTGAGCATTAATAAATAAGATAGAAATCTGAACTTTAAATACACTTAGACTTAAAGCCAGGGTATCGGTAGCCCATTCCTATAATCTCAATACTTGAGAGACTGAGACAAAAGATCACAGGTTTAAGGACAGCCTCAGAAAGTATTAAGACTCTCAGCAACCTAGTAAGACCCTGTTTCCAAATAAAAATAAAACAGAGCTAGAGGTATAGCTTAGAGGTAGAATGCCTCTAGGTTCAATCTCAAGTACTACAAAATAAAAAAAATAGATGATGAAGATAGATTAGGTAGATAGATAGATAGATAGATAAAAATGAAAAGTCAGGGTATGTCTACTTGCTACGTACTTTTTTTTATCCAATTAGTGAGGCCTTCTTCACTCAGCCCTAATAAACAAGTGCATCAGAACTTGGCCTTCTCTCCAGGAAGTTGTGCTTTTTTGCTATATATATCATACATTTAGAAGCAGACTCTCACTCTCCACAGTTGTATGGCTATCATCTTTTAATCATGGATGATAAGTAATTGCTTTCTGCTATTCATAGACATTTTCCTTCCAGGAGCTGTCCATTTCCCAGAAAAGTTGTGAAATACTTTGTGAGTAACCAAATTCCCCTCTGGGAGCCAAATGTCATAGAATTTCATGAACTATGTCACAGAATATGTCATAGGAAACCCCCATTGACAGGCTTCCCAAGATGTGACCAGCCAAGCAGAGAACAAAAGTTGGAGGCTAATTTTATCCATTACTCTAAATAAGAGTCTTTTTTTTCTCCACTCAAATGTAAAGTTTAGTCAGTCTGGTAACCTCCCCATCCACCTCTAAGACACACATGCGTGCACGCGCACACACACACACACACACACACACACACACACACACACACACACTGGGTTTCATTGAATTAGAGTCCATTTTTTTTTTCCTTTTAGTAAAATATTTAAAAAGTTTCAATAAGCCAGGTATGGTGGCAATGCCTGCAATCCCTTCACTTGGAAGGCTGAGACAGGAGGACTGCAGGTTCAAGGACACCCTCAGCAAGTAGTGAGACTATCAACAACCTAGTGAGACCCTGTTTCAAAAACTTTAAAAAGGGCCAGGGATGTAGCTCCAAGGTAAAGTGCCTCTGGATATGATCCCTGATTCCCCCAACACACACACACACACACACACACACACACACACACACACACACACGTTCCAGCAAATTTTCAAAAATAGCCGGGCTTGGTGGCCCATGCTTTTAATCCCAGTACTGGGAGGCTGAGACAGGAGGATCACAGGTTTGGAGCCATCCTCAGCTACTTAGTGAAGCTCTTCACAACTTAGTGAGACCCCGTTTCAAAATAAAAGATAAAAGATAGGACTGGGGTTTAGAATGCCCATGGGTTCAATCCCCAGTACCACACACAGAAATTTTTTTTTCAAAAATATTATTTTGGGTCAGGCAAGCACTGTGGCACATGCTTGTGATCCCAGCTTTTGAGAGGCTGAGAGGAAGATTGTGGTTCACAGACAGCCTCAGCTACTACTTAGTGAGGCCCTTTGCAACTCAGTGAGACCCTGTTTCAAAATAAAGAATAAAAAATAGGGCTGGGGTGTAGCTCGGAGGTACAATGTCCCTGGATTCCATTGCCAGTACTGAAAAAAAAAAAAAAAAACAACTTCTTAAGCATTGTCCAGGGTGGATTGCCTCCATGGTGCTGCGCTTTTTAATAACTTGAAGTCAAAATGGGAAGACCAAATGTAGACCTGCAGAGCAAGGGCCTCGTCATGCAGCAAAGGCTGCAGGCTTCTCACTGCCCAGCTGGAGCAGACCGACACGACTACACACTCTAGGAGAACAGGAGCCCAGAGTCAGTGGAGACGTTTTGGCCAAGGCTGATCACCAGCTCATCACTACCTTTACTGATCTGCCAGGCATTAGACACTTCCTCCTCCAATCAGCCCACGAGGGCAGTACTCTTGATATCTCTATTCTACAGCCGAGGCTCAAACAGTTTACTTGTCCAGAGGCTCCAGCAATAACAGCTGCAGCAGGAACCCAGGTGCCTGGTTCCAATCACTAACTTGCCTCTTACAGTCGCGACGAAACCAAACAAGAAGGGTTGGCTACTGCATCCTTTTTCTACTTTGTCATACACGGTCAGCCCTCTCTGTTCCTGTGTGTGCCATATCTGTGGATTCAACCAACCACAGATGAAACAACAATAACAACTTTTTAAATTGTGTTTGTACGAACATATACAGATTTTTTTTCCTTACTGTTCCCTAAACAATACAGAAGAACTCATTGCAGAGCATTTATCGTAAGTAACCTAGAGGTAATTAGAAGTTATATGCAAACACTCTGCCATTTTATATAAAGTACTGGATTTCAGTATCCAAAGAAATGAACCCATCATGGATATAGAAGGACAACTGTTTTCTAAATGGGTCCTAGAACCCTCTCCAGGTACTTTTTGGATTAGCAAGTATGCCAGTTTCTTTTACAGGAAATATAATATGGGATGGCAATTACAGGCTGAACACTTATAATGTGTAGGCATTTTATTATGCCTTATAAATACATTAACTCAATAAATCCTCAAAGCAACTCCATAGTGTGACGATAGGCAATTCTTTGCAGACGAAGATGTTGAAGCTCAGAGCTTAAGTACTTTGCCCAAAGACCTGCAGCAAGTAAGTAGCAGAGTTGAGTTCTAAGTCTTGTACAGCTCTTCAAAGCGCACTATAGTGCCGGGCCTGGTGACACATACTTGTAACCCCATACTTGGGAGGCTGAGACAGGAGGATCCTATAAAGGTTTGTAGCCAGCCTCAGCAACTTGCAAGGCCCTCTGCAACTTAGTGAGATCTTGTATACAAATAAAGAATAAAATAGGGCTGGGGTGTAGAACCCCTGGGTCAATCCCCTGTACCACATGTGCACGCACACACACACACACACACACACACACACACACACAAAACACATCTTATTGTTCTTTCTGCCTTCCCTGAGAACATGACTTGCCAAGGCTCACTGAATCTAAGAATGCATTTGGGGCTCCTGGCTGCATGCATCTCAGGTAGCAGTCCTAATGGACTGTGTCTGCCATGTGCCCCTACTTAAGATGCCTGACATTCTCTTCGTCCTCCAACGCTCTAGGTGAGTGACCTTTCTCCAGTTGAGTGGTTGGAATTCTCCAGATAGCTAGTGCCTGGCCACTCCCAAGAATGTCTGTTTGTCCTGTATACAGGTTCCAGCACAATAGCAGGGATCCCAGAGCAACCGGTCCATTCCGGATGGACTTGTCCCTCCCCACAAACAAGCAGCAGAGAAAGAGGATCTAAGGACAGGAAATAGGAGGGGGGAGTGGATGTGAGTCTCAGGATCTCAGGAACACAGACACCAAACATCTCAAGCTGTGAGAGGCTGGACCACTGGAACAAAACGGTTGAGTAGAGCCTAGATGCTGCTTTTACACACACACACACACACACACACACACACACACACACACACACAGATATCTGGTGCACTGTAATTATACAACGTAGAGAGATTTAGAGTGTTCCATTTCTATTCACACACACTTCTTGGCATACTTCCCTCCAGATCCCACCCTGCTGCCCTCTGCCCCTACATGGTGGTGAGACTGGCAGTGATACCTTCATATATAAACATAACGTTATGTGAGCCGTTTCTTTTCTCCAGCCTTTTCCCCTCCCCTCCCTTATCCCCTTCCGCTATTCTACTGGCCTCTCTCCTCATGTAAGTCCTTTGTGTTTCCTATTTTCTCTGTAGCTTCCACATCTTAGCGAAAACATATGGCTGATCTCACTTAGCATAATGCTCTCTACCCATTTTCCTACAAATGGCGGAGTGCAACTCCACGGTGTGTGTGTCCGTTCATTTATCGAGGAACGCCTGGGTTGGTTCTATAATTTGCCTAGTGTGGGTTGCGCTGCTATCCACATGGATATGCAATCCTACTCTAATCCTTTTGGAAGGAAGCCAAGGAGTAGTATAGCTGGGTAGGACGTTGCTTTGATGTACATCTGTTCCCAACTTATGACAGTTCAATTTAGGATTTTTTGACTTTTTGATGGTATAAAAACAATGGGCATTCAGTAGAAAACATACTTGGAATTTCCTTCCCCAACAGCTCCAGTGATCAACATTTTACCCTGCTATAAGTTCAACTTTTAAAATATTCTACACATAAATGGGATCCAGTAACATTCATCCTCCCCTTTGAGCTTATTTTACTTAATATAACATCCTCCAGGTTCACCCATGCTGTGAGAGACAACATTTTCTTCCTTTCTAAGGCCAAATAGTTCCATTGTGCATTTCCACCACACTACTTTGTTCATCCGTGGATGGACACTGAGGTCAACTCCCTGTGTGCGCCCTTGTGAGTAGCGCAGATGCCTTGTGCATACACCGGCTTCAGTTCCTTTGGCTCTGTAGCTGGAAGTGCTGAGGTAGGGCAGAAGAAAGGAAAAGAGCCCGGCATGGTGGTGCAGGCCTGTAATCCCAGCTTGGGAGGCAGAGACAGGAGGATTGCAGATTCGAGGACAGCCTCGGCAACTTAGAGGAATCCTTGTCTCAAAATACAAAAAATTGAGGTAGACCCTTCTGGGTTCAATATCCATTACAAAAAGAAAAAAAAAAAAGAAAGAAAAGAAAAGAAAAGAAAGGAACAGGTAGAAAGAAGACACGGGATTTATGAGGAGACTACAACTTCCACATTAAAGCTTTGTGCTAATGCGCCTCAGATGTTTCCTCCCTGAGCCAGTTATTTCAGGGCTGCGGCTCCCAAAATTTCTAGGAAATCGACAAATCTCCACGCAGTGTCTTCAAACTTACTGGAAATCTACCCGCTTATGAAAATTTCCCTTCGCACTGTTAATTAATTGGCCCACCAAAAGATGTATTTTTGGAATAGATTGAGCAAAAGGAGGTTCAAAACCTATATTACAGAGCAGTTTCCCAGAAACCTGTAACAGGATAATTTCCCAATTTCTATTGATCATGGGTATGCTCTTTAGAGTCTAAAGATCTACTGATAATGGAAAAGACATGAACCTACAGGTCCTGAGAATTTCCAGCTCCCTATAAACCGACTTGGGACTGACCCCCAGGCTGACATCGCCCCTGCCTGCCTTCCTAGGCCCATCTCTCAACAAGTTTCCTTTAAAAGAAGAGCCTGAGGACTCCAAAAGTGCTTCTTACTCTTGGGAGAGCCCATATCCCTCTCGAATGTGTATTCCTTGCTTTCCTAAATAAATCTCTGTACCTGAGTATCTGACATGTGCTACAATTCTATTTGTGTGTGTGTGTGTGTGTGTGTGTGTGTGTGTGTGTGTGTGTGGTGCTGGGGATTGAACCCAGAAGGGTCATTAACCACTGAGCTACACCCCTAGTCCTATTTTATATTTTGAAACAGGGTCTCACTAAATTATTGAGGGTCTCCCTAAGATACCAAAGATGACCTTGAACCTACAATCCTCCTGTATCAGCCTCCCAAGTACTGGGATTATAGGCATGTGCCTGTCCTCACGCGCTCAAATTCTTTCCCATCAAACACATCAAGGGCCCTGTGACCCTGAGATGAGGTTCCCCTTTCTGGGATCTCCTCTGGTGATAGGTTACTGAATCATATAGTAGTTCTATTTTTTATTTTTTGTCCCTGCGTGATGATGATGGTGATGGTGATGATGATGATGGATGCCGCGGTCCTGGGGATTGAATCCAGGGTCATTCTACCTCTGAGCTACACCCTCAGCCCTACTTTTCATTCTTTATTTTGAAACAAGGTCTCACTAAATTGCAGAGGGTCTCACTAAGTTGCCGAGGCTGGCCACTAACGGATCCTCCTGTCTCAGCCTCCCAAGTACTGGGATCACAAGTGTGTGCCACCACGCCCAACTGAGACTGGACCATTAAAAAACAACAACAACAAAAAAAAAACAACTCCTAAATCTGGAATTCGAGGGCCACTGCCCTTTTCAAAACTGATATACTTTCCTTAGTCCCACCCATTGCGGTCCCCTCCCTGCCCCCTCCACCTCTAAGTAGGTCCTTCCCTTCTCACTTCCAGGCAAATTCATCTCAGCTTTGCACCAAAGCTGAGGTCAGACCTGCTCCCTGAGAGGCCAGAGATGAGGTGTCCTGGTGACTTCAAGCAGCCCAGCAGCTGTAGCTGTTCCGTGCACCTGCCTGGAGATTATTAGAGCTCCTGAGGGCAGGGTTTGCAGAAGCTCTGCACCTATCTAGTAAGTCAAAGATCACCCAGCCCTCTGTCCCAGAGGCTGAGCACATCACTAGGAGGCCCTGCGTTTCCTAGAGGGCTTTAAATACCTCAGCCTGAAATGTGACCTCTCACCTCGAAAGTTCTAATGACTTGCTACCAAAATTTCCCCTTCAAATTACAGGCAAATTATTGCAATTACCAAATAGTATTTCAAAAATTTTGATGTTTGGACCCTGTGAAATCTAAACTGTACACTAAATTTTTTCTCTTAGTGTGAGACTATAAATTCTGAAATCTCTCAGAGATGCACTTGTCAAAAAAGAAAAAAAAAGTTGGGGACATAATTTTGTATACTTATTCTGTACTCATTAAGCAATACGGGTCATGATTTCTGAAGCATTCTATGAGTTTAATTAGGACACAGAATCTAGGTAAATGGATTACATCTTGTAGCACACATGAGAAGGAAGGATGGAAAGGAAGTAAAATGATTACTGGTTGCACTATAGCAATGAAATAGCTGCTTTCTAAATTCCACTTTCTACATTTTTGGCAATTAACATTGTCACTATTTTAAGGGATCTGAAAGTTAAAAAAAAAGTTAACTTACTTACATTTGCAAATCTGAAGCACGCAACTAAATTTGCCTAATCTGTACTGTGTGTAAGCCTATAATATTTTTTATTTCAATTTACTATCAAGAAAATAGATGGTTCTCCTTACTTTTTAATTTAAAAAACTAGCAATTTGTGGTATTGTTACCAACAATTCTTGAAGGAATTAAAATGTTTTGAAAGTAAACTTTGGTCATTTCTGGTGATCCTCAATTTATCTAAGGTTCTATTTCTAAACTCATTTTTTCAAACAAACCAAATAACTAGAATACCTTTGTATCTTTGTAATCCTCTGCCTGGGTCGAAATTGTCTCTGCTCAAGAATATATCACCAGATAGATAATGTCAATCAGTGGTTAAGGACAGAGATAATCCCTTCCTTGAAAAGTCTGTTTTCAGTTTAACTCTCCATTGGGTTAATTGATGACCTATCTCTCATTAGGAGTCCCTTGCACATCAAAGCATTGTTTGGGAACAGAGCAAGAAATAGGCTGGAGAGAGGGAGGCTCTTTAATCCTCAGGGCTAATTGCAGGAATTGAATATTTCCTAATGGAGATAGCAGCTTTCAGTTTAATAAACAAGTCATTTGTTTGAGAACTGAACTGGCAATCCAATTTCTGGGCTGTTGAAGGATGTATGTGCCCACGTGCATTTGTGCACACACGCAAAGCAGACACTAGGCTTTGTCCTCCAAACCTCTCAAATCTCCCCCTTCCTTCAGCCTGGAACCAGCACAAGGATGTTCTACCAGCTTGGAGTCACAGAGTTGCAAAGGGTGAGAACTAGCACTCAGCACCTATTTACCACCCGCTCTCAGTAACAGTCTCCTTTATGTACCCATTGAGGAGTTTTCCCTTCTCCTGCAGAGAAGGAGAAGGATGCAGCCTTCCATACCCCTGACCCCTTAACTAGGACAAGGACCCTCCCATGGAGGCCACTTTCATTTCACACTCCCCAAAGCTGCTCTTCCAAGGAGAAACGCTCTTTGGACTTCTGGTCTCCTCCATGGTCAGCTCTCACAGGTTATACTCACAAATTGTGATCTGGGATCAGAGTTATGACCATGCTGAGACCCTGGGAACTCCTGACTAGGTCTCCAGCTCAAGGTAACCTGATAAACCCAAGGTTTTCCTCCTCAAAAATACTAAATCGTGTTGGCAATGAAGCCAATGCTTGTCAGTGCAAAAGTATGCAGAGGTAACCACTTGATCATTTCTAAAACAACTAAGTCTGTTGCTGTTGAGTAATGATTTATATATTTATTCTGTGCCAAACAAGACCTGGGAATTTGGCTCTAACAGAAAGAATCTGAAGAAGAAATTAAGAGTACTAGACTAGAGAGATGTGGGCTGATGTCAGCCTGGGTTGCTTTGCTTTATTGGATAGGTGCTTCTTACAGCATATCTCACTCTAAAAAGCTTTGGAGCACCAAGTGTGGCGGCACATGCCATCCTAGTACTCGGGAGGCTAAAACAGAAGGATCGCAGATTCAAGGACAGTCTCAGAAAATAAACAAGACTCTTGGCAACCTAGTGAGATCCTGTTTCAAAACAAAATAAACATAAAAAAATAAAAGGGCTGGAGTGTAACTTAGAGATAGAATGTTTCTGGGTTTGATTCCCCAGTACTAAAAAAAAAAAAAAATAGAATATAAAAAATTAAAAACTTTGGAAGGAAAAACTATATAGACTATTGTACAAAATGAACTAGTTCCAGGAGTCTGTAAGTCTAAAGGATAATTAAAATAAAGTTGTTAGTTCTTCATGCATATGCCTATTAACAGGTTTGTTTTTTTTTCCACTTGAGCTAAGATAGAAGAAATAAAAGAAGTAGGTAGAAAGGAGATATGACGTGTTAAGTAGCTAGATAGAAATGACCAGTTGGACCAGACTGGGCAGGACCTGAGGGAAAACTAAGTAGCCCCTCCTGAATGGAAATATGGGACTCCCCGCCTCATTGGGGTTACAGAGGTTAAAACCACACGGATATCAAGTTATCAGTGCACAGACCCTTGCAGAGCCTCACTTAGACCCCTGTGGGAAAGTTTCCAATGTGGTGAAAACAGCAGAATGCATCCAAGTTTGACAAGAAAAGAGAGAGCGACCTCCCCAAATGCATATTCAGGAGGAGGAAAGTTTTCCAGATTGCATGAAGCTCGCCCACCCTGTGAAGACTGGCCACGGGTTTCCACTCCCAGAAATGGGCCACCCCAGATCCTCTCTGGAGCGTAATTCCTGTTTCCCATGCTGTTTTTTGCTACAGAAAGTGGTACGTTCCAGACCCGGTGTCTCTGGAATGTACCCCCTTGTTTTATGCTGTTATACATCCCAGGGAAGAGGCCCCTTGGACCTTTCTCCAAAGGTAACTGGGCCCCCTTTTCCTGGAATATAACCCCTTTATTGCCGTTTTCTTTTACACTGTGACCCCACTTTCCTAAGTAAACGTCTCTTATGCTCCCTATTTGTGCTTCTCATTTGAAATCCTTCTCTCAGAAAGAGCAAGAACCATGGGAGAGATAACTGCCCTGTGATGGTTTATTTCTAGGAGAGATTATCACCCTGAAACAAAAGAAAAATCAGGGAAATAGAATATAAAGTCTTGCATACTTTACCAGGCTTGCTGCTTCCTAATTTCTGGGAAATCTGCAAATCTTACAATCACTGTAAAGCTACTCACTTATGATAATTACTTTGTGTTCTGTTAGCCCACCAGTGAGTAGATTAAGGATGATGAGAGACATGATGTTTTAAGAAACTTACAACTTAGCATAGTTTCCCAAAGTTAGCAATGAGGGCAGGGTAGCTTTGGGTGCAATTGAGGGTGTTGAATAAATGTTAAGGGGACATTGGAAGTGACCAAGGGGGCACTGAAATTTTTTCTTCTGAAAATGAGACAGTAAAGCCATTAAGTTTGCGAATCTATGATTGTGGACTTTCCAGGATTATTTATCAATCAGATAACAGAGACCACCAATCCTAAGAACAACCAGATCACCGTTAACCATCTCGTGATCATCAGACTGATGTCATCCCTACTTATCTTCCCAGACCCACCCCTCATCATGTTCCTCTAAAACAGGAGCCTGAAACCCCCAAATATGTTTCTCACTCTCCAGATGGACCACATTCTCCCTTGCATGTGTGTCTGCTTGCCTGAGTAGATCTATCTGTGTCTCTATTCACCCATGCTGAAACTTTTTCATCACGTAAGTCAAGAATCCCACTTACCTGAGTCAAGAGCCCCCCTTCTCCCAGAACTCCTGAGGACTCTGTTCTAGTTCTAGTGAAAATCTCTTCTCTGGTGACACACTCACACTGGGGGTGGGGGTGGGGGGCTCCTCAACAGCAAGGAGTAGTAAATCATTTCAGTACCTTAGGTGTCTCATTTAGCCCTGAGGGCTAGCACCAATGAACAGTAAAATCTGAATAGGGTCAAGTATCAAGGGTTGTAAACGTATTAATTCGTTGCCACCAAATAGACCTTATTGAAAATTAACTCCTAATTACTTCTTCAATGACCTCTACACATGCGTCTGCACACGTGGAGAAATAACTAGAGTCCTTTAAATCAACAACCACCTAAGGTTAATGCCAAATCCTGCCCCAAACTTTAGAGGACGATGCAGCTTCTCTCAGAGGCACTGAAGTTAATTCAACTTCCAAGTAGGATCTACAAAAAGCAACCCAATTTTAAGTAACAATGATGCAGGCATTTAGACGCTATGTGGAACCCCTAGCATAGACTATTGTTACCGCATAGGAACCACAGGCAGGCACCAGCAGAAAGTCATTTGCTGTGCTCTACCTAACTCAAGGGCTTTCCTGCAAAGCCAGTCTCATAAGAAGGCACAGGCTACCTGTGTATTCAAACTTCTGATTTCTTAGCCCTCAAGATAAACATTTTTTTGTGTGTATGGGGTGCTGGGAATTGAATACAGGGTCATTCTATCTCCAAGTTACACTCTCAGCCCTATTTTTACATTTTTACTTTGAAACGGTCTCCCTTAGTTGATGAGAATCTCAAACTTCACTACTTACTGAGATCCTCCTTTCTTAGCCTTCCAAGTACTGAGATTACAGGTGTGCACCATCAAGTGCACAGGGAGTTAAAGTTCTTCAAAATACCAGCTGCTGAGAGGTATACAGAGCCCTGCCGGAATCTCAAGTCTAACTGGGACTTGGCCTTGCTCTTCCTGCCACCTTCATGTCTTCTCTCAGAGAACGGGGATACTTTGTTGGTCAACACAGTCTAATGCTTAAGATATAATATCACTAACATGAGCAAGTTTAGCAATCTGTCCATTAAGACCTCAGTCCAAACTTCGGAGGAAAGATCTAAGATAGCATCAAAACACACAAGCCACATCTGCTACCATTTTACATTTATGTAGCACTGGAAAGAGAGTGGACACTTTGAAGATTTCAACATGAGACAGCTTGGAACTATCATTATGTTTCCCAGAGATACCCAGAGACGCAGAATTTCAGGTCTGAAACATTCTAAGTAGCTGCACGAATCTCAAGTGAGCCCAGGTTTTAAGCACATTCCAGCTAAGCAGAAGAGTCATTTTGAAATTCGTTTCATTCCGCATCTGTGAGCTTTGGCAGCACTCTATCTTGATTCTGCCTTTTTAGAATTCCTAAGCTGAGTCCACTCTGCTCATCCCAAATATTCACGTTCAAGGGGTTTCCAAGCCACTGGAGCTGATGAGTCAAAGGCTTTTATATTGGCTATAAAAATTGTCCTTCAGAACTTGGTGAGGCCTCCGAGGGGTTAATGCTTATTTTTTAAGTCACTGGAACACAAGCAGATTAATTGTTAACTGTTTTTTACCATGAGTGTTTACTCGGAAGGCAAAGATTCAAGAATAGCCCTTAAGGTGACTTTAACCAAGGGATGATTCGGGCTATGGAAGAGATTTTAAGCGTTACCGAATCTGGATCAGTTTCAACTTAAGTCTCCATTTGTTTGGTGGTAAATACCTACAACCCCAACAAAAATCTGGGCAGACTCTAGTTTGAGACTGGATTGAACTCAAAATATGACATTTTGCCCTTTAGAGAAGAAGAAGAAGGAGGAGGAGGAGGACGAGGAGGACGAGGAGGGGAGGAGGAAGAGGAGGAGGAGGGAGGGGGAAGGGGAGGAAGAACATGTAATTGTATAGCCAAATGATGAACTAACATGAAGAACTGCCTGTGGGGAAGTCAACAGGTCCCACTACTTTGGTATGGAGACCTGGAGTGCTCCTAAAAATGATATGACTGGTGCTCAAATTTGAGACATCTAAGGGATCACAACATAAGTGTTATGGTTGAAATTCAGTAAGAGTACGGCCGGGTGGACCTTTTTCCTTGAAGGTTGGGGGAGAGCCCTGGAGACTAAATCAAGAGGCATTCTACCTCTGAGCTATACCCTCAGTCCTATATCACTTTTTATTTTGAAACAGGGTCTTCAAGTTGCTGAGGCTAGCCTTGAACCTGTAGTTTTTCCATCTCAGCCTTCAAGTACTGGGATTACAGCTGTGAGCCACCATGTTTGGCTTCAAGTGGGAACTTTAAGAGGCTATTGAGTCATGCAGGCTCTGCCCTTGTTCACGGATTATCAAGGAAGTGACTGTTATAAAACAGAGCTCTATGGCCGGGTGTGGTGGCACACGCTTGTAATCCCCGTGCTTGGTAGGCAGAGACAGGAGGATCGTGCAGGTTCGAAGCCAGCCGTGCTGGCTTAAAAAAAAAAGTATTAAAAAAAATGGAGCTCTCTCAGTCATACCTGCTACGCCTCAGCATACGGCCCCCGCGCTATGCCACACAGAGGAAGACCCTTGCTAGAGGCTCAGCAGATGTGGACACTGCGGTCTTGGACTTTGCTGACTCAAGGATTATAAGCTGAATAAACCTCTGTTCTTTATAACTTCCCCACTCTGTGATACTCAGTTACGGCTACTGAGTATCTACAGAGGAAATGGATAAAACAAGGCCAGAAAGGCGAGGAGGAGAAATATCCAAGTCCATGTGACCAGAAGAGATGTCTGGGCAAGAAAGCAAGCAGATGATAGATGGTAGATAGATGATAGATATAGATGGATAGATAGGTGATAGATGATAGAGATAGATATAGATAGAAAGATACAAAAGGAAGATGATAAATATAGATGATAGATATGACAGACAGACAGACAGACGGATGGACAGACAGACAGACAGACAGAGTCAAGGAATCTTTTGCCAACACAACAAATAGTTTCTTTCTATTGGAAAGGGTTCTGGAGCGAGGGTCTATCTAATTTCAGAGATCTTGTTCTCAGCGCCTCTACTAATAGCAAACCAAGTCTCAAACACAAATAAATTTGTTAGAGTAACTTATGTATGCCATGTAGGTTCATATGGGGTCATTTTCCCTCAGGACAAAAATTCAAGAAAAAGTAGAAACAGCAGTCCTCACGGTGGCTGGCTGGTCCAGCTACCCATACCCACAATGTCAGGAGTCTGACCAGGGATGGGAATCTGGCACCTGCTCAGATTGCCTTGACTGCTGGCAATACCCACACTGCCCTGCACCTCCAGAAGGCACTGGCCCAAGGACATGAGATTTTAATTACATGGGTCCATAAGAACAGTGAGGCCAGACTTGAAAGGATTTATTTACATTCAAACATCTGATCTTTTTTTCCTTAGTCTTTCTGAACCCAACCCTGGAGACAGAACAAACAAGAAAACCCTTGTTTATGTGACACCAATAATGCTGGATGACAAGTTTATTCTCTACTTGATAAGGTTTCTACTCTAAGTGTTTAACACATAATAATAAATCCCTGTATTATTTCCAAGCAAGTCCCATCTTCCCAATAGCTCAGTATACATGTGTCTAATACAGAGGTGAGCCCGATCCCTTTAGGCACTTTTCCACTAACATGAGCGTTCCTGCTCTTGGGTGGTACTGAATAAGCAACTGATGCTGGAGGTGCTGGCAAGACACAAACAGGGTAGAATCGGCATCAACCAACATAGCTCTGGACCTTGGCTCTGCACCTGCTCGAGGATCTCGGAGCCTCGAAGTTTCCTGATCTGAGAAGGTGGTCCTTGGAGCGTTGCAGAGTTGCAGGAGACGATGTGTGTAAACTGCACTGTGCAGTACCCAGCTGGTCGGGGCACTCATGATGCAGATGCACGAGGCTGGTGGAACTAATCTGAGACAGCTAGTCCTTGGCTCCTATGACTGGATCAACAGGCTGCCTAGTAAGGGGGTCACATACCACATCCAAAAGAGAAGGAAAGCAAAGAAAAACTCTTCATAGGGAGGGTTTGTTAAAATGTACAAAACGCCTTAATGTGCATTTTAAAAGCAGGCAAACAGCCATAGATGATTTGGGAGGCCCAAGAATCCAGCTGTGTGCTCCCTCCAGGGAGTCTGTGGGAAGTGATGGTAACAGCTGTCCCTAGATTTTGTGTCAGGAAAAGGACACCACCATTAGCCCATCCCTGGATGGCACTGGCATATTCTCCTACCCTCCCTTTGTCTTTCAGGCAGATCCAGACAATGGCAAGCACAGAGGGATTAACTTCCAGGACATGTTCTGAAGACAATGATGGGAGCAGGGAGCTTAATTTCTGGACATCTACTCTTGGCCATGGGGGACCTTTGGGGATTGAAACATGTAAGACCACACCCTGGAAAAACTCCTAGGGTCAACCTGGTGTTCTGCATGTCATATTTTTTTTTCAGATTTCTCTATATTAGCAAGATTTGATCCCTAATAAGATAGAAAAAGCTAAAGAGGAAATGCTAAAGTTTGGATCGTGAATATCCCGCATAGACCCAGGTGTTCAAGTCTTGGTCCCCAGGGAGGTGCTGAGGCATGGAGCCTAGTGGGAGGTCTTTAGGTCCTTGGGGATGTGTCTTTGAAAAACACTGTGGACCCTGGATCCAACTTACTCACTGTTTCCCAGCTTGTGATACGAGTGGTCTTTTTCACCACACATTTTTTCTACATGTTCCCACCACAATGCACTGCCTCATCGTAAGTCCAAAAATGTGAGAGCATCAGACTAAAACCTCCAAACTGTAAGACAAATAAACCTTTTCTCTTTCTATGCTGGTTATCTCAGGTATTTCATTACAGTGATGGAAAGCTGATTAACACTGGGGATGACAGCTCGTAGGAAACTATACAATCACTACAGACCTCCAATGCATGACAGATGCTCATTTCAACTCCTATAAAATGTTCTTCGGAATCTCTATTCCCGCTTACTCTAGTCAAGATTTCCAGAGGAGGTCTGACAGAACACCAATTTGACATTAGGAGACATTATGATGTGGCTTCTGGGGATATTCTCCTGGCAGAATTATGCTTCCCCAGGGGCCACCCCTGGCTCACTCTTCAGAGGCTACCAATCTCATGGTGATGCTTCAGACCAGCTTCAAGTCAGCTGGGGAAACCCACCCCCTTCCCAGGCTGAGCAGGGTTTGCACCAGCCTCACACATCTTTCAAGGAGCTTTTGAAGGCATTGAGAAGGATTTCTACCAAAATTCCTTGACATGGATCCTAAAAACATTCTCCTTTATGCAAAAGTGCTCAGCTGACTGGCCTTCAAGAGGTCAGGGAAACATGTGGAGTGGCTACATGTCAGAGGCCAGGCCACATGGCTTTCTACCTTCTTGGGTGGACGGAGCTTTCTAACTGGGACACAGAAACAGAGTGACAATTAAGCCACCCGTTTCCAATGGCATTTCTCAGACCCCCCCCACCCCCCAGTCTGTGAAAACAGAAGCTATACTGGAGGGGGAGGGGCAGTTATCTAAAACAAAACCTGAGCCTATGTTTCATCAATGGCTTCTGAAATGTCATGATAAACTGCCTCAGTGCCCCCTAGAGACTGGGAAGAGACAAACACTGCAACAAGTAGAAAAGTATCAAACTAGGGCCTGCTCTCCAGACCTCTGCCACTGTCACGTCCTCCCAGAACCGCACCAAGGCAACCTCCATCTTTCTGAGCCCAGTGAAGCCTGCTTTTTCAAACTGCAGCATGGGTTAAGGTCAAATTTCCCATCCTTGGTAAGTCTGACTTATAAAAGGCCTGAGGTTGTTTGACAAAATGAATCCATTACCCAGTGTGCTGATCAGCTTTTCCTCACTGTGACAAAATGCCCGAGTAAATCAACTTGATTTACTCAGAGGAAAGATTTATTTTGGCTCATGATCTCAGAGGTGCTGGCCCGTGGTGGGCTGGCTCTGGTACTCTGGGTCTGCGGTGAGGCAGAGCATTCTGGCAGAAGGATGTGGCAGAGCAACACACTCGCCTCATTAGCCAGGAAGGGGTGGAAGGAGAGAAAGGAGCTGGGGACAAGATATACCAATAGCATATTCCATCCAACTAGGCCCCACCTCCTATAGTCAAATTCCTGTCTTCCAATGTCAAATTATGAATTCATCAATGGATTAACCCTTTGATAAGCTCAGAGCCTTCAGGATCCAATCACTTCCCCAAACCTCTCACCTGTGAACATTGCTACACTGAGGACCAAGCCTTCAACACATGAGCCTTTGGGGGACATTTCAAATCCAACCATAACACCCAGTTACTGGTACCTTTCTTGATAAAGTGCTCATGTTTAAAAAAAAAAAAAAGGCCTGGGATTTAGTCAGTGACAGAGCATTTTGCCTAACTCTGTCATACATGAAGGCCTAGAAAATTCATATACCTATATGTGTGTTTTGTATGTGAATGAATGATTCTCCTCTGGGCATCCCTTTCTGTCACTGTTTCCCTCTAACTCTCTGCTTTCAGAGCTCAGTTATAAACCCCAGAAGGGAAGGGGGAGGGCCAAAAAGCGTTTACAACTGGTTTTGCCCCGAGTCACAAGAAATGGGAATCAATGAAAAGCCCACTCCATCACAAAACTGCAAAATGACAATGATTCTTAGCTGCCAACTCAGAGCAATTTCAAAGCTGATTTTCATGGGTAGCTGCAAGTTATAGTTCTATCGGACAGATTTTCTTTTCTCGGGACTTCTGAATCGATTCATGCAAAGCAAATGAGATTTCATAATAGACTCTGCTACAATTCCACCCCCTGGGGGCAAACCTATTCATTAAATGGCGGTGAGGTAATGGCTACCCAGCTGCTAGGAAAAGCCCGCATGCTGCCTGGGCCCTGAAGGAGGACTTGCTTCAAGTTCACCTTAGGGAACTTGGGCTGATAGCTTGTACCTTCTTATGTTTCCTTCCGAAAGATAGTTTCTCCGGAGGCTCAGAAAAACATCTCATTCGTAGCTGCCTGGAAACTTGAGCATTTTCTTGCTGATAGTAATTTCACGAGTTCAGGGAAAGGGGTTTCTCCTTCTCTTCAGTAACAGATGTCCGCAGAAGAAAGAAATCCCAGAACAAAACATATGGCACAGAAAAGGCCAGAGGCTGAGGGCTGGAGGCTGTCGGGCCATGCTGGATCCAATATGAATTCTATCACTAGACACATGGATTCATCAGGAAGAAAAAAAAAAAAAAACAGCCTTGTATTTCTAAAGCTTCTTTTCTTAGGTATTTGAGATTTTTAGACAGCCAGGAATTCAAGAATGAGGAAGATTTTTCTTGATCACAAGGACAAAATTCATTCTTAGTTCGTGATAGCGGGGCTCAGAGGGGGTGATTTTAAAGACTGTGGCCATCTTGCAATCAGAGGCTTTAATTTTTAAAATGCCAAAAATTGGGGAATTGAAAACAGCAGCATAACTGGGGAAACACCTAACTGAAAAAATATTTATTCTATATTCAAACCTTGGGAAAAGGAATGGTGTGAAAATGTTGACCTATTCTTCACAGTGTACTTATAAAAGTCTTTATTTGTTTTTGTGGTACTAGGGGTTTAACGCAGGGGCATTCTATTTCTGAGCTTTACTCTCAGATCCTTTTATTTTTATTTTGAAACCACATCGCGCTAGGTCTCTGAGAGTCTTGCCAAGTTGCTAAAGTTGGTCTTGAACCTGTGGTCCTCCTGTCTCAGTCCCCTAACTACTAGAATTACAGGCATGTGGCACTGTACCTAGCTTGTATAGGTGCTGAAGTGTATTTGTCTAAAGTCTTGGAAAATATGGAGGGTGTAGCCAGTGAGGGCAACGGTAGGAAAAGCTGGTGGAAGTAGAAGGCCAACGTCCTTAGGTTACATTATGGCTTTTTTTTTTCCCCCTGCGGTACTGGAGATCAAACCCAGTGGTGCTTTATCACTAACCTACGTCCCCAGTTCTCTTCCACATTTTGTACTGTAGATTGAACCTAGTATGTTCACATTCTACCTCTGAGTTACACCCTCAGCCCTATTTTTATTTTTTTTTTATTTGAAAACAAAATCTCACTAAGTTGTTGAGAACCTCTAAAATGCTGAGGCTGGCCTCAAACCTGCAATCCTATCTCAGTCTCCCAAGTCCTAGGATTACAGGCGTGCTCCACCACAATCGGTTAGCATAAACCCTTTTTATTTTTATTATTCCTTTTTTTAATTTTGAGATCCTGCCTCGCTAAGTTACCCAGGCTGGTCTTGAACTTGTGATCCTCCTGCCTTAGCCTCCTGGGATTACAGACATGCACTGCACATGGCTTATTGCTCTTTCTTAAGGTTTAGATCTGTACCAGGACAACTGACCTCAGCCTCCAATCTGAATTACAATCTTCATTTTTCCTCTGGTGGTTTGCAAAGAGCCTGGCTTGTGTGCCAGGGGATTGGACTTCTGGAGTTATCTGCCCCTCACTCACCTTGAGCAAATCACTTACCTGCCCTAGGCCTGCTTTAACAAGCAGTGCCTGGTGTATAATAGGTCACCAGTTAATTCTCTTTTTATAACAACTTCACTGATATATAATTTGCAATAGCATAATATACACCCTTCTGAAGTGTATGGTTGGTTTTTAGTATGTTCACAGATTTGCACAACTACCATCACTACTTATTTCTTTGTTCAATGAGTAAGTTAGTAAAATTAAAAGTTACAGGGCTTTAAGGTGCCAAGCTACAACTGGGCATGGTGGTACACGCCTGTGATCCCAGTACTTGGGAGGCTGAGACAGGACACAGGTTCTAGACCAACCTTAGCAACTTAGCAAGATCCCATCTCAAAATAAAAAATAAAAAGGGCTGGGGAGGTATAGTTTAGAGATAGAATGCCCCTAGGTCTAACTTCTAGTACCAAAAAAAGTGCCAGGCTGCATTTTGTACATGTTGTATGAATTAATTCATGTAACCTCAGAGCCAGCGATATAAACCAGTTTGAAAATTCTGCAATTCTATTAAAAGAGGCTGACTCAGTGAAGTGCCTTATTTATTACATCATTCATGCTATGAATAAAAACAAAACATCAATAGCCTTCTTGTTCGTGTTTATGATAAATTTGCTGTTCTGGTCCAAAAAAAAAAAAAAGTCTCTTTTCAGCAGGGTGTGGTGGTGCATGCTTATAATCTCAGTACTTGTAAGGCTGAGACAGGAGGATCACAGGTTCATGCCCAACCTCAGCAACTTCTTGAGGTCTTCCATAACCTAGTGAGACCTTGTTTCAAAATGAAAAATAAAAAGGGCTGGGGTGTAGTTCAGAGGTAGAATATCCCTGAGTTAAATCCCCAATATCATACACATATTAAAAAAAAAAAAAACACCTTTCCCTGGAATTAGCAAGAAGACTGCTAGATAGTACATCCCTGGCCATTTCCAGGTTCCCAACACCTGACACATAGTGGCATCTCCACATATAGCTGAACAATGCAAAAAGAACAGGGACCATGCAGATGGGCTCCATCAAGGTGTCAGAGGAAGAGGGAGGAGCCAGTGGCAGATTATTAAACAGAAAACAGACCCAAGTCACATCAGCAGAGCTAGAGGCCTTTGGAACTGAATCTGATATTGAGGCTGCTGGTTTATTTCTGGAACAGTAAGAATAAATTGGTCTGGATAAACCAAGGAGAAATAGTTCATCCTGGACCCATGAAAGGAGTAGCATAGACTGCCCAGCTTCCTGCACTCTGGAGACCAAATGCATTCATGTGTTTTTAGGCATCAAAGGTCACTGACTCACTGATGCTGTAGACTTAAGCAGGCAGGGCTAGGGATGAGGGAAAGATTTAGAGATGAACTGCTTCACCATTGTGCCCGCCCCAGCCCCAGGACACGATGAGAAGCGGCCTGCCCAAGGTGGTCCGATTCTAGAAGCCCAACACTTCTTCACTTCATCACTTTCCACTGAAGGGTCAAATGTGCATTGGCCTAGAAAAAAAAAACAAAAAACCTCAAAAGCCCTACTGTCCCCAAATAGCCCAAGATGGGAAGAGGGGAGGAAAGGGAAGAATTACAGTCTTGCATTTTCATGCTAAAAAAGGTCCTCTTCTCCCCTTTCTCACTCGCTTTGTGCAGCTCCCCAAGAACAAAAAAGCAATTCTCATGCTTGATAGCAGGCCAGATGTGATCTGCTTTCAGAGTTCAGGGTCCAAAGGAAATCTCAGGGTTAAAAGGAAGGCCGGCCAGAGGCCTGGGTGGCTAAAGGGAGGGTCGGCCCACTTCTGTTTCTAAAGCAAACTGAATAGCCAGCCCAAACAGGGGCACAAGTTAAAAGCAGGCCAACCCCCAGGAATCTTCCCCATGGAACACACAGCTGGCAGGACTGTGCAAATCAAAGCCTATGTTCTCCTGATCTGAAATATGCAATAACCAAAAAGGTTCCCATCCTGCGGCCTGCATTCAGGATGACCCCTTACATAATGTTCCCCATCCACAGGGCATTCAGAGCGGCCTCCCTGGGGATCTTCCGAGGCACAAGTCCAGGGCAACTGGGAACCACTGTCTCGCACTGATGATCCACACAAGAAGAAACAAGTCCAGCAGCCAGGTGGCTTGAGATGCAGTACTCTGCACTCAGAATTGTTATTTTCTGATTCCCCCTCCCATCAAATTTTACCACGCAGATGCTCAAATATCGGAGAAAAAAACCATAATGGTCAGAGGTGAGGGTAAATAATCAGCAGACATCTTTGCCAGAAGCAGTTAAAGGAGGTGGCTGAGCCACCTAATCTATGATGTATCATGTAAAATTAGTAACTTTGTTATGGGGCCAAGGGTCTCAAAAAGCAAAGGCTCTAACACATCCTTCAACACCAATGTGCACAGGAGCATTATTCACAATAGATGAACGGTAAGAAAAATCCATGCCCATTGGATGGATGAATGCATAAATGTAATGTGTGTGTACATAGACAGATGTACATATATACACATATATATATACATATATAGACACACACATACATATAGCTTATCTATATACACATATATGCACATACAATGAAATGTCACTCAATCATTAAAAGGAATGAGATTCTGACACATGCTACAACACAGATGAACTTTGAAAACATTATTCTACATGAAAAGAGCCAGACAGCAAATGACAAATTTTGCATGATTTTGGGGGGGATGGTGAAAAAAATTCTGGAAACAGATAGTGATGACGGTTGTATAATGTCATGAATATACTTAATGTTTTCTGAATTGTCTAGTTAAAAATGATTAAAATGGAGATTTTTATGTTATGCATATTGTATATTTTACTCCCCTCCACAACCACATACACGCATGTTAGACAACTTCTGCGGCTGAGATCATATTTTAGCCATTTTTTTTATCCACAGCATCTAATACCCTCTAGCTCATTAGGAACAACTACAGAAATGCCTGCCAAACTGACTACCTACGCAGTAGAAGGGTTGTGAAGTGAATGTTCTCATTAATTAATGTTCTTATTAATGCACCCCCACCAGCCACATCAGGGACGTCCCGGGATCAAACTACATCAGAGTCATCACTCCAAGTCCCCAAACAATCCTGCTTGTAGCAGGAAAATTCCAGCTAGCTCTATTCCAGAAGCATCCCACCAGGAGCCCTAGTAAGATTTCATTTAGCCTTTTCTCTCACTGCAGGAGCTGAACATTGGCGTCAACACCCAAGTCACAAACACACTAATGTGGTCCCAGATACACACCTGTTGACACAGTAACAGAAAAATGGCTCTTAGCCAGGTGTGGTGGCACAAGCCCGTAATCCCAGTACTTGGGAAGCTGAGGCAGGAGAATCACAGGTTTGAGGACAGCCTTAGCATGTAGCGAGACTTTCATCAACCTATAAGACCTTCTCTCAAAATAAAATTTAAAAATAGGGCTAGGGGTGTACCTGGGTGGTGTCATGCCTCTGGGTTCCATCTCCAGCCCCTCAGTAGAAAGATGGTTCCTTTTTTTTGGTACTGGGGATTGAACTCAGGGGCATTCTACCTCCAAGCTATACCCTCAGACGGATTTTTTTCCCCTTATTTTTGATACAGGGTCTCATTCGGTTGCGAAGGGCCTCACTAAGTAGCTGAGGCTGGCTGGGAACCCAGATCCTCCTGTCTCAGTCTCTCAAATACTGGGATTACAAGTGTGCGCCACCACACCCGGCTAGAAAGACAGTTCTTTGTTTTTCTTTTCCTTTCTTTCTTTTCTTTTTTTTTTTTTTTTTTTTTTTTTTGGTGGTTCTGGGGTTCCTGGAAACCCTTCTACCTCTAGGCTATACTCCCAGACCTATTTTATATTTTTATTTGGAAACAGGGTCTCTTAAGCCAGCGAGGCTGGCTTTGAACCTGTGTGAGCCTCCTGTCTCCGCCTCCCAAGTGTGGGGATTACAAGCGTGCGCCACCACGCCCAGCTAAAAAGATAGTTCTTGATAAGTATTCAAAGTCATTATTTTACTAAAGCTATGTAGGTTTGGATAAGGTCTTTGGGGTAATTTATCCTCAAATCCTCAATTAAAACATAAGGATTAAACTTATTAATAAATAATTATTGTATACCTGCTATATGCTAGGAGCCTATCATTCAAGGGTATAGTGTTCAATGTGTTTTCTCAGATTCTAAATCTCTGAAAATCAACTCTATATGAACAGCCTGTCTATTCCTAATGATTTACTGCCAAGCAACACATCACTCCGAAAGTGATGTGGTGACACAGTACTCTGCCGACAGCATTTCTTTAACTTCTTCCAAAGCTCTTTTTTTTTTTTCAGCAGAGTGAGAAGCCAGAGGCATGGCGGAATAAAGGAGACCTCAGATATAAGGCTACCTAGTGTAAAGGTTAGCAGGGCTTCTGGTTGTCTTGGTCACTAAGCTAGAAAATGACTTCATCTTCTCACAGAACTAATTGCCCTTGAACTACTCTTCCCTGGGTATGAGAGGAAGTGCTAGGCATCGTGGCATCAGATATGCATAGATGCAAAACACTTACACAGACTTCAGCCTGGTGTCAATGACAGGATTCAAAACGGAAGCATCTAGCCACCCAGCAGGTGTGAGGGCTGAGAAATGGCCAAGTTTGGGCTAGATGATTCTTCGTGGCCACGGTCCTGTGCACTACAGAGCATGTAGCAACATCCCTGGCATCTGACTAGATGCCAATAGCACTTATCAGTCATGACAATCAAAAGACCTCTGCCCAACATTACCCCGTGTCCCCTTGGGGACAGAAGAGCTGCTGGTTGAAATTGGGGAGACTCATTAGGTGTCATGAGAGCACAGGACAGGGATTTATAAGCCAGGGGGGACAGTTACAGAATGCTGCTCAGAGAACCCACCATGTAGCCAAGCCTTAGAAGAAGAGTCTTGAGGGAGCCCGAGAGGGATGCCAGGTGGGGGAAAGAGCACAGGTGTGAGTGAGCCGGCAGTGGAGCCAGGGCGGGCACTTTGACAGCACTAGGGAAGGGGAGGCTGAGAGGTGGGCAGCGCCCCCCCCAACACATGTTTGGGTATCTGCACCTCATTCTGCAGGCAATTCATCTTTACATACAAGACTATGATAGCCAGTCCGTTTGTTTTGTTGTTTGTGGTCCTGAGGGTTGAACCCGGGGCCCTGCTCGTGCTAGGCAAGTGCACTGCCACTGGCCAGCCTTCCACCTTCACAAGTGCTCGCCAAATGCTTCTGACAGCGTGTCTACCCAAGACAACGCTTCTGCTGTTTTGGTGATAGTGATCGGTGCTGAAGTTCTTGTCACTTGTCAATCTGACTCCTTGCCTTTTTTTAAATCCAGGTTCTTTATGCTCAGCTACCAGGTTTCCCTCCTCACTGAACAGGAAAGTCACAGGATGAATTTTCCTTAAACCCCATCAATGTAAGGGGCAGAATTCCATGGTCACTCAGTGTGTGTGTGTGTGTGTGTGTGTGTGTGTGTGTGTGTGTGTGTTGCTGGGAATTAAACCCAAGGACATTCTACTTTGAGCTATATCTTTAGTCCTATTTTATTTTTTACTTGGAAACAGGCTTTTGCTAAGTTGCTGAGGGCCTCACTAAGTTTCCGAGGCTGTCTTCAAACCTGCAATCATCCTGTCTCAGCCTCTCAAGTACTGGGATCACAGGTATGTGCCATCATATCTGGCAATAATCTTAAACAAGGATAAGAAGATCCATTATACACACATAAAACCATCCAGGACCCAAAATGCAACAAGGATCACACACATTACAAATCAGCACACGTAAATTTAAAAAAGACTTCTGAAAATAGAGTCACCTCTCTCTTGAGTAAAGTGGATTTTTTTTTAGCAGTCTACATTGACCACAGACAATCTTTGTGGACTTGGAAAGGTTCAGGTGCACAGCTCCGGACTTCCTCACTACCTCAACTGTTCCGACGTTGATACAAGGACAGGTCACACAGTAATCTTCCCCATGCTTTGCTATGGGCCAAGAGAAGCGCACAGAGAAAAAACTGCCATCGACCCCCTGCAAGAAGCAGAACACCTGCCAGCAGAGCGTCTATAAGAGGACTCATGCCATTGCTTTCAAACTTGAATTTATTCAAGGTCACAGCAAGTAACCTCAGCAGATCTTAAAGCATGGCATGTATACCCTTCATACATCCCGCAGCTTGGGTGCTGTGTGCCTAGGTTCCCAGCAATGCATCGCGAATCATGATTACCCAGTTCAGAAATTATTCCAGCATTAAAGAATCAGGTAAAAATCCCCCAGAACATGTCTACTGAAACTTCACCTTCTTGAAAATAAAAAAAAATTTTTTTTTAAATTACACAAAGGTACTAAGGTATTACAGTAATTACCAGGAAAAGAAATCATTTACAATAAGGCTGGTACTCAAAGAGGGCGGCATTTTGAGAGCCTTAGCAACATGCTGTTCTAGCTTTCTTAAAGAAAAGCTGGCCACGGGGGCGCACCATTAGCTATTTAGAACTTCCAGAGCCTGAAATGTCAGGGATTTGCTTTTACTCTCTGGGTGGCCCAGTGATTTGAGTCCATAAATACAATATTCTTAAAGAATAAAAAAGAAATGTGCCTTCATGAGTTTGAGGCACGCGGGTGTAGGTTTTTCCCGCAGCGGCAGCAGCGCTCCACCTCAAGCAACAGAGGTGACTTACCGTAAAGAGAGAGAACAGCATCCAGGTCGCGATCATGACCCTCCCCTCCCTCAGTTACCCAGAATCTGGAGAACCCGCAGCTCTGATAGCTTCCCCCGGTTCCCCCTTCTTCGGTTGCACCTCCGCCGTAAGGACACAGCCCTCGGCCAGGTCACAGCGTTTTGGGTGGCGCAGGACTGAGCTCACGCCCTGCACCTGTGTGCGCCTACCTGGCTGCCCCGAGAAGTACACAGACTGCAATGCGAACCGGCCTGACTTCTCCGATTCAAAGGTGCAGTCTGGAACCATGTTCGAGCCTTCAAGGGCAAATGAAACAGGAGTCGACTGTATTTATTTTTACACAGCTACTCATGATCAGATTACGTTTTATCAGATTGATTATGATTCAACGAATGCTGTTTGTTGGATTCCTGTGTAAAGGACTAACAGGCAGTCCTTTGCGCTGCTCTTTTCATTAAAGTCGTGATGAGTTAATTTATAACATAAACACCAGAAAGTGACCTTTAAGGCTTTTTTTTTTTTCCTCCTGTAATACTTCTGGCGTTCCACAATAAGGAAGAGTCATTGGACACTGTGTTTACTGTAAGGAGAGGTAACTATTGGTTCAAACAAAGGCACCTTTACAAAGAAAGGAAGAAAACCTGTTCAGCAGAGAGGCAGGCCCATAAAGGGAGGCCAGCATCCCGCGAAAAGTGATACAGAAGGAAGCCAAGGACCAACATGCCTGCTAATGGGGCAAGAGTAACATTCTAGCCCCAGAAGACACAAAATTCTAAATTCTTATACTATGACTGAGAACTACATTTAAAAGAATTTTTTTTACATTGTCTCTTTTTAAAGAGTTTTGTGGGAAAGATGTGGGGAATTCTGCTCTTGGCATCAGTTAGGGAGGCTGGCTCCCTGGTAAGGCCAAGGCGCAGCCCTGTGACCTTGTCTACTGGTCACTCAAGTCTATCGGCATTCTACTGTTTATAGTTTGAATCTTTTTCTTTTCCTTTCTTTATTTTTCCCTTCTTTTTTTCTTTCTTTCTTTCTTTCTTTTTTTTTTTTTTTTTTAAGATGGGCTCTCACTAAATTGTCCAGGCTGACTTCAAATGTGCAACCCTCCTGCCTCGGCCGCCTAAGTCACTGAGATAGCGGCCATTCATCACGGTTATAGTTTGGATCTGAATGCTCAGAGAGGCCCATGTGTTGATGGTTTAACCCCAGCCTGTGGTGCTATTGGAGGTGGTAAATCTTCAGGGAGGTGAGTGGAGGAGGAACTTAAGTCATTGGGGGTGTGCCTTTGAAGGGGATTTGGGGATCCTGACCTGCCTCTTTTTGCTCCCCACTACTGCGAGGTGAACACCCTCTTCTGCCGCACTTTCCTGTCATGATGTCCTGTACTGCCATAGGCCCAAAGCAATAGAGCCACCCACCATGGACTGAAATCTCTGAACTAAAAGCCAAAATAAACCTTTCCTCCTTTTAATATGATTACCTCAGGTAGTTTGTTACAGTAATGGAAAGCTGACTAACACACCTCCTTCTCAGGACTTGCTATATCCAGGTCCTATTCTCCAACAGAGATCTTTCCTCAATTGGTTTGTACGTGCTTTTCTTATCTCTAGAGGTCATTATCATTCCAATTTTTAAAATTCTATCAGACCTACAGCCTGGATTTCAACAAGTGAAATTTAAGAAGGGAGTACTCTGAAATAGATCCACATGCTCCTCATTGAGTTATCTAATTTCTCTTTCTTGCCTGCTCTGCAACCAAGTTTCACAATCTTCTCCCTCCCCATCTCTCCAATGCACGAATCTGACTCCGCCTGCAAGCCTTTGAACTTGCTGTTCCCCCAACCCTCAAATTCTCTTTCTGGGCTCAGCACTGTCCACTTGAAATTTTCTGAGATGATGGAATTGTTCTGTCTCCACACTGTCCAGTAGGGTTGCTACTAATCACATGTTGACTACTAACTACTTGAAATGTGGTTACTGAGGACCTGCTCCTTAAAATGATACTTAATGAATTTCATGAGCTCCATGTGGTGTGGCCAGTGACTGCCACAGCTCTTTACTGAGCTGGTCTTTTTCATCATTCAGTGTAAATGCAGCCTCCTCGGGGTCGCCCTCTGCTCTCCAGCTCTCAGTAGCCTCCTCACCCCACACCCCCTTCCTTTCCTCTCTGCACTCACCACCACCTGAAGTGATTTTTCCCTGTGGCTACCTTGTGTTGGTTATCTCCCTCGGCTAGGATGGAAATTCCTGGGAAACCTTGTCTGTCTTACTGCTATCTCCCACACACTTAGCACAGTGCCTGGCATATCACAGACACTTAGGAAACAGTTGTTGAGTCAATCCATGAACAAATCAATGCACCCGGCTGAGGTACGACCTTGGTGGAATGGAAAAAGAGAGAAAGTCATGAAACAAAATGAATACTTTTATCGGAACCCTGACACGGAGAGCCATATTCTACAGCTCATACACAGTGTCCCCTTCTGCATTCAAAGGGCAAGATAACGAAGGAGCCTCTAACCTGGGGTCATAATGTTGAAGAGTGGGAGGCCAGGACCTTAGAATTCTCCAAGAACAGGCCCGAGGCTCCTCTCCCAGCGTGATTAAGAGCCACCTCTGGACAAACGGCCACAACCCTGAAGACCATAAGATTGGCCCTGGCCCTAAGTGGGAATGAGTTGTACAAAGTACCGGGCATTGTGTGGTGCGCAAAACAAAAATGATCCTCCAGTCTCTTGAGAAGTCCCCACCTTGTGGAAGAGACAGATGTAATGAATATCTGTTATTTTTATATTTATTTATTTATTTATTTATTTATTTATTTATTTATTTATTTATTTATTGGTGGTACCGGGTTTCCTGGAAGCCCTTCTACCTCCGGGCTACACTCCCAGACCTATGTTTACATTTTTATCTGGAAACAGGGTCTCCTAAGCCAGCGCGCAGCTGGCTTCAGACCTGCGCGATCCTCCTGTCTCTGCCTCCCAAGCGCGGGGATTACAAGCGTACGCCACCATGCCCGGCAAATATCTGTTTTTTAATTCTCTTCATAACCCTAGAGATGTGCTGGTGGTAAAGAAACTGGAAAAGGATATTGGACTTGAGACAAACAGGACAGGGGTGGAAAATGCCACCTCTGTGCCCAGATTCTGATGGCCCAAGGTAATATGGCTCCCAGAGACAGAATGGTACAGTCGCATCATTGAGGCTGACTTTACAAGCTAATGCCTGTGCACACATGTGCGTGCACACACACACACACACACACACACACACACACACACACAATCTGTGGGGTCCTGAGCCCCATGCCCTTGGGTCCAAACAGTGATCAGCAGAATCACAGCAAGAAATGCCCATCTTAGACGGTCAGCAAGCGGAGACCAAGTCATTTCATTCCCTATAGCTTTGCCAGGAACGGTCTCCAGGTGGGTCCGGCAAGGCGCGCTTTAGATTCAAATATAGCAAATATTCACTTAGCGCCTACTGGGTATCGGTGCTCTCACAGGCTTTATCCTTCCAGTCATCACAATAATAAACACATTTCCCAATAAGATTAAAGAAAAGCTTTATATTGCCCAGACCAATTCTAGTTTTTTTTTTTTTTTTTAAATCAGGCAGTAGTTTAAACAATTGTGAAACAGTTATCCCATATCTTCCCTCAGTCTTTCATCATTCTTTCAACTCCAGGCACTTTTTTTTTTTTTTTTTTTTTGTGGTACTGGGGATGGAACACAGGGGCCTTCTACCTCCGAGCTACACTCTTATTTGGAAACAGGGTCTCTTAAGCCAGCTGAGGCTGGCTTCGAACCTGCACGATCCTCCTGTCTCAGCCTCCCAAGCGTGGGGATTACAAGCGTGTGCTACCACGCCCGGCTCAGGCACTTATTTTTGATGGTATTTACTACACTTTTTAAAAAAAGATGTTGAGCTTATATTGCTTGTTATTTACCAATTCAGACATTATCCTTTGCCAACCTCCCTACTCATCCTCCCAATTTTTTTACCTCATAAATTTACTTAATTATCTTTTGAGGTATTTCTATTAGGACAATGTAAATTCTGTATACCATTGTCCTAAGAACTATGTTATAATAATTTTTGTCTAGTTTTTAGAGTTTTTTTCCTCCAGGTTAATAATGACCTTATATTCCCCAGTTGCTTAGTTTTTCTATGTACATATTGCAAACTTTTCTCAAAATGCCAAGTCTACGAAAACTCCCAATAACATTTTTTTCCATATTTTTTATAATTTTCTATTGGTGCATTGTAGTCATACATCTTAGTGGGGTACAAGATGGTGGAGGCATACACGCACACATCACCCACTTAGCCCTTACCCAATTCCCGCCCCCTCCCTCCTTCTCATGTTTGGCTTAGTGATTGACTTTGATATGTTTGTGAATATATTCCCTAATTAATTCCATATCCTGCTCGAGGACACCTCCAGAAAACCCACTTTATCATATTTCCCATTGCTGCCTCTGGTCACTCCTATGAAAATTAGGGTTAAGCAACCTCTGGCACTTTCCAGACAAATGACTAATAAACTCAAGCATAGTTTATCTCTTCAGAAATGACTATTTATTTATTTTGTGTGTGTGTGTGTGTGTGTGTGTGTGTGTGTGTGTGTGAGTAAACACATTTATTCTATTACTCTGTATCCCAGTAGTATACCAAGGATGGAACTATAGAAGTGGTCTGCCATAGGGATAAGTAAAAATGAGGTATTTAAATTGGTCTAAAATTATGCCCCTATAGACCTAATGCAGTGCGGTCATCATATGTCGCCATACTCCTTTAACTTATTCACACCAAATATGGATCATTGTAAATTTATTTTTTGCCTCGTTTTTATAATATTATTAAAATTGCACTATTTTTATGTTTTCTTATTCTCCCCGCCCCCGCCCCCCCGTACTGGGGATGGAACCCAGGGGCATTCTATCTCCCAGCTACACCCCCAGCTCAATTTTTAAAAATTTTTTAAAAACTAGTTTCTACCACCTGTGCCTTCCACTTTTAAAGTTTACTCTCACATTTTGCTGGAGCATTTCCTCTAGTACCTGTCACTTTCCTTTTCCAACATTCTGTTAAATTTGAGTTACTATTTTTCAATTGAAGTTAATAGGAATACAGGTTAAACTACCTAACCTACGGATTTTGCAAAAACACAATTCCTAAACCTCCCTTTTAAGTCTCCTTCCCACCAATTCTTCCTCCAAAACTTTAATCTCTCTTACGTGATTTTGGTACCAATTTTATATTTTTGTAGTTATTTGATGGTTGGCATTTCTTATTTAACTTCCCAATATAAAAATTAAGGATATAGCCAGGCGTGGTGGCACACGCTTGTAATCCCCGCGCTTGGGAGGCAGAGACAGGAGGATCACGCAGGTTCAAAGCCAGCCTCGCTGGCTTAAGAGACCCTGTTTCCAAATAAAAAAATATATAAAATAGGTCTGGGAGTGTAGCCCAGAAGTAGAAGGGCTTCCAGGAACCCCAGTACCACCAAAAAAAAAAAAAAAAATTAAGGATATAATGATTTTTCCTGTCTATAACCTCACCACATGAGGTATAACCACATAGTTTTTGTTTTGTTTTGTTTTGTTTTTTGGTAGTATTGGGGATGGAATCCAGGGGCATTTTGCCTCCAAGCTACACCTCCCAGCCCTATATTTTATTTTATTCTTTATTTTGAGACAGTCTCAGAGTTGCAGAGTGCCTCACTAAGTAGCTAAAGCTGTCCGCTAACCTGTGATCCTCCTGTCTCAGCCTCCCGAATGCTGGGATTACAAGCATGTGCCACCATGCCTGGCTGGAAATTTAAAAAAAAAAAAAATCAGATTACAATAACATAACATTACTTTTAGCTGAGCCATCTGGTAAACTGCTACTTTTCCTTTCCTGAGCATCTTATTGCTTCTGCAGAGCTAATAACAATATTTCCTCCCTCCCTTTAAATTAGTATTTTACATTTAGCTCCTACTAAATTAAGTCCCAATTTTTCATTATATCTCAAAGCATCTTCTCATGACATCAAAATGCACCAAGTATTCTATCAATTCCACCTTACAAAGAAAATCACTTTCTGACCCTCAGACATAGGAGGCAGAGCTGTCATGCTGAGATTTCCTGCTATCAGCACCTAGAAACTTCCCCTACTGCCTTCATGCTGGGTCTCCTATTTCCTGTACTGCTTGTCATTTTCCTTCCTGGATGCCCTCATCTCAGTGGGCCAACTTCTCTAGTTGCTTCCTGTATGTCCAAAGTGTCATTATTCTACCCTCACACTCGATGGAAAGTTTGGCTGGGTATAAAATTCCATGTTTAAATCATCTTCCTCTAAGAGTAAGATATGTTCCTAAACTGGGTGATACTGGTAGCGAGAAGGGTTGGACCGATCCAGCAGGATAGTAGAAGCCTCGGGTACAATTGGGGAACGTTAAATTAAAAGGGGGTGCTGAGTAATTTTTTTTTTTCTGAAAAGGGGCAAAAGTCAATAAGTTAAGGAATCTATCGGGAGTCTAATGCTGGTGTTGCTAAGGTAAACCCATTTATATTCCTGTGATCTATTTTCTCCTCCTAGGAGTTTACAGATCTTCTCTTTTCCACCAATAAAAATTTTCAACAAAACTTTAGAAGATAGAAAGCAGACAACCACAAAGAAATGGTTAAAAAAAAAAAAAAAACTCTGCAGATCTAAAAAAAAAAAAAAAAACCCAAACCAAAACAAGAAATAGCCTTAAGTTATCAATACGGAAGGCTGAGAACCAACTGACTTATATAAAACAATTTAAAAGGCTCAGGAATATTTCACCTTCCTTAAAACCAACCGGCAGTCCTTATTTTAGTTATATATATATATATACCCCTTCAGCCAGATGCCTAAAATATTGCTGTCGTCTCCTCTCCTGTTATCCTTATGTTTGTGGACTTAGGCCTTTAAAAACTCCCTAAGTGAACCAGGCAAATGCCTTTGGAGACTGAGACAGGATGATCTCATTTCAAGGCCAGTCTCAGCAACTTAGTGAGACTCTGTTTCAAAGTAAAATATAAAATAGGGCCGGAGGTATATAGCTCAGTGGTAGAGCCTCCCTGTATTCAAACCCCACTATCACAAAACAAAACAAAAACAAAAACATGCCCTTAAGTGAAATAAATTAGACACAAAGTACAAATAGCGTGTGATTTCACTTAGATAAAGTGTGTAGGAGAGCCAAACCAGAGACTGAAAGTACAATGTTGTTTTCTAGGGGCTGGGAAAGACAGGGATGGGGAAGTCAGTGGTTAGTACCTACAAAATTTTACTTCGGAAAGATAAATGGGGAGGGAATGGAGTGGGGATTGAGTAGGGGTTAACTGGGTGATGTGTGCATGTATGTCTACACAAGTTTTCTACCCCATTATGATGTATGAATACAATGCACCAATAAAAATTATTTTTAAAAAAGAAAAATTCCAATGAGAATGTTGGTGACAGTTGTGCAACAGTGTAAAAGCACTTAGTGTCCCTGCACTTAAAAATGGTTTAAAATGGTAAGTTTTATGTGACATGTGTATTTTTACCACAATAACAAATCAGAACAAGCATCCCCTGTATATCCACTTAAGGAGGTTTTGTTTGGAAGAGGGCAAAAGTAGACAGCTGTATTCAATCTACCATCTTTATGCAGAAGTGTCTTTTGCAGTTAAGACTTTGCTCTTTAGTGCTATTTTTTAGATCTGATGAGTAGCCCCAAATTTCAGGGTACCTAAGAATTATTATAAAGGGTTCCAGACATAGAGAATTTCCTGTCCCTTAGGTCAGACTACTTCAGAAGAATGAGGCCTGGTCGTTGGCAGAGAGTCACTTGGGAAGGGGCTGGTGACCGACCTCCAGCAGCCCTTTCAGTGAGGTTCTCTGTGAAGGTTCATGTGCATAGAACCTTGGTCCAAGCAGTAATCAAAATGCTATATGCTGCCAAGCCAGAGAGTAAATGTGGTAGGCTCTATTTTAAGAACACAATCTACTAAGAAAAACAGACTCTTCTAAAAAAAGGATACGTGATTATAGGCAACACGCAAACCACAATTCTAGTCTCCCCACTACCTTTCCAAAATTTCGCTTTTAACAATGTAAATTCCAAAATACAACCAACAGTAATTCTTAATGAAACATACAAGGGTGAGTTGTGAATACTTTGTAAGAAAAACTTCCAATTCATTGCTTTTCAGAGAAGAAAAACTTTGAACATGAGTTAATTTGATTGTTTTTCTTTCCCTTGTAATAAGATTCTGTAAAATTAGCAAATAAATTTATCAGAATCGCTTTCTCCTATTTCTTTTTCTTTTTTTTTTTTTTTTTTTTTTTTTTGCAGGTTTGGGGATGGAACACAGGGGCATTTGACCTCCAAGCTATACTCACTACCCCTATTTTTTATTCTTTATTTTGAAACAGGCTCTCACTAAGTTGCAGAAGGCCTCACTAAGTAGCTGAGGCTGTCCGCAAACCGATCCTCTGGTCTCAGCCTCCTGAATGCTGGGATTACAAGCGTGCACCACCACTCACGGCTTCAACTATTTCTCAAAATGTGGCCATTCTTTCTACAAGAATTGAAAGCAATAACTGTATATTACCAGGTGGAAGCAGGCTTCTCCTTCTCTCTATACACTGTGTTTTGTTTTGTTTTGTTTTGCTCTGTTTTGTTTTTGCTGGCAATCTAACTCAGGGCCCTGCACATGCTAGGTAAGCATTCTACCACTGAACTATACTCCCAGCTCACTTTTAAATCTTGTTTTGAGATGGAGTCTTGCTAAGTTGTCCATACTGGCCTGGAATTTGTGATCCGGCATCAATCAGCCTCCCAAGTTGATGGGATTACAGGTGTGTACCGCCAAGTCTGGGTGTATTCACTTTAAATATGTCTTTCACTCAATCTGGAAAGATATAAGATGTTATCCCACAAACCAGGGGTTCTTAAACCTTTGTTCATCAGTTTACCCTGAGAAGCTTTAAATATTCAGCTCATTAATGAAATGAGCAACAGCAGTTTGTAGGGGGAAGCATCAGACAACCTCTGGTAAGGACAGCAAGGTGTACTTCTGTGTTCGCACTCTGTGCTCAGCCTTCTTGTTTTCACACCTAAGAACAAGAGTGGGTGCCACGTGGGCCCTTCACACTGGGCTCCCTGTGGCCATGGCATGTGACATCACAGCACCTCTGTGGTTTGGGTCATCCAAAATTATCGGCCATATGATTCGTCTAGTGAATCTTCCAGTACCATAAAATTATTCATTAGGTGAAACTTGATAGGAAGTATTGCGGCTCTTTTCCCCAAAAGTTTTCTTTCTCTTAAGAAAATGGAAGACATTGAAGACCTGAAAGTGGACTTCCATTTGCATCACCAGCCTTGGTCCCCTTCTGGGATGCAGCCATCCAATCATCCAATCAGCATGGCTGCATCACTGTTGTCAGGCAACAGTACTGACCGGCCACATCACTGCATCCCCAGGGTTGCCTAGCCTAGAACTCAGGGGCATTCTACCTCCAAACTACACCTCCGGTCTTATTTTTTTAGTCTTTTTATTATTTATTTATTTGCGGGTCTGGGGATGGAACCAGGGGGCATTCGACCTCTGAGCTACACCCCCTGCCCTATTTTTTATTGTTTATTTTAAAACAGGGTCTCATTAAGTTATGGAGGGCCTCACTAAGTAGCTGTGGCTGTCCTCGAACCGTGATCCCGAATGCTGGGATTACAAGCGTGCACCACCATGCCTGACAGTACTGAGTTTTAAAAGCAAGTATCTTTATCTGGCCAAAGTTGAACTGCCCAGGGCAATATTTCAAATTAACTACATAAGTTTCCTGAAATTAGATGTCCTATGCAGTTGCTATTGTTGGACACCTTGGCAGATAGAGTACAAATACATGTATTTTGCCCAAAAGGTCAGGAGGACACTGTTGCCATGAGAAATGTTCTTGAAGCAAACACTCCAGGCATATCCGCAAGCTGATTTTTTTTCTGAATTACAAAGGGTGGTAGTTTGCTTTTTCATTGAACCCAGGGGCATTCTATTTCTAAGCTACATCCACCCTAATCCTATTTTATTTTATTGTTTTAGTTTGGAAACAGGGTTTCACTAAGTTGTTGAAGGCCTTGCTAAGTTACTGAGGCTGGCTTTGAACCTGTGATCCTCCTGTCTTAGCCTCCCAAGTAGTGAGATTACAGGCGTGCACCCCCATGCCTGGCTGATGGCTTGCTTTGAAAGAATAATAGTGTCCTCAGCCATTACTTTTAATTCTCTGAGTCGACAGCAGTCAAGGGTGCAAGTGAGATGTCATCCTAATCAAAACAAAAGCTGCCTAACTTTCCCCAAGAGTATTTTTATTGAAAATTGTCTTCATCACAAGAGAAGGAAAATAAAATAACAACGGATATATAATAAATGCTAAGGAAACCTGAAAATGTTTTTCCAGCTACATGTGGGGGTAGAAGCTCTTTTCTCAATCTGCTTTTAATGTCATCTCTAAACAGTGGGCAACAAAAACAAAACAAAAATTCAAAAACTTGTAAGTGCTAATTTTCAAGAGAGTATTTAAAAAAAAAATAAAGGAATATATAACTTCAGGAAAACTCATCATGGGAAAATACAGACACATAGAATCTTTCATGTATTCAGCAAAGGGCAACCAAATACCCAATCGAAGCCAGGCCGAAGCTATGCACATTCTTCATTAGGTCTAGAACTCAAAAGAGCATTGCGTGGTCAGCAATGAAGCGCACGGGACCCATGTCGGAAATACACAGATTGTCAAGCCGGGAGTGGTGGTGTACGCTAGTTATCCCAGCATTTGGGAGGCTGAGACAGGAGGATCACAGTTCATGGACATTTGCAACCCAGTGAGACCCTGTTTCAAAATAAAGAATAAAAAATAAGGCTGGGGGTGGAGCTCAGAGGAAGAATGCCCCTGGGTTCCATCTCCAGTACTACAAACAAACAAACAAACAAACAAATAAAAAGAAATACACTGGATGTCTACATCAGGATCGATAAAGAGGGCCAATCTGCTTGCTACTGTTACTGTGGTGGCTTTAGTGGGGGCAGTTTTTTTTTTTTTTTTTTTTTTTTTGGTGGTAGTAGGGGTGGAACCCAGAAGCTTTCAACCCCTGGGCTATACTCTCCCAGACCTATTTTTATATTTTATTTGGAAACAGGGTCTCACTAAGTAGCCGAGGCTGGCTTCGAACCTGTGCGATCCTCCTGTCTCAGCCTCCCAAGCGCAGGGATTACAAGCGTGCGCCACCACGCCCGGCTTAGTGGGGACAGTTTAAATGGAACACAGCCACGCCTGTCTGTTTGCATATTGTCTAAGGCTGTTTTCAAGTTTCAACAGCAAAGCTGAGTAATTACAAGGAGGCCCACCTGGCTTGCAAAGGCTCCCATCTGGCATTCGGAGAAGACATTTGCTAATGCCTCGTCTAAGTCAAGACAGTGCCTGCAGAATGGGGCAGGCTTTACCCAACATTTCCCAGAGAGCTTTGGGTTTCCCCCGCGCCAGTTATGAAACAGGCAGTGGTCACTGTAACAGAGACAACCCCAGCCCAGGCACCCAGGCCCAGTCTCGCTGGTCACCTGACAGGCAGCCTCAGCAGTTCACTTAACCATTCTGCATCTGGAGTTTCCCACTGGTCTAGTAGAGGAACTGAGAGTGCCCTGCCTGCCTGCCTAGAAATGAAGTGTGCTGGCCTCTCTGAAAGCACAGCCTCAACACGAACACGCTGTTCCAGTACTTAAAAAGCTATCACTGAGGCCGGGCGTGGTGGCGCACGCTTGTAATCCCCGCGCTTGGGAGGCGGAGACAGGAGGATCGCGCAGGTTTGAGGCCAGCCGCGCTGGCATAAGAGACCCTGTTTCAAAAATATAAAATAGGTCTGGGAGTGGAGCCCGAAGGTAGAAGGGCTTCCAGGAACCCCAGTACCACCAAAAAAAAAAAAAAAAAAAAAAAGCTATCACTGAATGTGTCTGCGATGTGCCAAGTCCCAGGCTAGGTGCTTTCTGTGTCGTTCCATCCAGTCCTCACAATCACCCTAGCAGATGCCCTTTTATAGACAAAGGAATCCAGGCTAGAGAGGTTAAGGATCTACCCATCCTCACACAAGAGTACGTGTTTAAGCGGAGGCTCAAACCCAAGACAGAATCTGGAGTTCATGCTATTAAGGCTGAGAGCACTAATTCCCCATCTCCAACTCCTTTTGAGTGGCCTCCACCAATCTATCCCCATCATTGAAGAAAAGGCTGACTACAGCCGGGCGTGGTGGCACACGCTTATAATCCCCCCGCTTGGGAGGCTGAGACAGGAGGATCGCACAGGTTCGAAGCCAGCCTCAGCTACTGAGTGAGGCTCTCGGCAACTTAGTGAGACCCTGTTTCCAAATAAAATAGAAAATAGGTCTGGGAGCATAGCCTGGAGGAAGAAAGCCTCTGGGTTCCACCCCCAGTACCACCAAAAAATAAATAAAATAAGAAAAGGCTGACTGGAATCATTTCTGAGACAATTGCCGGGCCCGGAGTGGTGTGGGATGATCTCTGTGACAGCCTCATCCGTGTGCTAGAGATTATGAATTACCCATAAAATAAACATTAAAGCCCTATTTCTGCAGGCAGGTGAAAGGGAGTCCCAAGCAATGATACAGTATGCTTACCTTGACAGGTGCCAGGATCATTTTCAGATTTCAGATTACAAAGTATCCCCTAAAAGTGTCTTGAGACACATATGTGGCTCAGAAGCAGCCTCTGATATCCACTCTCTGCGCAGTTCTAGACAAGTATGCATGCAAAATTCGGGCACCTATGCTGTTGCTCGATAAAGTACATCTGACAAAGATTTTATAGAAAACTTAAAAGCAAGAACAACCTAGGATATATCCCACAGTTTTAATTCCATATCCCTGGGTTTTAGAATGAAGTTTAATTTGGCAACTTGTGAGGGGTTTTCCCTTAATTTATTTTATAACTTATATATAAAATATAAAAATTGTATATATTCTAGTGCATGGTAACTTGGTGAGACCCTGTTTCAAAATAAAAAGTAAAAAGCGGTTGGGGGCGTAGCTCAGTGGTAGACTGTCCCTGGGTTCAATCCTCATAAAATATGTGCATATTAATGGAATGTCAAGTCATTTTTATATACATGTACATTGTGGCAACTTAGAAGATTTTCTTATTACCAGTTTCATATTTTGAAAAACACTTGAGAAATATGTCTTAGGAGTCTATATACCTATACCAGTTTATCCAGTATTTTCATTTCTAGAATCTATCAAAAAGAAATAACCAGGGATGCTTACTAAAAAAAAACTTAAGTATAAGGATGTCTGAAGCAAATATTTATAAAGGCAAATGTTGGAAGTCACCAAATCACCCAACATAAACTGTCATCTAACTAAAATTCAATGAGATATTCTGCAGCCACCAAAGACCATGTGTAGGAAAAAGACTAGTTCACAGGGAGAGACATGGAGTAAAACAATGGGCCTATCTTCTTTACAAATGTACATGGCCTGAAAAACAGTGGAAAAGAAGCCTTTTAAAATAAGAGAGGCTAAAGGGATAAGACATCTAAATGCAAAGTGTGATACTGAACTGGATCTTGGTTTGGAGGGGAGGAAAAAACCTATGTAGGGCATTTCAGAAAAAAAATTAAAAGATCTGAAAATAGAGTTTCCATTAGATAATAGTCCTGTATCATCAATGTTATATTTCTAGTTTTCTAAATTTTATAATACTACTGTGACTATATAAAGTAATACAATAGCTGCAACTTAATTTAAATGATTAAGAAAAATATATTAAAATTATACATAATATGTATGTAATATGTATGCTACATATACTGTATATATATGAAAAGAAAGAAAATAATTATGGGAAATGTTCATAACCAGGTGACAGGGATGCAAAAAATATTTTGTACTATTCTTACAACTGTTTTGTAATTTTAAAATAGATACTTTTTTCCAGGTTGGAGGTATACATATATATATAGCTCAGTGGTAGAGCACTTGCTTAGCATACATAAGGCCCTGAGTTTGATTCCTAGCACAGCAAAAAATAAATAAAAATTAAAAAAATAAAATTGTCAAAATGAAAAACCAAAATATATATTTGGAACTTTGCCACATGGAAAAATGCTTCAGCCGAAATAAGTAAAATATTCAGATACAGAAGCACACACTCAACAGGAAGTCTCAAGAATAGAGGCCATTCACAAGATGTCTAGTAGGAGAGAACAAGTCTCCAAAGGTACCTGTGCTGTGTCATTTCCAAGTGGTAAGATCTGCTTGAGTCTGTCATTATTTCTATGCCATTTTATATCTGCCTCTTTATAATAAGTAAGCATTATTTTCATAATCAGAAAAAATGAGCTATCAGAGGAAAATTACATACTTGTATGAATCATATAAACATCTGATTCAGTCTTCAAACACTTTGATGTACCGGCCTGATACTTCACATCAGTGGAATTTGAAGATAAGGCATCTAATCTTAGCAGATTAAGTCCTGTTTACAGCAGCAATATCGCCTTGGTAAATTTCACATCATATTTGGAATTACTTCCCACCCAAACCTCAGAGGAACAGGGCTGGACTGTAAGATCACTGCCTAGGATTCATGAGGCCTTGGGTGCAATCACCAGCAAGCACCGCACAAAAAAGCCAAAGAGCTGCCATGCCAAGCTTCTGCCAGAATCTCCTAAAAACTCAACTGACAACACAGCCATGACTGTATCCAAGAACATAGTTCTCAAATCCATTCCTTGTAAGAATGTTTTCTTACCTATTTGTACTTCTAAACATGAAAACACTACAAGGCTTGTGTGTGGTGTGTATTATTTTTTCCAAACCATCGGAGTCTGTTTTAGACACAGTAAGCCTCATTATTCCTAATATTTCAGTTCTACATCTCCTAAAAACAGGGACATTTTTCTACATAACTAAAGTCTAACTTTAAAATATATTGCAATTAGTACTGATAGAATTCTGTTACCTAAATCACAGGCCCCAGGTAATTTGAAAAGCTGTCTCAATATTGGTCTTACCAACAAAATGGTCCAATCAGAGTCCCATTTGGCATATAGTTTTCATTTCTTTACCTCCTTTAATTTTAGACATTTTCTTAGTCTTTATCTTACGATCTTGATACTTTTTATTTTTTCTTTTGTTGTTTTTGGGTTTCTTTGTTTGGTTTTGGTTTTGGTTTTGGTGCTGAAGACTGAACCTAGGAACATTCTGCCTCTAAGCTACACCCTAGTCCTATTTTGTTTTGATTTTGAAACAGTGTCTCACTAAGTTGCAGAGGGCCTCACTAAATTGCTGAGAGTGGCCAGGAATCTGTGATCCTCTGGTCTCAGCCTCCCAAATACTGGGATTACTGGCATTTGCCACCACACCCAACAACCTGGGCTCTTTTAAGGGTCTCTCAATCTGGGGCAATATAGTATTTAAAATTTTTATACTAACAAAAAATAAAACAATTTTTATACTAAGCCAGGACTGATAGCGTCCAGAAAAAAAGAAAACTAAAAGATTTTCATAGCATATTCGTTAAGTTACAATTAAGAATATTAGTGCCTCTAAAACAATTTTTTTCAGAACTTTCACAGAACAAAGATTTGGGGGAAGAATCCCCATAATGTAGACACAGCCATCTACCTACCCAAAGTAAATCTTTCATCTGTACAAGTTTAAAAAAGTGGTGACATTTAGTTGTGTAACCTTTAATCCCTGTGGACACTGTGAAAAATAAATATGATTTGCCCTTGGAGTTATACCCTTGGAGCTGGCATCTAAAGTACATTCTTGACTTGTCTGAACTTTCTTGTTTGTCCTTTTAACAAAAGGCTTTGAGCTGAGCTAAAACAAGAAGCTAGGCTAACCCTGGCCTGAGTCTGTGGATCTCATACAAAGTGACCCAGAAAGTGTCACAGGTCCATGTACAAGATCCTCTAAAGTCGTACCAGCCATGGCAATCCTCAGTTCAGGTCAAGAGGCTTGCTCCAAGTGTTCCAGCTGAGAGGGCTCCCGGAACTCTCAGGACAGAACAACCTGTAGTCTTTTCCCTCACGAATCTTCTTTTCCCAAAAAGCTTTGTGTTGGTCTGCAAACACAGGCCCGGTGATAATGCACGCCTGCTCAGAACACTCTGTCATGAAGATGGACATCAGATAGCAGCTTTGGGGCTTCGCACTAAGGGCTCATTCTGTGCTTTGGAGTTTATGATGAGGTTATTACAAGAGAAACGTGGAATCAATTGTAATTTTCCTCTCTTGGTCTGGCAGGCATGCTGGTGGAAACCTTTCCCAAGGCGATACACTTCAAGGCTAGGGTTGGGTGCCGGGTGAAGGGTCTAAAAATAAACAGTGATGCATTTCTCCTCTTGTTCATTGCCTAGGATTTCCCTTTTCTTTTCTTTTCTTTTTTTCTTTTTTTTCTTTTCTTTTTTTCTTTTCTTTTCTTTTCTTTTTTTTTTTTTTTGGTGGTACTGGGGTTCCTGGAAGCCCTTCTACCTCTGGGCTACACTCCCAGACCTATTTTTTTTTATATTTTTATTTTTGGAAACAGGGTCTCTTAAGCCAGCGCGGCTGGTTTCGAACCTGCACAATCCTCCTGTCTCTGCCTCCCAAGCGTGGGGATTACGACCATGCGCCACCACGCCCCGCGCAAGGATTTCCATTTTCTAATTAAGCAATTTGCTTTAGAAAATCAAGATGAAGTCAACATGCAAAAGTTAGGCAAGGAAGGAGAGAGAGAAAGCAGGCTAGGTGAGCCAGAGAAGGGTCATTGGGGTGTCAGATCAAGGGGACCTGGGACAGAACTCAAGAGACATAGGATGCTGGGATGAAGAACTGAGGAGCCAGGAGGTGAGCACCAGACACAGGAGGTGAGGAGCTGACTCTCAGACAGCAGTCTAAGAAATGGGTTATCAGGGCGGGCTGGCTGCATTTGAAGGGCGAGAGTCACATGTACAGATGGTGCTGTAAGAAACTTATATGCTTCTCGAGCATGTATCCCCCAAACTACACACTACTCCTACACCCAAGGATCGCCGAGTCTGAACCCCCAAACCTCACTCAAACCAGTGTCTCCTCCATCTCCATCTACATCCTTCCAGCAAACCCTCAGTTCAGTTCTGCCAGGAATTTCTCTTAGGTCCACCTGTAGTTTTCTTCTTTTCCACAAATGGCACAATAGGTTTATTTTATCATCTGCTTGATTCTAGAAAGACCCATGTTGAGCAGCATGACCTCTGATAGATCAGGCACTGCTCCATTGTCCCCGGTCATAACACAATGGCTGAGCCACAGAGGTGGTCCAGAGCAAGCCCACCATCCCTAGCAATGGCGGCAGCTTGACCTCACGGGCCTTCAAGAGGCTGCTTCTGCTCTCCTGGCTTGGACTTGCCACGCATCTGCAGGATGAGTCCTGCTGCGAAGCCCTACTTGAGCTGTACACCCCTCACTGCTGTTCCCCTCTGGCCCTGGCTGATGACTTGCTGTTCACAAGAAGCAAGAACTTACTTGGTAACTTCTCAGAGCATAGTATAAGGGCCAGATTTTTGAAGGCTGCTATGGAATTTTGCTCGTACAGAAAAGACAAAAGGAGGAAGGAGAGGACCTGAGTCAGGGAAGGGGCACATGAAAGGTCAGGAGAGAATGAGCCTGCCTCCCCGTCGTCCTCACTGCCTTAGCCCCACCAAGCCCCCACTGCTGGGACCTCTGCGACCACCCCAAGTCCATTCTCAAACTTTCCCTTTTTTCTTTTCGGTACTGGATATTGAACCCAATTGGATATTGCTCCACCTCTGAGCTATACCTTCTTTTCTTTCTTTTCCTATCCTTTTTTTTCTTTCTTTCTTTCAACAGGGTCTTGCTACATTGCTGAGGCTGGCTTCAAACCTGTGATCCTTCTGTCTCAGCCTCTCAAGTACTCAGATTATGTGCATGTACTACCATACCCGGCCATCCTCTACATTTCTGAGACATCTAAGTAAATGATAAAACTTTTCAAAAAAAGTATTCTGATTTTTTCTGCATGAGATCTGATTCCTTAGTTGGGCAGCTATCATGTACCACACCTTACACTTTCAGATGACAATATTGCTGATAGTTACCACCATTACACATTGAAGTAGTGGAATTTATTCTCCCAGTTTTTCCATTTCTTTCATTTCCTGCCTTTGTCTAGATTATGAGACTAATACAATATCTAGTGCTGAAACTATGCAGATATTTTAAATAGATGGCAGACATCTGAAGCTTTAATGAAACAAGATAAATCTTGAAAAGGTACACAGGAGAGACGTTACCACTATATAAAGTTGCTGACATAAATGTCAGCTCCATTTTCTTAATCTTTCCAAATGCAACAAACAAAAAACTGGACTGAGTCCTATAAAAAAAAAATGATGAAGATTTAGGATTTGCTCATTTTCTCTTCCACTTCTTTCTCTTTCAACTCTGTTTACATCAACAGCTTGCTTTATAATTGGACATGATTAGAATTCTACATTTTACCAGTTGGCTTAAGCATAGTATTTTTCTGAGTGGTACAATATATTGGTTCAGAATTTTTTTTTCTGAGAAGGAAAAGTTGAACATATTCAATATAACACATTCAATCAAATAGAATGAATTAATAATATGAACTACCTAAAATTCACCCCTTACTGTTTCCTTAACACTCACTGACTGCACTATATCTATAAATATATAATGGCAATAAAGTTATAAGCAGCCAAATTTTTAACCTGGAATGATCTTACAGATATGGCATATTTAGTTAGTTTTGTTTTAGTTTTGATAAATGGGATAAAATCCAGGGACATTTTACCTCCAAACTACTAGCTCTTTTTAATTTTTTGTTTTTTAAAACAGGGTCTTGCTAAGTTGTGGAAAGTCTCACAAAGTTACTGAGGCTCTCCTCGAACCTGTGATCCTCCTGACTCAGCCTCCCAAGTACTTGGATTACAGGCGTGCGCCACCACGCCCAGCTAATCTGGTATATTTACAAACAAAGGCAAATGAAGCCCATACTAACATTGAAGGGAAGAGCATAGGTATCCCAAAATACCCTTAGGATTTTACCCCTTGATAACACTATTTCATCCTAAGAGAATTTTATTGACATAGTTTTAGCCAAAACATAACCCAAAGAGCCCACAAACGGTGCTAAATAATCAACATTCCTATTTCCTTTGTATGAGTGAGCAGGGCAGTCATTGCACAGGAAAGAGAAAAATTCTAAACTAAAAAGAACTGAGATCAATGAACAATAACTGTGAGAGGACCAGCGTCCATGCAAGTGAGCGCCAACAGAGGAGGAAACAGGACCGAGCAAGGGGCATGGAAGACACCGTGGTGAGGACAGGCAGGTGCAGAGGAGCCACGAAGAGTACAGGGCTCCCCACAGTCAGCGTGTTTAAGGGTACAGGACTAGGGATACGATTAGGAGCGCAGGGCTGGCCGGGCGTGGTGGTGCATGCTTGCAATCCCAGCATTTGGGAGGCTGAGATAAGAGGATCATGGTTCGCGGACAGCCTCAGCTACTTAGTGAGGCCCTTTGCAACTCAGTGAGACCCTGTTTCAAAATAAAGAATAAAAATAGGGCTGGGGGGTGTAGCTCAGAAGTAGAATGCCCCTGGGTTCCATCCCCAGTACAGCAAAGAAAAAATAAAAAGAGTATAGGGCTGTTTAAGAGTATAGGGCTCAGTGGTAGAACACTTGCCCGGCATGTGGGAAGCCCTGGGTTTAAAAGAAAGAGAGGAAGAAAGAAAGAAAAAAAGAAAAAAGAAATACAAGGTTCAAGAAGATAGCAAGAAGCTCCTTTTTCTGACCTGGGATTTCACAGACCATAAATGTCAGGCACCTGACAGTTATCTGAGTTAGTTCAGGCAGCTAAAGGTGCATTAAGCAGAACATAGAAGTTAAACAATCGCATTCCCTCTATTAAATTCTGTTGTTGGGCCAGGCGTGGTGGCGCACGCTTATAATCCCCATGCTTGGGAGGCTGAGACAGGAGGATGGCACAGGTTTGAAGCCAGCCTCGGCTACTTAGTGAGGCTCTCAGCAACTTAGTGAGACCCTGTTTCCAAATAAAGTATAAAATAGGTCTGGGAGTATAGCCCGGAGGTAGAAAGCCCCTGGGTTCCACCCCCATACCCCGCCACACACACAAAAAAAAATTGTTGTTGATTTTATATTACATTGACCAACTTATATTATCTTAGCTTTCTGGCCTATAAAAGTGAGAAGACTCAACCAAAGAATTGCTATGATCCCTCTTTTCATTTTCTAAAAATATGAATAATAACAAATATAATAAAATAATTTTTAGTTTTGGAAAAAATGATTAATGTCAAAATTGTCATTGTTTGCCAGATGTGGCGGCACACACTTATAAATCCCAGTACTTAGGAAGCTGAGACAGAAGGACCGCAGGTTTGCAGCCAGCCTCAGCAATTCGTGAGATCTTCTGCAACTTAGTGAGACTCTGTTTCCAAATAGAATAGAATAGGGCCGGGGGTGTAGTGCTAAGGTAGAATGCCCCTGAGTTCAATCTCCAGTACCACACACACAAATTGTCATTTTTCTTTAAGAACTACCCAATGTAGAAAAGCCTAAAGCAGAAAGAGAAAGCTTCTCCTCACGCCTAATGGTGGTGGTCTGTATCCAGCTGGAATTTTCCCAGATGCAACTGTGCAACCTCAGGCCATGAGTTTTAGATTCTCTGAAATATAGTTTCTTTGTGTACAAAAAGGGTACACAGTGATGGGCGTGGTGGCACACACCTGTAATCCCAGCATTTGGGAGGCTGAGACTGGAGGATCGAGACTAAAAAATAGGGCTGGGGGGTGTAGCTCAGAGGTAGAATGCCCCTGGGTTCCATCTTCAGTATCGCAAAAAAGAGAGGTACACAATATCAGCTCAGCCTTCCTTCAGGGGAAGATGACTGTATTAAGGCAGGTGAAAGTGCTTCCGCCATGGATGGGTCACTGCTAGGAGTCATGGTCGCAATGCTTCCCTCTCTGGAGCCTGCCAGGATGTCCCTCGGGTGGGGATGCTGCCAACCGGCTTCCTCTCCAGCCTCACTGTCGCTTAGCAAGCCTCCCTCCATGAGTCAGGGTAATAAAGGGTGGGCATCCTTGAGCTAATCAGATGACATTAGAAAAACGGAACTAGCCACTTGGTCACGGTTTAACCAGAGTAAAAACTCTCATAAAACTACCTCTGAATCATATTTGCGTCCTCCTGATGAGTCAAGCCAGGAGGAAATGGGTGTGTGTGAGTGACCACTGAGAGTCACCTGGCTGCAGCTGTGCCTCCAGCTCACTCCCCCACCCCACCCCAAAGACACAGGTCTGAGGAGCAGATGGACCATAGGGATGCCTTGGCACTGCTGGGTCCTCTTTCAGAGTTCTCAACCCACCTTTTGAGAGGGAAGAAACCAAGAAGTAAATGCACCCATCATTTAATTGTGGAGCTGACAGGGATCCACAGGACCACCTAGTAACTGACATCCCCAAAGAATGGCTGATAAAGACAGTTGAAGGTTTATCCCCAACAATAATATGAACGGTATGGTGGTGCATGCCTGAAATTCCAGTTACCTGGGAGGCTGGGACAGGAGGGTCTCAGGTTTAAGGCCAATCTCAGCAATTTAGCAAGACCCTCAACAACTCAGCAAGACCTTGTTTCAAAATAAAAAGTAAGTCAGGCATAGTGCTGCATGCCTATAATCCTAGTACTTGGGAGGCAGAAACAAAAGGATTACAGGCTTAAAGCCAGCCCCAGAAGCCAGGCGTGGTGGCCCACACTTGTAATCTCAGCATGTGGGAGGCTGAGAATGAAGGATCACGGGGTTCGCGGACAGCCTCAGCTACTTAGACTTTCCGCAACTCACTGAGACCCTGGTTTCAAAATAAAGAATTAAAAAATAGGGCTGAGGGTGTAGCTCAGAGGTAGAATGACCCTGGGTTCCATCCCTAGTGCTGCAATAAAATAAATAAGTAAATAAATAAATAAATCCCCAGAAACTTAATGAGATTCTGTTTCAAAATAAAGCTGGGTGTGGTGGCGCTTGCTTGTAATCCCAGCATTTGGGAGGCTGAGACCAGGGGATCCCGGTTCGCGGCCAGCCTCAGCTGCTTAGTGAGGCCCTCTGCAACTCAGTGAGACCTGGTTTCAAAATAAAGAATAAAAAATAGGGCAGAGGTCGAATGCCCCTGGGTTCCATCCCCAGACCCGCAAAAATAAATAAAATAAAATAAATTAATTAAATAAATAGAGCTGAGGGTAAAGCTCAAAGATAGAATACCCTTGAGTCCAATCCCCAGTAGCAAATAAAATAAAATAAGTAAAGTAAAAAGGGCCAGGAGTATGTCTCAGAGGTAGAATGCTTTGGGGTTCAACCCCTCATGCCAAAATAATTATAACAACATGGAAGGGGTTAACCACATTAATAAAGGACGAGAATAATATGGGGTGGATTTAACATACTAGAAATGTACCTGTCTCGTGTCCAAAACAGTTTCTCTTCTGTTCCTGGGACAAATATTCGGAAGTCCAGTAGTAGGCACGCACACATGATACTCGATGTCTATAGTTCCCAAGACACATGTCAGTGCATTGGGTCCTGAACGTATAGGGGGAGGAAAGTTTACACTGACGGGAAGCTCAGTCTGCGCCAGCCACTCTGGATTTGTCCCTGCATCTCATTCTTAACAGCAACAGCTAATAGTAGGTAGTATTCACTCCAATTTACAGTTCACAAAGGCAAGGCTTCAGGATAACGCAGTCAGACTGTAAGGGTCCCCCCCCTCCTCTTTCCCTACAATCTCTTCCTATTAAAGACTGTAACCTTTGGTTTGGTCGAGTCTATAGATTATTCTTAGAATGTGATACCATTCTGCACATTTTTTTTTTTTTTTTTTTTTTTTTTGGTGGTGGTACTGGGGTTGGAACCCAGGAGCTTTTTCTACCTCCGGGCTATACCCCAAATATACTTTATTTGGAAACAGAGTCTCAATACGTTGCTGAGAGCCTCACTAAGTAGCTGAGGCTGGCTTTGAACTTGTGGGATCCTCTGTCTCTGCCTCCCAAGCTCTAGGACTACAAGCATGCGCCACCACACCCGACTTCCATTCTGCACATTTTAAATCAAGGTCGACACTGGTAAATGTCAACTGTCTGTCTATATTATGTTCTCATGTCCAAACGATCATTTCCTACCTTGGTAAATGCTCTGCCAACTGAGAACTAATTGTTTCTGGCAACCTCTCTACCCAGAGGAGAAGCAAATCAAGAGAGGGGTTGTTCTTATGAAAGAAAGCTCCAATCTTGCCCTCACTAGAGAAAACCTCAGACCCAGCTCCAAAGCAGCTGGACCAGAGAGCCTTCCCATTATGACCATGATGTGCGATGAAGTCCCCTCATCATCATCCACATGCCCGTTCTCATGCTGCTCAGCTGCCCCTTTAAATGGGCTAGCACAGAAGCCTAAACAGGAAAACAGGAAAAGAACAAAAACATAAAATCAGCCAAGTGAAATCTGCTGGATACTGACCTTCTCAACCAGTCCGCCCTGAAAGTTTATTTAAGTAAAATATAAAACCTCAAAGGATTATACATTCCATGTAATTCCATCTGCCCTAAGTTCTATGGATACTCAACATTATGGTCACACACACACACACACACACACACACACACACACACACACACGTTTGGAGCATAAACAAATGCAGGTCTAAACCCCATCTGGGAAATTCTCATTGCTAAATCTCCACTTGCCTAAAAGCCAGGCAAGTGGTATTTCAACTCCTACCGCCTCATCATTCTCGAGAGACTTCTGGCAAAATGAAAATCATCTAAATTTAAATAGACAAAATAAATCTCTGACTTTCATTTTCATCTTTCATGATAGACATAAAAATAAATTTTAAAGCAGCACAGCAAGCCCTACCCATGTTAGAAAGGTTAAATAATCTTCAGCAGAAAAGAAATTCCTGATCAGAAATGCTAATAGAAAGACAACACCAGAATACCCTGGGAGCTGCAGAAAGAACCCCCAGGAAGTGTCTAAGATGTCTCCAGTTAATCTAAGCAAAGCTCAGAAGTCTGTGAATTAAAGTGCAAGCCATTCAGCTGTACCCAGCGTTTGGAGGGAAGTCTCTATTAATACTAGTAAACAAAAATACAAAGTGATATCCCCAAGGAAAGTTGAGACCTGGATATTTCTTCTCTCTCACAATATTAACTTACAGCTTAGCAACAGCCAGGGTGGAGGAGGAAATTCCTCTGTTCACACCCCCCCCTCCTCAAATGCCTTTATTTTTTCCTTAAAAAAAAAAAAAGAAAAACAGTATACAATGCATTTTTTAAAAAATCTATTGTTGGGGCTAAGAAGACTTGGGTGTTTTTTGTTTTTTTGTTTTTTTTTTTTTTTTTTTTCCTCTCCTTCCTGGATAATAGAGGACTTAAAGTCAATGAACTCCTGGGTGGGAAATACCAAACAGCCAACGGGAAAGAGAGTAAATTATGCATCCGCCAGATGGTGTTTCCAACCTACATTCTGGAATTCCTCAGGGCATGCTTTAAGTGCAAAGTATTTCATTCAGCAAAACTGGTTAATTTTACTTTATTTGTAAGTTTAAAAGGTTATGGAGCAAGGGTGATAGAACACATGCCTAGCTTTGTACAAAGCCCTGTGTTCCATCTCTGGCATATAAAAAAAATAAAAGTTTTCTTAATTACTATTAGAAAGATGGGATGGGAGTATTCAATACTTGATTTGGTTTTATTTTTGTTTTATAGTGCTGGGGATGGAACCCAGGACTCACACGTGCTAGGCAAGGGCTCTCCCACTCAACCACATCCCTAGCCCCTCACTACATGAGATTAATATAATCTAAATCTGAAGTTCTTCCCTGGGGGCATGGCCATGAAGTCAACTCAGCACTGAGAAGAGACTGGACCCTGTCACCCCATTCTCCTACTCTGCCCAGAGTCAGAGCAAGTGAACGCCCTCTGGTCAGCTTGATGGACTAGATGACCACTGGGCTAACCAATGGCCATCCTTCTTCCTCATCTTGAATCTTCCCAATGATAAGAAAGCCAGGGCATATTTACTTTTTTTAATCAATTATCTGCTAAAAAAAAGAACTAAAAGCTTGATGAATCTCACCACCTGGATACTGTGCTAATCTTAGAAGAAGGTCAAGTTGGAAAGACAGAATAAGGACCATGAACACTTGAGAAATTGTGGCAAATACAGATACTAATGTTTATGGTCCTATTAAGAGAACAAGGATGATTTCTTAGAAATAAACAAAGTGACAGAGGTGGTGGGTACATACATAATCCTAGTATTTGGGAGGCTGAGATAGAATGATCACAAGTTGGAGGCCCACACCAGCAACTTAGTGAAACTCTGTTTCAAAATAAAATAAAACAGGCATAGTGGCACACACCTGTAATCCTAGTACTTGGGAGGGTGAGATAGGAAAACCTCAGGTTTTTTTCTTTTTCAGTACTGAAGATGAAACCCAGAAGCATGCAACTTCTGAGCTACACCCCAGCCCAATTTTTTTGTTATTATTTATTTTGAAACAGGGTCTCACTGAGTTGCAAAAAGCCTCACTGAGTAGCTGAGGCTGGCCACGAACCGCGATCCTCCTGTCTCAGCCTCCCAAATGCTGGGATTACAAGCGTGCACCACCACGCCAGGCTACATTATCCAACTTCTGCACCCTGATTTACTTTTTCATGTATTTTTGTATCTTTTCATGTATTTATTCATGTATCTATTCATGTATTTTGTATCTTTTCTGGAGATGGTGAACTTCTTCAGAGTAGGGACAGAGTTCTTTGGATGCTCTGAGGTCACTAATGCAGGGTGCTACTCCAAACGAGGGCGAGCGAAAAGATGGAAACAACCCAAGTGTCCATCAATGGATGAATGGATTTTTTAAATGTAGCATATACAGATAATAAAATATTATACATTTTTGCGTGTGTGTGTATGGGAGATGGAGGCGATATTATTCAGCTATTAAAAGGAGAGAAATTCTAGCATGCTACGACGTGGATAAAGCTTGAAGACCTTACGCTAAGTTAACCAAGCTGGGCTGGAGAAAGAGAAAAGGGGAGTCACTGCTTAATGGGTAAAGAGTTTGTTTTACAAGCCCAAAGCCTTCTGTGAAGGGATGGTGGTAATGATTGCACAACAATTTGAATGTACTTAATGCTACAGAGCTGCCCATTTAATTTTATATTATGTGTATTTTACCATAATTAAAATTAAGAATAAACAAAGGCAAAAACTAGAAAAACAGGCTGTGGGTGTAGTTCAGTGGTAGAGCGTGTGTTTAGCATGCATGAGGTCCTAGGTACAATCTCTAGCACCTGAAACAAAAGAAATGGACAAAAATCTAGAATACATGGCTATTCAGAAATGCCTTTTCTGCCCCACGGCCCTGTGGTGTTTCCAAGCAGAAGCCACACATGTCAGAAAGCTGGCCCTCCGCCAGAAGGTCGTCCTGCACCTGGTGTGACACCTGCGATAGAGACAGACAATTCAGGGCCGCCACTGGCGTGTCCTACAGGTCACTCTCAGAACATGCCCCTCTGACAGCTATGGAAGTAAGAACTCCAAGAAAGTATGTCTTTGAGACCTCAAGGGCCACCCCTTCCTTTTTCAGAGGCTCATCCTGTGGAGGGCTCCTACATCTGACTTTTTGCAACAGCAGAAGACAAGTCCAGGCATTTTACCATATCCCTTATCAGGAAGCCATCCCGGCAAGATTATAGCGGGAGGGGGAGTCTCCCTGGGAAACAGGATGAGCCAGCATCAACCAGCAGAGATAACTTTTTTTTTTTTTTTTTTTTTTTGGTACCAGGAATTGAAACCAGGAGTGTTTAACCTCTGAGCTATGCCTCCAATCTTGTTTTATTTTTTATTTTGAAATAAGGTCTCACTAAGTTTCAAAGGGTCTCGCTAAGTTGCTGAGGCTGGCCACGAACCTGCAATTCTCCTGTCTCAGCCTCCCAAGCACTGGGGTTATAGGTGTGTGCCACCGCTCCTGGCTCAAGAAGACATTAGCAGTCATACACAGAGGCAAGATGCTGTAAAGACACAGGGAGAAGTCAGCCACCGATATGCCAAAGAGAGACCTGGAATACACCTTTCCCTCACAGCCCTGAGAAGGAACCCACGCTGCCAACACCTTGACCTTGATCTTCTAGCTCCTATGAGAAAATAAATTTCCATTGTTTAAGCCACCCAGTCTGTGGCACTTCACCATGACAGCCCTAGAAAACTAACATGTACTGGAAATCACAGGTAAAAGAGGCAGACAGGTGATGGATGATGCCCCCTTCCCACAACCCAGCACCTTCCAGAACCTTAGGCACTCGGTGTAATCATGAGGTGGGTGTGACCTAAAAATAACTCAGGTTATGTTTTCTGTTAGCTGAACAGGCTCAAGAAGTGGAGAAAAATTAATTTATATGAGTTTAAAATGCTTTAAAAGGCCAGGCGTGGTGACGCACGCTTGTAATCCCCGCGCTTGGAGGTGGAGACAGGAGGATCGCACAGGTTCGAAGCCAGACTCAGCAGCTTGGTGAGGCTCTCAGCAACTTAGTGAGACCCTGTTTCCAAATAAAATATAAAATAGGTCTGGGAGTGTAGCCTGGAGGTAGAAAGCCTCTGGGTTCTACCCCTAGTACCACCAAAATAAATAAATAAATAAATAAATAAATAAATAAATAAATAAATAAATAAATTGCTTTAAAAGGCTAATTGGATGATGTGTGCTTGTATATCCTCACAAGTCTTGTATTCCATTGTGATGTATGACTACAATCCACCAATAAAATATACATATATATATATAAATATATATATATCTTTATTTATCTTTGTACCTCTCATTTATGGACTGAGATTCATACCAACAACCTTAATAAAAGAAGGCAAGCTTCATTTTCATTAAGCACAAAGAAGGCAGAATAAGAAGGGCAATGGTGTAGTCACTGTCTATAAAAGTCAAGACTACAGCCGGGCATGGTGGCTCGTGTTTACAATCCCAGTACTTGGGAGGCTGAGACAGGAGGATGGCCAGTTCAAAGCCAGCCTCAGCAATTTAGCAAGGCTCTCAGCAACCTAGTGAGACACCGTTTCCAAATAAATAAAATTGGGCTGAGGGTGCAGCTTAGAGGCAGAGTGTCTCTGGGTTCGATGCCTAGTACCACACACACAAAAAAGAATGGAGATTATGGGGAGTCAAATGCTGGCCTGGTCCTAAGCTCCTGCTATCTTCATCTGGAACCATAAAAAAAAAATAATAAGCCGGGTATGGTGATGCACGCTTGTAATTACAGTATTCGGGAGGCTGAGACAGGGGCATCGCAGGTTCGCGGCCACTCAGCTACTTAGGGAGGCAGACAGGCCTTCTGCAACTTAGTGAGACCCTGTTTCAAAATAAAGAATAAAAAATAAGGCTAGGGGTGTAGCTTGGAGATAAAATGCCCCTGGGTTCCATCCCTGGTACTACAAAATAAAAAATCATAATAATATAATGGTATCTCCCTAGAGGTTGCTAGGAAGGATAAGCTCACCAATCCTTATATGGCACTTGCAGTAGGGCCTGATTTTCAATAAATGTTCATTATCACCAGGAAGCAGCCTACATCTACCTTGAACTGAAGAGCATCTACTCTACAGAAGATGAAACGCACTAAAAAAAACTATAAGAACGTGTACTTTTTCCCAAGTTATACCCTTCTGAAAGAAGCTCGATGATAATTTGTGGGTGAAAATGGACTGGCGTTCAAGGTTGGAGGTTTTACTAAACTGTACCTCCACTGCATTACGTCTTCCTCTGTCCCTACAACCTCTGTCCTCAGTTTGGATGCCCTCCTCATGAAGCCCCAGTCACTGGCCACCTGCATTTGTCCAGGTATTTACAGCCATCAGGTATACAATGATCCTTTTTTCTTTTTTTTTTTTTTTTCTAGTACTGGGGATGGAACCCAGGGGTACTCTACCTCCGAGCTATACCCCAGCTCTATTTTTATTCTTTATTTTGAAATAGAGTCTCACTAAGTTGTGGAGGGCCTCACTGAGTAGCTGAGGCTGGCTGCAAACCTGTGATCCTCCTGCCTCAGCCTCCTAAGTACCACACCCTGCTTGCGTAAGCATTCTAATGCTGTAAAGTATAGCTGAAATTAAATGCCACTTTTTCAGAGGTGAATTAATGGACGGCCTGGTCAAATTCAAAGCTTTATGATGTATAAAACATTATATATGCAACTATTCCATCAATAGACAAAGTCTAACCAAAACTTGTCTAGATGGATAGTGTGTAATTTCTGCACAGGTCTCTGTTTAGTAAATACATCACTGTATACTGGTCAAAAATCTTCCTCCAATAAAGAAACAAAGACTTTTTTTGGGAAAAGGAAAGATTCCCAGTGTAACTGATATGTAGACAGAATGAATAACAAACTATTCAAGGTAAAAGCTCCTGGTCCAATCTATTCTCCTTCTTCATGAGAGAGGCCAAGATACTGTCTTGACGCAGATTCTAGACTGCACAGAACCAGATCAAGGGGGGAAATATATGCCTTGTGGGCTTGGGCTTGGACTAGACCATTCATCTCACCTCTCCCAGCTCCCATGTCTTATCTTTAAAATGGGACTTAAGCTACCAAGGACCTCACAGAGTGGCTGTGAGGCTAAAATCAGATGTCCGTAGCCCATAACAAGCATTCGATCATTGATTATAACAATAAAAAGCATAGTAGGCCATCTTTCAGATGTCCTGACCTCCAGTTTTCTTATATTGGTACCAGGGATTGAGCCCAGGGACACTCTACCTCTGGGCTACATCCCCAACCCTTTTTATCTTTTATTTTGAAACAGGGTCTCACTACATTGCTAAGGATCTCACTAAGTTGCCAAGGCTGGTCTTAGGCCTTTGATCCTCCTGTCTCAGCCTCCCAAGTACTAGGATTACAGGCATGTGCCACCACACCCAGCAAGACATAGCTTAATAATGTAAATCAAAGAGATATAGGCACTGATAATAAAACGTATGATGGGGCTGGGATGTAGCTCAGTGGTAGAGTACTTGCCTAGTATGCATGAGGTCCTGGGTTCAATCCCCAGCACTGCAAAAAAAACAACAAAGATATACATATATATAATTATAGATGAAAACTAGTTAAGATATTAAAAAAGGTGATTATGTTTCTGTTTTGTGATTTAATGTTGGTATTATTGACTTATTTACTGTATCGCAAAACACTAAAACTACTACATGTAAACCCATCATTAAAAAAACTTTAGTTCTAAAAAAAAAAAAAGACATATTTTAAGAGGGGTGAATGGGAATTGGAGGTATAGTTCACTGATGGAGCACACGCTTGGCATGCATGAAGCCCTAGGCTCAAGCCCCGGCACTGCCCCCACCCCCTGTTTCTCATATTGACTTGCATTTTTTTAAGACAATGATTAGAGATCAATTACCAGGTGTAGACCCTCCCTTCTGGTGGCATGGCTGATATCCCTTCACAGCATCCTCTGAGTTCTCAGACACCCATCCTTCCTCCATAGTTCTCCAAGTTCTAATTTAGAGCCCCCTGGAGCAGATCAGCTGGTCGCCTGGAAAAACACAGGCTTCCCAGGCCTGGGAAGACTTATTCCATGCTGGCCAGAGGCCCAACTCTCCGGCTTCTTCTGCCCTGGCCTCTGAGTCCAAATGTCAGGACTAGATATTCTAGAGCCAGTCAGGCAATGCCCGCGACCTCCCTTCCCATGTTAGGTCCCAGCTTGCATCTGCAAAGGAGACAGAAGATCTCAAAGAGGAGGTACAGAAGCACCAGAGAGGTTTCTTTCCCCCAGCACACCTTGGTTATAAATCTGGCTTGATTCCAAAATATGTCTAGAACAATCAATTTCACAGATGGTGTTCATTAAAAAGGAGTGGCCATGATTGTCCTAATATTGACAATTAAAGAAAACAGGAGGACACAGAGGCCCAAGGGGGCAGGGGGAGGAGCTCTGTGTTGGATTTCTGGACCTTGAGAAAATGCAGCCATCAGAATCAAACAAAAAAGTGGGTGGAGATAAAAAGTGTGATAATTCCCAAGGGGCTCTAACAACTGGAGGGCAACAGCTGGGGCTCCCTCCTGGATGTAGCTCCATTTCAAAATGCTGGGGAGACCCCAGTCTACAAATAGACAGGCGGCTTCACTTCCTAGTTTGTGTGTGTGTGTGTGTGTGTGTGTGTGTGTGTGTGTGTGTGTTACGGGGGATGGAACCCAGGGGCCTTCTACCTCCATACTGCACCTCCAGACCTATTTTATATTTTATTTGGAAACAGGGTCTCACTAAGTTGCTGAGAACCTCACTAAGCTGCTGAGGCTGGCTTCGAACCTATGCTATCCTCCTGTCTCAGCCTCCCAAGCGCTGGGATTACAAGTGTGTGCCACCATGCCCGGCTCTCACTTCCTAGTTCTGATTCAGGATGACTTTTAACTCATCAGTGGAAAAAGAGGAGGGGGAAGCTGGGCATGGTGGCGCACGCTTGTAATCCCAGCATTCGGGAGGCTGAGACCGGAGGGTCCTGGTTCGCAGACAGCCTCAGCTACTTAGTGAGGCCCTCTGCAACTCAGTGAGACCCTGTTTCAAAATAAAGAATAAAAAATAGGGCAGGGAGTGTAGCTTGGAGGTCGAATGCCCCTGGGTTCCATCCCCAGACCCACATAGAAAGAAAGAAAGAAAGAAAGAAAGAAAGAAAGAAAGAAAGAAAGAAAGAAAGAAAGAAAGAAAGAAAGAGAAAGTGAGGGAGGGAGGAAGGAAGGAAGGAAGGAAGGAAGGAAGGAAGGAAGGAAGGAAGGAAGGAAGGGAGGGAGGGAGGGAGGAAGGAAGGAAGGAAGGAAGGAAGGAAGGAGAAAAACAAAGAGGAAGAGGAAGAGGGGACAGGCGAGGAGTATCTGCTGGGAGAAGTGCCTACCGGTGGTGAAATTAAAGGATATGAGTAAGAAAAGAGAAGCAACAGGGCTGGGGTGGGACAGGGGGAAAGAGGTAGGAATGGGGCTCTACCTTCCTCCCCAGCCCGCCATTTCTTTTCTTTCTTTAGGTGGCAGAGCTGCCTGGCACAAACTGCCTGGGAACTGGAAGGCAGGTTGAGGCCCTGGCAAGTCTTCTGAGTGAGATTTGAAACACAAAGCACTGATTGCTTCCAGGCAGGCTTGGGCGGCGGGTCCCTCTGGTGGCACCCCCATCTTGGGCACTCAGTACTTGCTGAGAAGCATGTCCACCATGTCCTCGGTGGTAAAGCCAGGTCCTCTCGAAACGCTGATGGTAATAAGTGCTGCTTCATGTATACGCTCCTTTTCTCTCCTCAAGCCCCAGTAAAAAGACTCCCATTTGCAATAGCGCACTGCAATTTGTATCATCTCATTTAAGATCTGCTCAGGAAAGATTTGCATACAGCCACAAAAACATATCTACAGGAGGTGAATTCTGGGTAAGGGATGACTAGGCCAGGATGTTTCAACATCAGCACCATCGGTGTTTTGGAGGATGAGGCTTTGTGGGGAAGGAGGCTGTCCTGGGTGGCAGGGGTTTAGCTGCACCCCTGGTCTCTATCAACACATTCCTCCTCGACTAGACAGATCAATCGCGCAGGCCCAGCCAGGTTTCATAGTGGCAAATGCCTAACCTTTTCCAAGTCCACAGTAGCAGGACTTCCCCCCACTTTAACACACAGGAATCCTTGGATTTTGTTAAAATGCAGATTCTGGTTCAGCAGGTCTGAGATGGGCTCAGGATTCTCTAGTTTCATCAAGCTGCCGGAAGGAATACAAACTGCAAGTTCCTGGAACAAACGTTGGGTAGCAAGGCCCTGTAGTGCTGGTTCAGTAAAAGGAGAACTAGGTAGAAAAACTGACCTGGCATCTAGTAGCTGTGGGTCTCTTAGCCGGTTAACTAAAGTCCCCGGGCACCTCAATATACTCTTTGGAAAAATGAGGGTGATCCCTTCCTCTCTCCACTTAGCCCTTATTTCCAAACCTTCATGAGCAAGGGACCCCTGGGGGCTGCAAGAACCGCCCCACCAAAACAAAACTCAGATCCTTTCTGAAGGAGTGTTGGAGGGGGAAGGATTTCTTCTCTTTTCTTCCTTTATCTTAACCCTTCTCTGCCGGTCCCACCAGAACATGTGTCATCCTTGAGAGGCTGTGGATTGTTTCGATAATGAAGCATAGATAAAAGGAATATTTTAAAACAATGCACACATTGTGTTTGCTCGGAAAAAAACCAATGCCTCCCACTCTCCTGGCCCATCTTTGTGCTGCCTTTAAAAGGGGTCCCAATGTCTCTCTAAAGGAAAAAAAAAAGACCCCAAACAGGACTTATTACAAATGCTTTGGACATGATCTAAATTTCCAATAGAGTGTGCTCATTTTCTTCCTCGAATGAATGAATTCTGCTTAGCTGCAACTGGGTCAGAGAGAAATGTTCTGATGCAAAATACTAATTCGCCGAGTGAAATACACCTTTGGAATCACACAGCACATAGCACGCAGACCACTGGTTTTAATTCACAGACAAACTCACACATACATAAACAAAACAAAAACTTTTGAATTCAGTGTTGTTAAGTACTAAGCTTTTCTAGAATACGAACTAAAATGTATTCCTTCGGGGCTGGGCACCTAGGCTCACTCCTGTAATTTCAGGACCTGGGAGGCTGAGACAGGAGGATCACAGGTTCACAGCCAGCCTCAGCAGCTTACTCAGGCCCTCTGCAACTTAGTCAAATCCTGTTTCAAAATGAAAAATAAAAAGCCAGGCGTGGTGGTGGTGCACGTTTGTAATCCCAGCATTTGGGAGGCTGAGACAGGAGGATCACAGTTTTGCCTACAGCCTCAGCTACTTGGTGAGGCCCTCTGCAACTCAGTGAGACCCTGTTTCAAAATAAAGAATAAAAAATAGGGCTGGGGATGTAGCTTGGAGGTAGAATAACCTTGGGTTCAATCCCTAGTACCAAATAACAACACACAAAAAAACCCAATTCCTTTGGGGAAAATTATTCCTCCAAACCCTCACATAAAAACTGCTAAACAATAGTATCTTTCTCTGTAGGCTGTACTGAAAAACTTAAGAGTGAGGCACTGCTCCAGATGGAGTGGGTTTCTGCATTATTCTGCCATGGGTATGAGGTCGTGAGGATGGGGGCTGACACCGCGATCTGCTCTGGGAGAGAGCTGAAAGCCGCTAACTGCTGCCAGGAAAATGTGGTTTGGCCTTCCCCACACCTCGACACACATCACCCAGGTGCAGCTCGGGGCTGAGGCGGAGCTCTGCATTAGACTCTGAAGTCAGACACAGTGTGTACATGGCGACCCTCCTTGTCCTCCGCCTTGGGGCGCTTTCCTCTTGGCCTCCACCACAGAAAGCGCTAGCTAGCTAAGTCCTGGCCCCACAGACTCAGCACCGAGACCCTGAAGGGCCCTGTGCACGGCCACCTCAGGTGCTCCCTCCCTCTTCCTGGAACTTGGTGTGGCATGGGTGCCACACCAGAATTTTGTCAGAAATTCCTTCTAAAACCTGGAATTCTATCAGGCGTGGCGGCACATGCTTGTAATCCCAGTATTTGGGAGGCTGAGACGGATTTGCAGGTTCGAAGCCAGCATCAGCTACTTAGTGAGGTTCTTAGCAACTTAGTGAGATTCTGTTTCCAAATAAAATAAAAAATAGGTCTGGGAGTATAGGCCAGAAGTAGAAAAGCCCCAGGGTTCCATCCCCAGTACCACATACTAAATGAATAAATAATAAATAAAGAGCGGGGCGTGGTGGCGCACGCTTGTAATCCCAGCATTCGGGAGGCTGAGACTGGAGGATCGCAGTTCAAGGACAGCCTCAGCTACTTAGTGAGGCCTTCCATAACTTAGTGAGACCCTGTTTCAAAATAAAGAATAAAAGATGGGGCAGGGGGTATAGCTTGGAGGCCGAATGCCCCTGGGTTCCATCCCGACCCGCAAAATAAATAAATAAATAAATAAATAATAATAAAATAAAAAATAAAACCTGGAATTCCTGGCAGAATTCTATTCTAAATCCCACACCCAGCCCACCAAAGGGACTCAAAGCACAGTGGTGAAACTGCCAGTTCAGCCCCTTGGGATCCCTGGAAAATTGCTCAGCCATCCCTGTTTATCTTTGCTCTGCAGAAGGGGCAGCCTCCTCAAAGCCCCAGAATGCTGGTGACCTCTGAACCCCCCCCCCGCCCCGTTCTTATGTTGAAGGCCATCATCATCACGATGAAATCAGGAGGTGGGCTGTTGAGGGGTGATTAAGTCATACGGGCAGAGTCCTCCTAAATGAGATGAGTGCCCTATAAAAGAGGCCCCAAGATGCTCCGCCCCGTCCACTGTGGAGGACACCGCCAGGAAGCGTCACCCATGGGCAGACAGTGAGCCCTCCCCTCACAACAAACCGCGGGTGCCTTGATCTTGGACTTCCCAGTCTTTAGACCTGGGAGACATAAACTTCTGTGTTTTATAAGCTGCCCAGTCTATGGCATTTTGTTATAGCAGCCTGAATTAAGATGGTCCTTTGCTAACGTATGTACAGAACAATAAAGTACATCTTTACGCACTGTAAGAGAGGACCGATACTTCAGGACCTGCGTTACCTACTTTACCCATTTGCTCAGTTTCTTACCCACTCCATGTAGCAGGTGAGGAGTTTAGGGGTCCCACATAGCAGAAAGCTCCGGCAGAATCGAGAGGACTGCCTCTGAGTGCTGAACGTGAAATCCCTCAAGACCCAAAGCTGCCATTTTAGGATTTCTCAGCTCATTTAAGAATTTCCTTGGAGGTGGCATGTACCCATAATCCCAGCACTTGGGAGGCTGAGACAGGAGGACCACAGATTCAAGGCTGACTTCAGCAACTCAGTGAGACTCTGTTTCAAAATATACATAAATATGGCTGGGGAGGTATAATGCCTCTGGATTTAATCCTTAGTACCCCCCCCAAAAAAAAAATGTTTTATGGACTGCTCATGGTAGGACACACCTGTAATCCCAGTACTTGGGAGGCTGAGACAGGAGGATTGCAAGTTCAAGGATAGCCTCAGCAACTTCATGAGACTCTCGGCAACCTAATGAGACCCTGTTTCAAAACAAAAAAATAAAAAAGGGCTGGGGTTGTAGCTTGGAGGTAGACTGTCCCTGAGTTCAACTTCCAGTGGCACCCAAAAATAAATACAATAAAAATTAACTTTAAATACTTTGTTTCTCACTTGTATCAGTCACAAAATTCAAAGAAGTCTGGTTAAATTAAGAACACAACCCATTTAGAGGATGTGGGGATACGCCACGTATAATATTCTTCCCTCTCTATCAAATTCGACATGAGTTTGAAATAGGAACATTTTGGTATCCACGTCTTCACTGAGGTGAACTAAGATTCCATTAGTGTCATCTGCTCCAGATTTTGTACAAAGAACCTAAGGTGGTAAGTTGCTACGGACACATCACGGTTCTGAATAACGACAATATCTATGTGTTTGGGTTTGCTTACCTGGTCTGCGCCAATCAAACATCAAAACCATCCACAAAACCCCTGCCCACTCCTGAGGGAAAGAAGGGTTGGAAGTGCCACGATGTTCCCCCGCTGTGTTCCGCAGCTCAGCCCTCCCCTTCCCTGGCACTCACACCGTGACCCCCTCAACCAGCACGCAAATCCTCCCAAGATCAGAAGACAACGTACAAAGCCCAAGCCGTCAAACACGCCACCTCTCCTCCCCATCCTCCAGGCACAAGGCCCATCCGGTCACCCTGAGACTGCCACCAAGATGGAAAGAAACTCAAGTTCAAGGCTGCTTGGCCCTAGGTGAATGTATTCCCTCTGGTTCTGGTCTGGTGGCACTGCGCTCCTAGATGGGGGTCAAGAGGACTAAAAAGGGGGAAACGGGTACCCACCATGATGCTATGCTCTCAGCCCCTCCCCCAGCTTTCTGCCATCCCCCACACCTCCTCAGTCCCAGAATTCACTGCCACAGGAAGAAAGAACCCATCGTTGGCCCATGGAAAAAGCACGCCCTGTTTCACTGTAGGAAGAAGGGCGAGGACAGATCATTTTGTTTTCCTAGTACTTGGCTTTCAAGAGGGCAGAGCAAATTTGTATTGGGAGTTTTTATTTTCTAAAAAGCATCCCTAACCTGTCCTAGAACAGATCCACAATTATACTTGTACAATCCTATAAAAATCTCAATTCATATCTATGCTATATCATTGCTGAAACCACAAAATCCCGAACTGTTAGTGGGAAGACCAGAGTATTTTATTTCCCCACAATAAATTCACCAAGGCAAGAAGGCAGCATGACCTTTTTTTTTTTTTTTTTTTTTTTGGTGATACTGGGATTCCTGGAAACCCTTCTACTTCCGGGCTACACTCCCAGACCTATTACATATATATATATATATATATATATATATATATATATATATATATATATATATTTTTTTTTTTTTTTTTTTTTTAAACAGGGTCTCTCGAGCCAGTACGGCTGGCTTTGAACCCGCGCGATCCTCCTGTCTCCGTCTCCCAAGCGCGGGGATTACAAGCGTGCGCCACCACGCCCGGCAACATGACCATTCTTTACACACTAAAAACACTCATCTGCTGTAGCTGAAGCAAAGTTGGAAACCTTCGGTTTAACAGGCACTGTGTTTCCTGGATCACTTGGTCTTGTAAGTACTCTAGTTAATCAAATACTACTGGGAATCAATCATACAAACTCTTTCTCTTTGAGCCAAGTTTTTCTTTTAGGATAGAGTTGATTTCAGCTTTCTATCTGTATTTCTGAAAAATGTATTTAGAGGGCAAATGTCCAAAATTTGAACAGTAGTCATATATACTCTTAGAGAGGATTATCTTACGAAGCTGGGACATGTACAAAAGAGGAGAGAGGCTTATCTCCCATCCTGGTGTACAGAGCTGCGCCTCCCTCAACCACAGGCCACTTGAAGTGCCAGTGGGCGAGGCTGGTTGGTGCCAGTAAAGAGACCTGACAGTTACAAAGCTTTTTCTTTTAGAAAATCTATCTGTAGGTGTTGAGTTCGCACAATCTAGACAATGATACCATTTCTACCAAGACCTACTAAAATCACTGAACGGCCTAAGTATACTGGTCAATTGCTTCAATCTTCTGGTAGCTGGCACATGATCCCTGGTAAACCATGTAAGCAAACTGTGACTCCTATGTTTGTGAGATCAGAGAATAGCCATGGAGGGGGCTGAGGCAGAAGGACAGCAAATTCAAGGCTACCCCAGGCAACTTAATGAGCACCAGCCTCCAAGGAAAATAAAAAGGGATGGGGATGTAGCTCAGGGGTAGAATGAGTGCCCCAGGATCCAATCCCTAATACTGCAAACATAAATAAACAGAGCATCAATTCTATCAGGGTAAGACTTACATAGAATTAAGGAATAGAACCAAACACTAAAACTTTGAGCTTCAGAAATAAATTTTCAGCATGCTTTTGTTTCGACTACTGAAATCCCTCTACACAACCTCTATCCAAATTCAATTATAACTTTATTTGAAACATTTCTCATTACCCGAATAAGCAGAGAATAGTAATAACAACTGTGATAGAAATCGGGGGCATGAGTATCTTAAGAGCCCACCAAATCTATAAGGACCCTCTCTACACAATAATTACAATAACAAGCACAAAATTTTAAAAATGTTAGCATTTTTTTAAAAAGGGAGATTTAATGTATTCGTTCTATAATACAATATTAAACTTTCAGAAATAAAACAACCAGTGGGTCAATGTTCCCATCACTTGGTAAGTAAGTTAAGACAACCTGCCTCAACATACTCCTAGGGGCTGAGTCAGAACCAGCCACTTATGAAAGAGAAATAAATTCTGACACCACTCCTCTGAACTCTGCAGGCAGGAGGCTGTGCCAGCTGTCGTGCCAAAACTATGAGATAATGCGGATTTCAAAATGTTCGTCCCATCTCCATGCCCAGCCATCCTCTCATGATAGCACCTCAGCTGCCCAAAAAGAAAGGGAAATGAACTCGGCCACGGAGTATTACTTTTGCTTCTCCTAGCTCAGGACTAAATTTGTTGGTGCAATCCAAAGTGACTGCAAGGCCCACATGACTCTTGGGGGTGCCACCACCCAACGAGAAGATGCTCTTTAAGAAGGCGGCAAGGAGAGGATCTGGCTTCGCAGACAGCCTCAGCTACTTAGTGAGGCCCTGTTTCAAGATAAAGAATAAAAAATCCGGCTGGGGATGTAGCTCGGAGGTAGAATGCCTCTGGATTCAATCTCCAGCAACACACACACACACACACACACACACACACACACACACACACACCAGAAAGAAAGAAAGTGTCAAGGAACATGGTGATCCATGCTTGTAATCTCAGTACTTGGGAAGCTTAGGAGGATCACAGGTTCACAGCCAGCCTCATCAACTTACTCTGCAACTTTGTGAGACCCTGTTTTAAAATAAAAAATAAAATAGGGCTGGAGGTGTGGCTCGGAGGTGTAAGGTTCAATCTCCAGTATGCCCCCTCTCCCAATAAAGAAAGAAAGAGCGAGTAAGCCAAGGGTCAAAACTAGGGAGAAGAGAGCTGGCGGTGAATAGCTATTTTAGCACGTCCAAGTCTTTGTGTTTTTGTTTTTTTTTAACCATCACTTCTTTCCCAGATATAACTCATTTTTTAGACATGCTAACTATAAAATTTTATTGATCAATGTTGGAGGTGCTTCCAGACTGGGAGAAAAGGGGGAGATGTTTAATTAAACCGGGAACACTTCCAGGAAGGGAAGTGTGATGCTTAAGTGAACTCTACTCAGGACAAAGGGAAGGAAACAAATCCCCAGGAATAACAATGGCAGGTGGGCCGGTCCTTCTCCGGCCTCCCAGCGCCTGGGAAAGCCTGCTGAGACCAAAGGGTGCTTCCCAGGAGAAGGAAACTTCTTCCCAAATTCAAAGATACACCCTAAGAGCTCTGTAAAGACGTGTGTGGAGGAAAAGTCCCTTCTCAAAGACAAAAACCTTCAGGAGGCTTGCCCGATTATTGGCACTGCGTCTAAACTTCTATTGGGAAGAAGAGTGATTTGTCAAAGTCTGAGCATGCAGTCTATCAGAGCCAAACCACTACTGTCCCGCACGGGGAACTGGCTTTACCAGGTCTGGGGAGGGAATCGACCGACTCTCTGGAGCAGTCATCTCTTTCCCAGACGCCCCCTTTTGTGGGTTGGAAGGGATCTCCAGGACTGGCGAGTGTCTTGCATCAGTGCCGGGAAGCTCAGCAACCGGCCCAGCTGGCCGCACGCAGCCCAGCCCTCAGCCTTGGCGCCCACCCGCCACCTGCACCAGGGTCCCCGCGCAGGCTCCCGGCGCTCACCGCCTAGGTCTCAGTCCCCTCTCGTCCACTCGGTTTCTCTAGAACATCTGCGGGTGCTCGCCTGCACCGACTTTACAAGCACAGGTGCCGAGAGCTCCCCCCGACCATCCGCTGCTTCCTCCTCTTAAGTAGCCCCAGGAACGACCCAAAGAGACATGTGCCGGCTCCATTCTGGATAAAATGCCAGATCCTAAGGGCTGGGGCTCAGCCTCAGGCCAAACTTCCTGGCTGGCTCAGACAGGGACCACGCTCTGGCTCCAGGGCAGAAGGGCTGCTCCCCGCTCTCGCAACATCTCCGGAGTTCGGGTCCCTGGAACCCAGCCCCAAAAAGGCTCCGGGAGGCCGGGAGGAACCCTCAACCCCAACCCCAGGCCTCGGCTTCCCTGCAAATCTCATGAATTCCTGAAAATGCCCCACAGCGGCCACCCCTGGAGCTGGAACCAGGGTCTCCACCCTGCGGGCTGGGTACCGTAGGGACCGCCAACCACGTTTGATCTCAAGACTCTTCAAGTACATTTCCTCTGTATGTGTGTGTGTGGGGGGGGGGGTAAGTTTATTTTTTAACCATGTATAAGTGAATAAGTGTTGAATAACGCAGCCCAAAGCCTGGCCCTCCCCAAACCTAGGAGTCCAAATGCACATGGCCTAAATCCTCCATCCGCTCCGCAAGGACCACAGAAAGCCCGCGGGCGCCGCCGAGGACTCCCAGATCCTTAAGCCCTGGCCAGAAACCCTTCCTCCAAGCCCCGAAACACCCCGCACCGGCACCGCGTGCGGGACCCGGGCGCGGGCAGCTGGGACACCCACCTCTGGGCACCGGCTCCCGCTCGGCGGCGCAGTCCTGGGCTCGGCTCCAGCGCTGAGCGGCCGGCGTGTCCGGGAGAGCCCCGGGGAGGCGCGGCTGCCCGGGCCGGGGCCAGCGCATCTGCCCGAGCCGGGGAGGCTGGGGCCCGAGCCGGGGAGCCCCGCCCGCCCTGCCCGCCCGCCCCGCCCCCGGCCCGCCCTCCGCGCTAGTGTCCCCTCCCCACCCATCCACACCTCCTTCTCCGCCCGGGACCCAGTCTCTGCTCTAGCACTGAAAAGCGCACCCGGAGACTGGAGGGATGGGGAGGAGGCGGGATGGGCGGGCGCGCGAAGCCTCTGGTCCGGAGGGCGCCCGGTGTCAGGGTGTGGGTGGGCGTGCCGGCATGCTTGAGTGTGCGAGTGCAAGCGGGGGTGTGGGTGCCCGCGCGTGCCCGCTGGAGCTGCCGGCTTCCTACCCAAGGCAAGCGTGCGGAGACCCCCTCGTCCCTTACTCGGTAACTAGGACCTCCTGGGAAGCGCCACAGCAGGGCCTGGTTTCATCTTGGTGATGGTAACGGTGTCTTCGGGCATCCTGGGGCTCCCGGTGATATGGCCCAGAGATGTGGACAAAGATGCCCTAAGGTCCCCGAGTGGCCCCCGGGCGCGACAGCGACAGCGGGTCCGTTTGTGGTGTCAGCGCAGGAGTGTTAACAATGCCGGCTGCGGGGAAGGAGGCAGCTGATACCCAGCGTGGGGCTCAGGCCCGATTAGGCAGGTGGCCAGCCATCCCTTGCTCCTGAGCAGTCTGAAATTTCAGTCTGTCATCCCCTCCCCCTCCATGAATATTTAAATAATGTTAATGACCCCTTGAAAAGGGACAGCTAGAAATCCTGAGAGGATTCTCTCTCTCTCTCTCTCTCTCTCTCTCTCTCTCTCTCTCTCTCCCTCTCTCTCCCTCTCTCCCTCTCTCCCTCTCCCCCCCCTCTCTCTCCACACACACAAAACCCCCCAGCATTTTAAAAAAGCACGCTACTGGTGTTGCCCGCAGAGGAGCATCACACAAGTCAGATTTCTTTAGGCCCCTTCCCCAGCTTTGCAAGTCAGAACCCCCGAGCTCCCTGGTGGGATTCTGCTAGGACGACCTGAGGCTTTCTCAACACCGCCCCGCCCCCTCCCCAGACTCATCAAAACCAAACTGGAAAGGCACTGCTGGGGCCTGATCCTACTTCCCTAACCCACAGAAGTCTCCAATTTCCAGCACAAAGAAGAGTAATTCCATGGGGGACTACCCAAAAAGCCCAGTCCATTAAGGATGCAGTTAATCGGTACCCTCTGGGGCTCCTCTCCTCCCTTCCGCTCCAGCCTCACCTTTCTATCCTTCCTTTCCCTCACTCCTCATGTCACTGATTTAATGAGTTAAGTATCTGGATGGCCTACATCCTGATCTGCTATTCCCTGCTGGAGATTGAATCCAGGTCCTCCTGCACATCAGGCAAATGCTCTACCACTGAACCACATCCCAGCCCGTTGCTAATCTTTTTTGGGGAGGGCTCTGGGGATTGAACCTACCTCTGAACCACACCCCCCTCCCAGCCTTATTTTACTTTTTATTTTGAAACAGGGTCTTGCTGATAGTCTCACTAAGTTGCCAAGACTGGCCTTGAACCTGTGATCCTCCTGTCTCAGCCTCTCAAGAACCGGGATTCCAGGCATCTGTCACCATGCCTGGATCCTAATCTTTTTGTGTGTATATGGTACTGGGGATTGAACCCTGAGGCATTCTACCTCTGAGCTTCACCCGCCCACCCAGCCCTATTTTACCTTTTATTTTTAATCAGGGTCTCACTAAGTTGCAGAGGGGCCTAAATTGCTGAGGCTGGCCTCAAACCTATGGTCCTCCTGTTTCAGCTTTCCAAGGACTGAGAATACTAGTGTGCGCCACCATGCCTGGCTCTTCCAATCTATTTTCAACATTTTAATATCATATGAAAAACTCACACTGAAATGAGTATACTTGGATATAACCGTTATTTATTTTTACAGACCACAGACTCCCCAAGGAAGGATGCTACCACAGCAGCAGGTGATATTTTATAAACAGCACCATGGCAGGTGCTTCATTCTCTCCTCATATGTTACCAAATTAGGATAAATGTGAAACTTTCAAAAAGGATTTGTCTCATGGTTGGAAAGAATAAAACAAGTTATAGCAACTTACTCTTAATTGTTTCCTTTCTAAAGCAAATGTCAGTGTTATTAAAATTAATTTTAAATATTACTACAGAATATTCTACAGAAATTTTATTCTGTAAAATAAAATATTCTACTGGAAATATTAGTGTAGGAAAAAAGGCACGCTCAGCAGTTAGTTATTAATTTATAAGAGCATTTTCTTTTTCTTCCATCTTCTAATATTAAAGAGGTAGTTATGATCAAATTAAACATTTTAATATAAAAGGGTGGAGACTTGTCGGGTGTGGTGGCGCACTCTTGTAATCCCCGCACTTGGGAGGCGGAGACAGGAGGATGGCGATCACGCAGGTTCGAAGCCAGCCTCAGCTACTTAGTGAGGCTCTCAGCAACTTAGTGAGACCCTGTTTCCAAATAAAATATAAAATAGGTCTGGGAGTATAGCCCGGAGGTAGAAAAGCCCCTGGGTTCCACCCTCAGTACCATAAAAAAGGAAAAAAAAAATTGAGACATACCAAATACTCAGAAATATTTGTTTAATTTGTTCTATGAAATAAATGCAAGATTATGAATGTCTGGATGTAAAAAAAAATAGGTAACGTGTGTGTGTGTGTGTGTGTGTTACTAGAAATTGAACTCAGAGACATTCTCGCTTTAACTTACACCCCCAGCTCTATTTTTATTCTTAATTTTTGAAGCAGGGTCTCACTAAATTGCAGAAGGCCTCACTAAGTAGCTGAAGTTGGCCTTGAACCTACAATCCTCCTGTCTCAGCCTCCCAACTAGGGGGATTACAAGCATGTGCCACCACACCTGACCCACAGTCCTATTTTTCTATTCTTTATTTTGAAATAGGATCTCACTAAGTTATAGAAGGCCTAAGTAGCTAAGGCTAGCTGAGAACTTGTGATCTTCCTGTCTCAGCCTCCCAAGTACTGGGATCTTAGGCGTGTAGCACCAGGCCCTGGTTTAAGTAACATTTTCTTATTGATTTTCCTTTAAGCCAATGGTTCTCAATCAAGAGAGACTTTGCCCCTCCCCCGCACCCAAGGGAAATTTGACAATGTTTGGAGACTCTTTAGTCACCATGGGGAGCGGGAGCTGTTTGTATATCTACAGGACAGTTTAGCTCCCCTAAAAAAAGAATTGTTGAACCCTAAGTGTCAGTGCACTGAGGTTGAGATACTCTGCCCCCACTCTAAGGTAATATTTCTCAAAGCCAGTATAAGGACCACAGATATCAGAACTGCTTTTATTTTTGTTGAAAATACAGATCTCTAAGCTGAGCATGATAGTATACACCTGTAATCCTGAATACTTTGGGAGCTGAGTCAAGAGGATCACAAGTTTGAGATCAGCCTGGTCAATTTAGCAAGATCTTTTTCTCAAAACCAAGTAAAAAGAGCTTGGTGTGGTGGCGCACACTTGTAATCCCAGCATTTGGGAGGCTGAGACCAGAGGATCACGGTTCATGGACAGCCTCAGCTACTTAGTGAGGCCCTTCACAACTCAGTGAGACCCTGTTTCAAAATAATAAAAAATAGGGCAGGGGATGTAGCTCAGAGACTGAATGCTCCTGAGTTCCAACCCCAGGCCCCCCCCCCAAAAAAAAAAGTAAAAAGAGCTGGGGGTGTAGCTTAGTAATAGAGCACAAGTGAGTAGGAAAGCTTGGGTTTAATTTCCAACACTGCACACAAAACCCAAAATTCTGATTCTTGGGCTCCACCTTTACCTACTGAATCTCTGGAAGAAGAAGAGCCAGTAAAACTGTATCTAAGAGCCTCCATGTGATGACTATGACTCCTCCTCTTCCTCTTCCTCCTCCTCCTCCTCCTCCTCCTCCTCCTCCTCTTCCTCCTCCTCCTCCTCCTCTTCTCCTCTTGGTTTTGGCCACACTAAGCAAGTGCTCTACCATGGAGATACACACTCCCTTCCTCTAGTCCTTTTACAAAATTTTATTTCAAAGCATTCTCACTAATTGGCCAGGTTGGCCTTGAACTTTGCACCCTCCTGCCTCAGTTTCCTGAGTAGCTGGGATTGTGGGCACACCCCGCCAAAGCAATTCTTAGGAATGTTGAAGTCTGAAAAACAGTGGAGACAGGCGGGTTGCTTTCATAGCCCAGTGCGTGTTTATCAGTTCACCAGCATCTGTCTTAACACACTAATACTTATTAGAGATGAGAATATTTTTAAAAAAAAAAAAAAAAAAAAAGCACAGTGGCTGTCCTAGATGTATTTAGATGCGCATTTTTAGTAAATCAAAGGCTAATTCTGTGAAAGAAATGTAGCTGGAGTGTAAACAAAGGCCCTGTGTCATCTGGGACACACAAGGAAATTTTCTAGTGGGAGAAGGAATTAGGATTTCTTTTGCGGTGACCTAAGCGTATAGGTTTTGCTCATGCCGCCTTTCTGAGGCTGCTGACCCACTTAAGCTGTGCCCTGAGCAAAAGCAGCCTCCGGGGGCCCAAGAAGTAGGGTGTACCTCAAACGGGCACAAGGTGCCTCCTATGATCCCAGTACTCGGGAGACCGAGACAGGAGGATTGCAGGTTCAAGACCAGCCTTAGCAACTTAGCAAGATCCTCTATAACTTAGTGAGACCCTGTTTCAAATTAAAAAATAAAATGGGCTGAGGGGGTTATAACTTGGAGGTAGAATGCCCATGGGTTCAATCCCCAGGACTGGAGGAGGAGGAAGAGGAGGAGAGGGAGGGGAGGAGGAGGAGGAGGAAGAGGAGGAGGAGGAGGAGGAGGAAGAGGGGGAGGAGGAGGAGGAGGAAGAGGAGAAATGGTAGTATTGTGTGTCTACAGAAGAAACATGAAAAGCAAAAGCCAGGTTTCTGGGAAATGAGTCAGCCTAGACACAGGTTGACAGAACCTCTTCTCTCTCCTATTGAAGCAAAATGAAGTAAATGCAGCCAATAAAAATGGCCTAGTAGTAGACACATGCCCCCAAGCTTAGAGAAGAGCGGAAGCTGAAAAGGGGCTTGTGAATGCCTCAGAGAGCTGATCTGAAACCCAGAAGGAGGGCCAGGACTCAAAGATAGAATTCACATCTCTTCCTTCTAGCAAGAAAAAGACCAAAAAGCACTGGCTGAAAGAAACTCCCAAGGGCTAAATATATCCCACAGAAAATAAGAGAGAAAAGCAAACCAAGACAACAAATGGGCTAGCTGTCATCACACTGACAGCTGTGGGCCAGCGGAGCTTCCCCATCTAGCAGCAGCAGCGAGGCCTCTGGAAACTAGGAGAAAACTGGGGCCCAAGGACATCTCTATTCACTGGAGTCCATATTTGCAACAAACATGATAATGGTTTCTTATCTCTAATACATGAAGAGTTATTACAAATCAACAAGGAAAGTGAAGAATATTACCAACTCCTTAGCAGAAAACAAACAAACAGTAGTGCACAGATAAATACATGCAACTGACCCTTGTCCTTGTAAGGACAGTTTCAAACTCATCATAATTAAAGAAGGACTAGTGAAAATATGCGAGAAAAGTTTTTACCCATGTTGGTAAATATATAAACTAAAATATTATCTACTGGTGAGGAAATCATTAAAATCAAGGGATTGGCTGGGTGTGGTAGTACATTCCTATAATCTTAGTTCTTAGGAGGCTGAGACAGGAGAATTGCGGGTTTGAGACCAGCCTCAGAAACTCAGTGAGATCCTATTTCAAAATAAAAATAAAAAGGGATAGGGGTATAACTCAGAGGTAGAATGCTCCTCAGTTCAACCTCCAGTACCAAAAATAAATAAATAAATTTGAGCCAGGAGTGGTGGCACACGCTTGTAATCCCAGCATTTGGGAGGGACAGCCTCACCTACTTAACGAGGCCCTTTGCAACTCAGTGAGACCCTGTTTCAAAATAAAGACTAAAAAATATAGGGCTGGGGGTGTAGCTCAGAGGTAGAATGCCCCTGGGTTCCATTCCCAGTACTGAAAAAAATTTTTGCGTGACTGTACTCTATTGATGGGGATATAAATTGATAATAATAAATTGGTAGATCCTGAAAACAATTTGGTGATATCAATTGATATAGAGAAAATACAAGGGCTAGAATTACAAAAGCTCAGTTGTAGAACATTTGCCTAGCATGTGCATGTGCAAAGCCCTGGATTTAATCCCCAGGAATACACACACACACACACACACACACACACACACACACACACATCTGTAATTTTCTTTTGGAATTCAGAAGCTTACAGAATCTCTGGAGTCAAGTGAAAGACTTGGATGGTGGGGAGGAGTCAGTGCTTAAGAAGTTCCAGATGAATATTCCACACACACTTTGAAAGTTGTTCGGGTGCTATGTTATGATGTAGGCACTTCTGGTAACCCATCACCCTCCAACAACAGCATTTGTTTGGAGAGCCAAAGTCGAGGAACATTGTTTGGCTTAGTGCTGGGTGAAAATCAGGAACAAGGAGGCAAGATGGATTTGAGAGTAAGAATTCAGAGGAAAAAGAAAATCAGAATGAGAAGAGCCAACAGAACTAACTCCAACCAACCGGGGTCCTGTGCTGTGCCTTGGATAAATTCCTACATTAGACACCTAAATCGTGTTAATGGGATTAGGAGGGAGGACCTTTGGGAAGTCATTAGAATTTCACAAGGTTGTCAGGGTGAGGGGTCCCCTGATGGCATTGGTAGCTTCATAAGAAGAGAAAAAAGAGACCTGAGCTGGCATGCTTGCTCTGTCTCACCAGTGATGCCCTTCGCCACGTTGAGATGCAGCCAGGAGGCCCTCACAAGATGCTGGTGCATGCTCTCAGACTTCCAGCCTCCAGGACCATGAATAAATAAAGCTCTTTATAAGCTATCTGGTGTGTGGTATTTATTTATAGTGTGACATTCAGCAACAGAAAACGGACTGACGCCCTACTCAAGTTCAAACTCCATAAAAATAGTGATGTGCTTATTGGATAATCTCCAACACTGTTGGAAGGAGTCCAAGCAATTTCAACTTAAATATATAAGAAGAGAACCACCTTGTAGGCAAGAGCACTTTGGGTATCTATCTAGTCAGCCCATCCTAGGATCCACACTGCCCATTTGCTTACTCTCTAACGCAAACAGTGCTTTCACTGTTCCTGTGGATGTTCTGTATGTTCATGGATTTCCCAATTAAAATATTTCTCTGCTAGGGAAATAGCACCGTGACACATGCCTGT